>NW_006921657.1:11600620-11643904 GCF_000298275.1 Orycteropus afer afer
TCTAGAAGCTCCACTGAAACCTGTTCACCGTGGGTAACCCTGATGGTCCTTGAAATACTGGTGGCTTAGCTTCTAACATCACAGCAACACACAAACCACCACAATAGGACAAGCTGACAGATGAATGGTAGAGATATATTATATCTGTTTATCGTGCTATATGGATATCTATGCATCTAGACTAAAGTACACCTGACTCAAGCCAGGGTATTTTCAGTAGCCTCTCATGGATGTGAGAGCTGGACAATAAGTAAGGAAGACCGTAGAAGAATTTGAATTGTGTTGTTAGTGAAGAATATTGAATGTTCCATGGACTGCTAGAATAATAAACAAGTCTGTCTGGGAGTAAGTGCAGCCGGAATGTTCCTGCAAAGCAAGAATGGCCAGTCTTCATCTCCTGTACATTGATCGTGTTGTCAGAAGGGACCAATCCCAGGAAAGAGATATCATGATAGGTAAAGTAGAGGGTCAGTGAAAAAGGGGAAGACACTCAACAAGGTAAGTTGGCACTGCAATAATTGACTCAAGCATGGCAACAATTGTGAGGATGGCACAGGACCAGGCAATGATTCCTTTTGTTGTATGTAGGGTCACTTTGACTCAATGGTACCTAACAACAACAAAGCTGCTTTATGCATTAAAAAAAAAAAAAAAATTAATTTTTTTTTCTTTACCCCTAAGGATCCATTTCTGTCCTTTGGGGGCAAAGTCCTTCTCATTGAGAACATATGACTTTATTAATAACAAATACTCTAGAATGAGGGAAAGAAAATCCTACAGATCTTAGTGTTTAAAATAACATTGTCAATTTTGAATGATGCACTTTAAGACATATTTAAGATCAGATGATATTCCAAGATGTAGTCAGGATGGCATGGCATGATGAGTTGTTAAAGGACAGGGAATAGTTATCTTTGGGGAAACAAAAATAAGCAGTTCCACATACCTATCTTCAAATATATGAGAGATTGTCATATGAAAAAAAAAAAAAAATAAAGATCTGATTATTGAGAAGATGCTTTAGGGAAACACATTTTGCATAAATGTAACAGTGATAATAAAAACAGTTGCTGTTGAGTTGATTCTAGTTCATGACAACTCCATTTGTGTCAGAATACAATTTTGCTCCATAGGATTTTCAGTGGTTGTTTATGAAAGCAGATCACCAGGCTTCCCTTCCAAGGCACTACTGGTTGTATTCAAACATCCAACCTTTTGGTTAGTAGTTGAGTTTGTTAACTATTTGTATCCTCCAGAGACTCCAAATGTAATAGACCACTTATAGTCCAAAATGTCCAAATGTAGAAAAGGTTGTTTCATTAGAAATCAATTTTCTCACCACTTTAGGGTTGTTATGATTCAGAATCAGGTTGGCAGCACACAACAGCAACAAGAAAAATAGATGTACTAGATGCATATGACTCTGTCATGAGGAACATGGTAGAGGAGAATCAAGCCCTTAATGGACAAGATGACCTTAGCATTCTTTTCATTCCTGAAATGTTGTTATACTAAGCAGTAGGATGAGGCCTTCTGGTGCAGTGGTTAAACTCTTGACTGCTAACTTTAAGGTCAGGAGTTTGAACCCACTGGCTGCTCCTAGGGAGAAAGATGTGGCAATCTGCTCCCAAGATTACACCCTTGGAAACCCTACTGTGAAGTTTTACTCTGTCCTATATGGTTGCTATAAGTTGGAACCATAGGGTGTATACTGAATTCTGAAAAAAAGACAGATTTAGATAAGTCTGTGGTTGTTAGATGCTGTCAAGTTGCTTGTGACTCATAGTGACCCTATGTACAACAGAACAAAATACTGCCCAGTCTTGTGCCATCTTCACTAGCCTTGCTATATATACCTGAGCCCACTGTTGCAGCCACTGTGTCAATCCATCTCATTGAGGGCCTTCCCCTTTTTAGTCGAACCTGCACTTTATCAAGCACGATATCCTTCTCCAGGGAATGGTCCCTTCTGACAACCTGACCAAAGTAGGTGAGAGGAAGTCTGGCCATTCTCTTTTCCAAGGAGCATTACAGCTGCACTTCTTCCAGGACAGTTTTGTTAGTTCTTTTAGCAGTCTATGATACTCTCAGTATTCTTTGCCAACACCACAACTCGAAAGCATCAACTCTTTTTTAGTCTTCCTTATTCATCATCCAGCTCTCACATGCTTAAGAGGATTGAAAATACCATGGCTTGGGTTAGCTGCACCTTAGTCTTCAAGGAGACATCTTTGCTCTTCAGCACTTGAAAGAGGTCTTTTGAAGCAGACTTTCCTAATGCAATATGTCATCTGATGTTTTGATTGCTGCTACCATTGGTGTTGATTGTAGCACCAAGTGATATAAAATCTTTGACAACTTCAATCTTTTCTCCATTTATCTTGATGCTGCTTATTGGTCCAGGTGTGACAGTTTTTGTTTTCTTTATATTGAGGTATAATCTAGACTGCTGACTATAGTTTGAAGGATATAATATTCCAAGGTAGATAGTGTAGGTTAAGAGAAGACATGGAAATTAGGAAATGTACAATGACTTTTACAATCTGCTGTATCCAAAATTTAATTTGGCCTTATGAAGTCACTAAAAATTAGTAGCCTCAATTTCCTTATCTGCAATGTGTGGACTCAGTCTAGATCATGTCTATCTTTCCTAATTCTGAAAATCTAAGAATCTATGATTCACTCAATAATTTATGGTAGGAAGATTCTATTCGTAATATCCAACCTCCTCAACCAGCTCAAGCAATACACAAAATATTTATAAATCTATAAAATACCTAACTTGGACCTTGTGTTCTAATAGGTGGCAAAGATATCATCTTTTTGAAATTGTAACCTTGGGGAATAAAGTGCCCTCTTGGCACGGTGGTTAAAGTGGTCGGCTGCTAACCAAAAGGTTGATAGTTCAAAGCTACCAGCCACTTCCCAAAAGAAAGATATGACAGTCTGGTACTGTAAAGATTACAGAAACTCCATGAGACAGTTCTACTATGTCCTATATGGTCAGTAATAATCAAATCAACTCAAAAGCAATAGGTTTAATCTTAAGACATATTTAGGAGTATAGAAGGGAAAGAAATAGTATTATCCTAAAGAAGAGTTTTATGATAAAAAGAAATTACTGTTGTATAAAAAACTCTGCACCTGCCTTCTCTCCATAAACCAACCAACCAACCAACCAAACAAAACTCACGGCCTTCAAGTCAATTTGACTCATAGTGACCTTTCCTTGGGTTTCCGAAGTGGTAGTATCTCTACAGATGTAGACTGACAAATCTTCCTTCTGAAGAGTGGCTGGAGGGTTTGAACTACCAGCCTTCTCTCCATAGTTGATGGTGTTTTATAATTCTTGAATTTTAGGACGTTGAGACTTCCTGGACAAGAGTGGCATTACTGGCTATTCCTTGCATTAAAATAAGACAAAAAAGAAGGTCTAACAAGAATTTTTCTATTGATGTTTTCAAACTCATAATTGGGTAAAAGATTCTCAGATATTTATTCAACTGAAATCTAAGCTTGTCCACAGAGTCTGAAATTAAAATTTATATAAAATAAATATTAGGAGGTAGTTGTATTGCTTTTGCATTTTGTGAATCATTATTAAAATTACAGCATAAGCAGGGTTTTACTGTATAAAGTACCATAAAAGTCGTTTATTATTGTTGTTGTTATTGCTGTTATTAACATTATTATTAGTGCTTGCCTGCTTTCCATACTGCAGTTTCATGCCCTGAGGGATCTGGCAGCTCTTGAGTGCTGATTTAGAATGGGGGTTGGGTGATTGTAGCATAATGATTAATTATTATAAATGAACCATTTCTTTCCTCACTTTCATTCAAAAAACTTTAGATTATAGTTGTCTAACAAGTTTGCTTCATTATCTGGAAAGTCAGAAAAGTTATATGTGATGAGAGAGATTGAGGAGGTTGAGAGGAGGTATCATGAGATGAAAAGATGGAAAGAAAAGTTCTTTTTTTGGGAGTATGACCTTGGATAAGGCACTTAACCTCTCTGAATCTCAATGTCTTTACCTGTAAACTGGAATGAAAACATTTGACTCTGCTGATCTTTCTTACAATTATTTGTAATCCTCAATGTATATCAAAATCTCTAGAAGTCTTACAGAGTAGAGGTGCCTGGACCCCAGCCACATTTGTAGCTTTCCATGAACATTTTGTTTTTGTTTGCTTGTTTGTTTTAATCTGTTCAAGTAATTCACATGTGCAGCCAGGTGAGAACCAAAGCTGTGTAGTTTTATAAGAACAAAGCTGAATAATATTATCAAAGAACCATGAAAGAGGCTATTCAAATGAAAATTTCCCAAGGGCAAGCATGGATGATGTCTTCTCCATGGAATTTTTCTTTGTAGTAGTAGTGATATCTGGACTGATGCCTATGTTCTGCCCCCTATCAGGAGGAGTCAGGAGAAAGAATATGCCTAGATGATGCTACTCAGTTAAGAGTCATGTTCCCAGACTGTAGGCCTGTCGTAGTCATGACACCGAAGATGACGAGCCAGCATCTATGATTTCCCAAAGGGAGTGGCAATGCTCAGAACACCAACCTAGGTTCATACAAATCCCATTACTAAGTGAGAGGCCAAGAGCTGCTCTTTTTCTTTTCTTATTTTAACAAGGAAATGGAGACCAATATATATGAAGTGTTCCACCAGTTACCTACCAAGTTTCAAATGTTCTCTAAAATTATTTATTTTATTACTGATAATTTTAGGGTCCTCAAGCTGTGCTCAAAATGTGACTTGGTTAGTGCTATAAAGCTGATTGACACTTTTCCTTTTCTCTTTTTAAAGTATTTGAGATGTGACAGGGCAAGAGTATCATGGGATTTCATTTTTATTCACTGTCAACCCTATAAATATTCATAGAAAAGTGTCTGGGGAGATTAAACTTCTGATAAGTATTCAACAGGACAGAGAATAAAGATTAACCTTTTGTATAAAAGATTAACCTTTTGTATATGATAAAAAATTAATATAAAATATAAAATTAGTACCAAAGACATTTGGCAGAAGGAGTATAGGCTGAATTTGTATGTTGAAGTGACTACACAGGTTCTAGTCTTATATTAAGGGGAACAGAGGATTAATGAAGAAAGAACATCACTTCTTACAGTGACAGAAATAGAGAATATCTAAGTTACAGAAGTCTTTGTCCAGCCGGGTAAGATTCTTTGGAGACTAATGACAATAAAAAAGGAAGAAAGAAAGAAAAGAAAATTATGTTTAAGTTGTATACTATAACAACTCTTACTTTTTATATCATCCCATAATCATTGATAGCTTCTGGCTTCCAGAGAATAGAGTTTTATTTATTGTGTTCTATTTCAGCATGTGCTGATCACATGACATTGAACTTGGTGTACAAAATTGAACTCTGATTTTTTTTTTTACTTTTTCTCTATGATTGATTCCTTGATTCCCTCTTTCAACATTTACAGTAGAAATAACTGAGAAAAAAATTTCCATCTTCCTAAAACTTAGATTTGAGTTGAGATAGAGAAAAAACAACAAACAAGACAGACGATAACCAGTTTTATTCATTTGTAGTGAGTCAGATGGTGTTAGAGCTACTGTGAAAAATAAAGCAGGAAAGGAAAAGTGATGTACTGGGGAAGAGGTGCTTTGTCAAGAAAAAGAAAGGTTGGCCAGAGAAGTCTTCATTGCTGAGGAGATATTTTTTGTAAGAGGTAAGACTGAGAGCCATGCAGGTATGCAGGAGAAATTTGGTGAAAGAGGCTCCTAAGCACAGGAAGAGCAAATTCTAAGTCACATGACAGGGACATCAAGGCACCAGTGGGATGGTTTGGAGGTCTACGATAATGAGGGTTCCTTTTAGATTATTGTGAAGATTTCAGCAATTACTTTAAGAGAAGGGCATGTCTTTGGAGGATTTTAGGCTGATAAGTCACACAATCTGTCTTTTTAACATGACCGTTCTGGTTGCTGTGTTGAGAGCATATAATAGTGAAGTCAGACTATATGCCTGAGCATCTATTAGGAGGCTATTCTAGCAGTTTAGTTGGCTTGGACTAGAATGGTAGCAGGAGGCAGTGAGGAGTAACGAGTTGAAAATATTTCTGGTGGATTTGACATGGAGTGAAGAGAGAAATGAAGATGGGATTATTAAAAAAAATTCATTGGAAGCCTTTTTTTTTTTTTGGAGATGTAGAGGACTGTGGGAGCAAAATATTTGTTGTATTCAATTAAGTGTTTGTATTGGGATATGCTGAGTTTGAAATGCCTATCCACCTTTCAAATACAGATATGTAGAGTTCAAGGATCAGGACGCAGCAGAAAAGAAATAAATAAAAATTTGTTATAATTTTAAGGATTTAATACATTTAAAAAACCCACTGTCATTGAGTTGATTCTGACTCATAGTGACCCTAGAGCAGAGTAAAACTGCCCCATGGAGTTTCCAAGGTTGTAAATCTTTACAAAAGCAGCCTGCGTTATCTTTCTCCCATGGAGTAGTTGGAAATTTCGAGCTGCCAACATTTTGGGTAGCAGCCAAATGTGTTAACCACTCTGCCACAAGAGCTCCTTTTTGAATGCAGATAGAGCAGGGGAAAAACATGAAGATGGAAACCGGAGTTTCCAAGTTTTGCATTTTGTGAATCATGGGGAAGATGAAAGAAGCCAGCAAAGGAGACTGAAAAGTTTTTTTTTTTTTTTTTAAAAAGCCAAGAATAATGTGTGGTATACTGAAATCAAATGAGGAAAAGTTCAAGGAGGAAGAAGTGATCAACCAGGTCAAATACTACTGATAGGCAAGTAAAATGAGGACTGAATTGACCAGTGGATTCAGCTAAGGTCACTGGTGAACTAAACAAGAGAAGTTTTGGTGGAGGACAGGGGTGAAAATTCTTTTGGGAATGTGTTCAAGAGAAGAGATGAGATGAATCAGAAGCGATTAGGGTAGGTAAATCTTTTCAGCAGTTTTTCTGCAAAGAAGGAACAAGGAAATGGGATAGTAGCTGAAGGGAAATATAAGGTCATTGGGGCCTTCTTTCCCTTTCCTTCCTTCCTTATCCCTTTCTTCTTCCTCCCTTCCTTCATTTAAGATTAAAATATTACTACAAATTTCAATGCTGATAGAGATTATCATTAGAGAAGAGAACTTTGATGTTGAAGGAGGGAGATCAATAATTGTGGAAGTAATATCTCTGAGAGGCAAAAGGAGATGAGATCTAGTCCATAAGAGGGGATGTTGACCTTAGAGAAGGTGAAAAGATAGAGTTAATGGCCATAGATATAGATGTCATGAAAATATGTGAAAGACTACTTTTGGTTCTTCATATTTTTCATTCAAAGGGGGAGCAAGGTTACCTGTGGAGACAAAGAACAGTGGTAAGATTGTTATATACATATATATAATATGTATAAACAAACTCACTGACATCCAGTTGATTCCAACTCATAGCGACCCCTTTGCATTTCTGAGGTGGTAAATCCTTATGGAAGTAGATTGCCCAGTCTTCCTTCCATGAAGTGGCTGGTGGGTTTGAACTGCCAACCTTCTGATTAGCAGTTAAATGCCTCAGGTGTTACACCACTAGACCTCCTATCTATCTATCTATCTATCTATCTATCTAAAGTCGGTCATCCAGGAGAGTGGCAATGTTCCAGGAAAATGTAGTAGAATCACAAACCAAAACAAACCAAACTCACTGCCATCGAGTCGATTCCAACTCATAACAACCTTCTTTGGGTTTCCGAGGCAGTACATCTTTATGGAAGTAAATTGCCCAATCTTCCTTTTGAGGAGTGGCTGGTGGGTTTGAACTGCCAGCCTTCTGGTTAGCAGTCAAATGCCTTAGGCACTACACAACCAGATCTCTTTGTAGAATCACAAGTCTACACTAAATGCACACCTGAAGTTGGTGATCATGAAACCAGTAAGGATATTTTGTGCATTTTGCCATTGTAACAAATGTATCCCTTAATTAATTGATTAATTGTTACTATAGATACCAATGCCCCTACTATTCTGAGAAAACTTAAGAAAGAAAGAGGTTACAGCAGAATTTTAGAAGAATGTATATTTTCCCATTAATAGGGTACCAGTTAAATACAGAACATCCTGAAAAATTTTAGTTTTAGATACAAAATAAAGACATGTTCAATATAAGTTTGTTCCCTAGTTGCTGAATTTCATGGATTTCCCACCTGCAAACATAGCAGTTTCTTTTGATAGCCATGCACTTACTCATTTCATAAAGTATTTACATGGTGGGCAATACATCACTTTCCAATCAGACTTTTTGTAACTGGATGACTTTCACAAACTAATTTCTAGGCTGAGTTGTAAATCTGCCAAGTGTTGATTCAACTGTTTAACATTTTTGCTAAGAAATAATATGGAATGTCGAGGTACTTAAATCTCTTGCCTTGCTGCTCTTGCCATCTCTTTGGGAATATTTATCCTGTTGGCAAATTCTCAGCGATTTTACCTTAATCTCTTCAGTGTTAAAATCTGCATTAACAACCTTCAGGATAATAAAAGTTAGCCCTCTGGCTGTGGTGGTCAAGGTATACATAGTTTTTCTTTTCGTGCATTTAGCAAAAACCTGGAGACATTTTATTGCTGAAGACTTACTACTTCTGTCTAATGAAATTATTTTTAATCTATATAAATGTTTTTAAGATAATTAAAATTAAAAAGGCCTTAAAGTTAACTGGAGGGATTGAGAACTAGTGCTAGGAATTGTCTAATAGGACCATTAGTCAATATTAAAAAATATTTACTGATTCTGTTGGTTCATAAATAATAATTATTAAAACTACCATTTACTCACTCATTATTATGTACTAGGCATTGAGCTAAACATTTCATATACTAAATTCTTACAAAAACATGTTGTTGTTGTTGTTGTTATGTGCCATCGAGTCGGCCCCGACTCATAGCGACCCCTCCTTGGGTTTCCGAGGCAGTATCACTACGGAAGTAGGATTGCCCAACCTTCCTTCCGAGGAGTGGCTGGTGGGTTTGAACCGCCAGCCTTCTGGTTAGCAGTCACAAAAACATATTAGGAATAAAAGTATCCATTCAACAAATAGTTGTACCAGAACTTGGAAGTAGTAAATAGAAGAAAAAAAATTCCTGACCTCATGGAACTTACATTTTAATGTACGAGAGGCAATAAACAAAATAGATAAGTATGTCAGATGGTGATAAACACTTTGGAGAAAAAAAGAAAAGTCAGGAAATAGGGATATGGAATACAGGGAGTGGAGGTCAGTTTTAACCAGGAAGATTAACAAAGGCTTTGTTGTCTTTTTTTTTTACAGTAATATTTTACTCTCTTTTTGGTAAAAGTTTTCACAGCAAATTAGGTTTATTTGATAATTTCTGTACAAATTGTTCAGTGACTTTATTTCATTTTCCACGGCCTGTGAACAGTCTCTTTATTTGTGTTCACTGTTCCTTTTCTGGTGCTCTAATTTCCCTGCCCCTTTACCTCCTCCTCTTTGCTTTAGAGTCATTGTTCGCTTTTTGATCCCATGTAAATGTTTTTAAAGGAATATCATACTCATGGGTAATATCCTTTATTTATGTGCCAATCTGTTATTTCTCTAAAAGGTGACCTCAGGGGATAGTTTGATTCAAGGTTTAAAGAGAATCTTAGGCAATGGTCCCAGAGTCTTCTATTCTCAACTGGTCCCGTAAGTCTGGACTTTTTAAGATGTTGAATTCTGTTCTGGATTTTTATCCCATTCTTTTAGAGTCTGTCTATTGTGGCCTTCATCAGAACAGTAAGGAGTTGTAGCCAGGCACCATGTAGTTCTGATCTCAGGGTGGATGAAGTTGTGACTCATGTAGGCTGTAAATCCTGTAGATTAGTTTCTTCTCTGAGACTTTGGGTTTCTGCTTTCTCTTTTGCTCCAGATTGGTAGACAAATAGTTGTATCTTAGATGGCCACTCACATGTTTTAAGACCCCAGATGCTCCTCACTGACTAGGATGCAGACCATGAACTTTATGAACTCTATGATGCCAATTGACTGAGTTGGCTAATGACACTAATCTAGAATACCAATCTTGCAAAGTGTCTGGTTATGTCTGAGAAGTATCTGTAATTGTGTCCTCCAAGAATATATATATGGACACACACATATCTTTATGGATATGTACATATAAATACTTCTATCTGTGCACATGTATGCATACACCTGATCCCATCTGTACACATAGATGCCTGTACAAATGTGACCATACATAGATCTTTTGATTCTTGTTAATGTTATTACCAAATTATATATGTCATATTCTTTACAAAACATGCTTTATTGACATTTGAGCAAAGACATAAAGAAGGCAAGCAAGTTGTGCATGTGGACCTCTGACAAAAAAGCATTCCAAGAAGAAGGAATAGCAAGTGCAAAGGACCTGAGAGGAAAGTATTCCTGGCATGTCGAAGGACTAGCCAGGGTGGAGTGGCCTGAGCAAAGGGAAGATACACAAAACATATGGTCAAATAGAAGTGATATCATTTGGAGGCTTTTCAGGCCATTGCAACAACCTTCATTTTTATCTCATTGAAATGGGAAAACTATGCAGGCTTTGAGTAGATGAGTGATCTAATTTGACTTTCATTTAAAAATATTGCTCTGACAGTAAAGAATAGACTGCTGGTGAGCTGGGGAAGAGGAAGAAGGACTGGACAGAAGGGTGTTGCAATAATCAGGTGAAAGATGCAATAAACCATTTTCCTGGGAATAGGAAGGAAAGAAAGTGAGAAGTAGTTGGATACTGGATATATTTTGAAAGCAGTATGTCAGGATTGCTGATATATTGGATAAGGTTTATGAAGGGAGGAAGGAAGGCTGACTTCATAATTCTCAACTTGAGCAACCGGAGGACTGGAGTTGCTAATAAATAAAATGAATAAGACTGCAGAAGGAGTCTCTTTCTCAAGGAAAATCCTGAATTTGGTTCTGAAGAAGATGAATTTGAGGTCTGTATTAGACAGGCAAAAGAGTTCTGGTGGTGTAGTGCCTAAAGGCATTTGGCTGCTAACCAAAAGGTTGGTGGTTCAAACTCACTGATCACTCTGTGGGAGAGAGATGAGGCAGTCTGCTTCCATAAAGATTTACAGTTTTGAAACCTAATGGGGGTTGCTATGAGTCAGAATTTACTTAATGGCAGTAAATTTATTTATTTATTTATATTAGACAGCCAAACATAGATGCCCAATAACCAACTGGATATACTGATCTAGAGTTTTGGCTGTAAATATACATTTGAAAGTCATATTTAAAGCCATAATATTGGTTGATACCAATAACCAAGTTAATGAGTGCAGCTAGATAAAACTTTAGATTCAACAACTTAGCCCTGTAGCAACACAATTTTGAGTAGGGAGATGGAGAGGAATAAACAAATGAGACTGGAGAAAAGACAGCAAATCGCAAAACTAGACAGAACCTAGATTTAAATCCAGGGCTGTGGGGTGCTTCTAATTCTTATTATCTTTAACAATATTTTACAAAATCCCACTTTATTATTATTCCACTTTTTTTTGTACTATTTCAAATTCTTAATCCATTTCTAGGAAAAAGAGAAAAAAAAAAGCAATCAAACTGCTAAGTGGGATCCAGAGTTCCTGAAGGAGATAACATCCCTCCAAAAAACTACAAGATAAGAAAAAAAGTAATGGATAGTAAGAGCTTTATTATATATAAGAGTTTTATTGTATATTCCTGGTCCATTCTAGATGATATCTCATTTAATTATCATGACTTCTCAAGGTTATACAATTTTTAAATGTCAGAATTAAAATATGTACCCAATTCTGTCTGATATTTTCCATGATTCCATGTTTCATTACCCATACCTCTTTGACTCCTGCTAAGAGGAAATTATTGCTTCAAACATTCCACAAACAACATTGAAATGTATAATAGATATCTGCAGTAGTTATTTTATAGAAAAGGCAAATTCTTCATATGGTTATTTCTTATATCATCCTAAGTAAAAGCAAGAGGCATAAAACTGGATTATACCTCACAATCATAAATAGGACACGTTTGAGTTCTAAATTTAAAGTAAATTTTCTACGCATTCACATTCCCTTATCTGGCTCCCCTTGTGATCAACCATCTGTTTTTGAGATGGCAAGTTGGCCACTGATCTTTGCACGGCTCAATCCCATAACCTTGCTTAACTAGCACAACTCTGATCACTACAGTGCTATGAAAGTTGTCAGTAAAGGATTACTGAGGTCTGTTAGTGTTTAGATAGAGACTTGGGCATATTGCAATAACCTTATTCCCTATGCTTCATCAGTCAAAATACAATCAGGTTAAAACAATATCAAGCAATATTTTGGGTATCACAAAGAACCACCTTGAGGTATATATGTGATCAGAAGAGGAGAAGAACCCCCTCCTGTCTTCTTTTAACGAGTGCTCAGTCACTAGCACTGCGGACAAGGGTACAAGGGAAATTTTGCGCCCAAGCACACATGCCAAATTCCAATTTCCTCTTAGAAAATAATAATATTTAGACTTCTAAAAAACTCAAACCAAGTGCACTGCCATCAGATCTATTCCAACTAATAGTGACCCTATCACAGAGTAAAACTGCCCTTCAGGGTTTCCAAGGCTGTAAAATCTTTATGGAAGCAGACTGCCTCATATTCTCCCATGGAGCAGCTGGTGGGTTTGAACCACTGAATTTTTGGTTTTCAGCTGAATGCTTTAGCCACTGTGCCACCAGAGATCCTTTTTTGACTCCTAAACCCACTGCCATCAGGTCAATCCCAACTCATAGTGACCCTCATTGGGTTTCCAAGGCATAAATCTTGATGATAGTAGATTTCCCCTTCTTCCTTCCACAGAGGGGCTGGTGAATTTGAACTGCTTAACTTCTGGCTAGCAGTCAACTGTCTTAGGCACTGCACCACCAGAGCATTTTTGACTCCTAAAAAAAAAAACTCACAATGCCTTTGAGTCAAATTCTACTCATAGTGACCCTGTTTGGGTTTCTGAGGTGGTAAATCCTTAGGAAGTGCATTGCCAAGTCTTCTTTCTGTGGAGTGGCTGGTGGGTTTGAACCACCAACCTTCTTGTTAGCAGTCAAATCCCTTAGGCATTACATTAAATCCACTTGTCTCTATACATTCTCCTTGTAAGTGCATATTTAATAAGCCTTCTTTAATCTTTTCTAACTACATTAATTAGGAAATAAAATGGAAACAATGATCTTAGTTATAATTTGAAAATAAATAAATAAATAAAGCTCCTTCCAGAAATCTCTGTATGGTACTTTCCCTCACTTTAAAGTTTGCTCAAAGTCATTTCCTTGAAGAGATTTTTCTATATCTCCACTATCTAAATAGTCTCTCACTCAGTCATTTTATATCTCATTATCTTGCTTCATTACCTGAGGACATGAAATGAAATTAGAATTCAAAAGTTGGAAACAAAGAAGAAGGATTGGTAGCTTGAATGATTGGTGTCTTGATGATACAAATATGGAAAATATGGCCTTGGTGGTCATGGAGTATAACACTGTCAGTGATAAGATAATATCCACACTTCTTTGAGGAATACCAGTTAATACTACTATCATTCAAATTTATATACCAACAGCTTAAGCCAGAGATGAAGAAATTGAAGATTTTTACCAACTTCTGCAGTCTGAAGTTGACCAAATATGCAATCAAGATATATTGATAGCTACTATTGATTGTAGAGTAGTGCCTAAGGCACTTGACTGCTAACCAGAAGGCTGGTGGTTCAAACCCACCAGACACTCCTAGGAAGGAGGGTTGGGCAATCTACTTCCATAGTGATACTGCCTCAGAAACCCAAGGAGGGGTTACTTTGAGTTGGGTCCAACTCGATGGCACATAACAACAACAACAATAACAACAACAACTGTTGATTGGAATGCAAAAGTTGGTGGGGGGGGGGGAAAACATTGGTAGTTGGAAAATATGGCCTTGGTGAAAGAAATGATTCTGTAGACCACATGATAAAATTTTGCAAGTCCAACAATTTATTCATTGTAAATATATTTTTTTCAACAGCATAAACAGTGATTATATATGTTACTTTGCCAGATGGAATACACAGCAATTAAATCTACTACATCTGTGGGAAGAGATGATGGAGAAGCTCAATATCATAAATCAGAACAGAGCTAGGAGCTGACTGTGGAACAGACTATCAATTGCTCATATGCAAGTTCATGTTGAAGCTGAAGAAAATTAAAAACAAGTCCACTAGAGCCAAAGTACAACCTTGAGTACATACAACCTACATGAATTTAGAGACTATCTCAAAAATAGATTTTATACATTGACCACTAATGACCAAAGATGATACAAATCGTAGGATGAAATTAAGGGCATCACATGAGAGAATTTTGAAGACCAATGACGTATTCATTGCAAATATCTTTTTTTTCAACAATATATATGGTGACTATACATCTGGACCTCACTGGATGGAATACACATGAATTAAATTGACTTAAATCTGTGGATAGAAATGATGGAAAACTCAGTATCATCAGTGAGAACAAGGTCAGGAACCAACTACAAAACAGACCATTTACTGCTCATATGCAAGTTCAAGTTGAAGCTGAAAACACTTAAAACAAGTCCATGAGAGCCAAGGTATGAACTTAAGCATATCATACCTGAATTTAGAGACTATCTCAGAACAGATTTCACACATTGTACACTAATGACCAAAGACAAGATGAATTGTGGGAAGACGTCAAGGGCATCATGCATGAAGAAAGCAAAAGGTCATTAAAAATACAGAATAGAAAGAAAAGACAAAAATAGATGTCAGAGGAGACTCTGAAACTTGCTCCTGAGTGTAAAGTGTTGTTGTTGTTGTTGTTGTTTGCCATCGAGTCGGCCCCGACTCATAGCGACCCCTCCTTGGGTTTCTGAGGCAGTATCACTACGGAAGTAGGATTGCCCAACCTTCCTTCCAAGGAGTGGCTGGTGGGTTTGAACCGCCAGCCTTCTGATGAGCAGTCAAGTGCCTTAGGCACTATGCTACCAGAGCTCCCTGAGTGTAAAGTAGCTAAAGCAAATAGAGGAAATAATAAAGTGAAAGAATTAACCTGATTTCAAAGGTTTGAGAAGACAAAGACAAGTATTTAATGGAATATGCAAACACCTGGACTTAGAAAACCAAAGTGGAAGAACACACTTGGCATATCACAAGGTGAAATAACAAAAGAAAAATTCAAGCATTGACTTGTAATTTTGAAAGATTTTATGATTAAAATATTTAATAATGCAGAAAACCTCAAAAGAAAGTGGAAGGAATACATGGAGTCACTTTTCCAAAAAAATTGGTCATTGTTCAACTAGTTCAGGAGATTTCAATGGTATTGAAGAAAGATGTCCAAGCTGCACTGAAGGCCTTGGTGAAAAAAAGGTTCCAGGAATTGATGAAATACCAGTTGAGATATTTCAACAAATGGATGTAATAGTGGAAGCACTCATTAGCTATGCCAAGAAATTTGTAAGAAAGCTACCTCTCCAACCAACTAGAAGAGATCTATATTTTTACCCAGAACAAAGAAAAGTGATCCAATAAAATTAAAAAAATTCTCAAACAATATCATTAATATCACACATAAGTAAAATTTTGCTGAAGATAATCCAAAAACATTTGCAGTAGCACATTGAAAGGACTCTGCCAGAAATTCAAGCTGGATTCAGAAGAGAATGTAAAATGGCCTAATAACATTGTTGATGTCAAATGGATCTTGTCTGAGTGCAGATAATACCAAGAAGATATTTTTTGTTTTTTATTTACTATATGAATCCAGTATTTTTAGAGCCTTCCAACCTCAGTGGCTCGTTCTCTTATCAGACAAGGTTTCCCAGCTATTCATAAAGTTTCCCAGTAATGTAACAGACAGTGTTTCTCTGCTATTCATAGGGTTATCCCTGGCCAATTCTTTGAGAAATGGATGGCATCAAAGTATGACTCAAAATATGACTGGAAAAGAGCTGCATCATCAGAGTAGAACCAACCTTAGTGATATGGATAAAGTAAAGCTTTCAAGACCTCCATTTGCTGATGTGACATGACTCAAATTGAGGGGAAACAGCTGCAAACATCCATTAATAATTGAACATGGAATGTACAAAGTATAAATCTAGGAAAATTGGGAATTGTCAAAAATGAAATGGAACGCATTAAGATTGATATCCTAGGCATTATTGAGTGAAATGAACTGGTTTTGGCTATTGTGAGTCAGACAACCATCTACTATGCTGGGAATGACAATTTGAAGAGGAATGGCATGACATTCATCATCACAAACAATGTTTCAAGATCTGTCCTGAAGTACAATGCTGTCAGTGATAGGATAATATCTACATGCTTAAAAGGAAAACCAGTTAATAGGACTATTATTCAAATTTATGCACCCACCACCAAAGCCAAAGATGAGGAAATTGAAGATTTTTATCAACTTCTACATTCTGAAATTGACCAAATGTGTTAATTCACTGGTGACTGGAATGCAAAAGATGGAAACAAAGAAGAATCACTAGTAGTTGGAAAAATTGGCCTTGGTGACAGAAATAATGCTGGAGATCGCATGATAGAATTTTGCAAGACCAATGATTATTAATTGCAAATATCCTTTTTTCAACAACACAAATGGCAGCTACACACATGAACTTCACCAGATGGAATACACAGGAATCAGATTGATTATATCTGTGGCAAGAAGTGTTGGAAAAGCTCAATATCTTTAGCCAAAACCAGGCCAGAAGCTGACTGTGGAACAGACCATCAACCGCTCATATGCAATTTCAACTTGAAGTTGAAGACAATTAGAACAAGTCCATGAAAGTAAAAATATGATCTTGAATATATCCCTCCTGAATTTAGAGACCATCTAAAGAATAGATTTGAAGCATTGAACACCAATGACAGAAAACCAGAAGAATTGTGGTATGACATCAAGAGCATCATTCCATGAAGAAAGCAAGCGGTCATTAAAAAGATGAGGAAAAAAGAAAAGACCAAGATGGATAACAGAAGAGACTCTGAAACTTGTCCTTGAGCAGAGAGTAGCCAAAGCAAATGGAAGAAATTAAAAGATAAAAGAACTGAATCAAAGATTTCAAAGAGCAGCTCAAGCAGACAACGCAGATAAAGCCAATTACTATAATGAAATGTGCAAAGACTTGTAGTTAGAAAACCAGAAGAGAAGAACATGCTTAGCATTTCTTGAGCTGAAAGAACTGAGGAAAAAATGTAAGCCTCGAGTTGCAATATGGAAAGAGTCTATGGACAAAATATTGAATGATGCAGGAACCATAAAAAGAAGATGGAAAGAATATACAGAGTCTCTGTACCAAGAAGAACTGGTCGATGTTCATCCATTTTAAGAGGTGGCATATGATCAAGAACCAGTGGTATTGAAGGAAGAAGTGAAAGCTGCACTGAAGGAATTGGTGAAGAACAAGACTCCAGGAATTCACAGAATACCCATTGAGATGTTTCAACAAATGAATGCCCCACTGGAGGCACTCACTTGGTTATGCCGAGAGATTTGGAAGACAGCTACCTAGCCAACTGACTGGAAGAGATCCATATTGGTACCCATTCCAAAGAAAGGTGATCCCACAGAGTGGGGAAATTAATAGGACAATATCATTAATATCACACACAAGTAAAATTTTACTGAAGGTAATTCAAAAACATTTGCAGCAGTATACTGGCAGAGAACTTTCAGAGGTGCGAGCTGGATTCAGAAGAAGACGTGGAACAAGGGATATCATTGCTGATATTAGATAGATCTTGGCTCAAAGCAAACAATACCAGAAAGATGTTTACTTGTATTTTATTGACTATAAAAAATCATTTGATTGTTTGGATCATAACAAATTATAGATAACATTGAGAAGAATGGGAATTCCAGAACACTTAATTGTACTCATGAGGAATCTGTACATAGACCAGGAGCCTGTTTGAACAGAAGATGGGGACACTGCATGGTTTAAAATCAAGAAGGGAGTGTGTCAGGGTTGTATCCTTTCACCATACTTATTCAGTCTATATGCTGAGCAAATAATCTGAGAAGCTGTACTATATGAAGAAGAATGTGGCATCAAGATTGGAGGAAGAATCATTAACAGCCAGTGATATGCTGATGACACAACTTTGCTTGCTGAAAATGAGAATGACTTGAAGCACTTATTGATGAACATTGAAGAATACAGTCTGCATTATGGATTACATCTCAATAGAAAGAAAACAAAAATCCTCGCAACTGAACCTATAAGCAGCATCACGATAAATGGAGAAAAGATTGATGTCGTCAAAGACTTCACATTGTTTGGTTCTACAATCGACGCCAATGGAAGCAGCAGTAAGGACATCAGACAACATATAGCACTGGGCAAGTTGGCTGCAAAAGATCTCTTTCAAGTGCTGAGGAGCAAAGACGTCTCCTTGAAGACTAAGGTGTGCTTGACACAAACCATGATGTTTTCAGTCGCCTCATATGGATGTGAGAGCTGGACAATGAATAAGGAAGACTAAAGAAGAATTGATGCTTTTGAGTTGTGTTGGCAAAGAATGCTGATAGTGCCATGGATTGCTAAAAGATCTAACAAATCTGTCCTGGAGGAAGTTCAGCCAGAATACTCATTGGAAGCGAGAATGGCCAGACTTCATATCGTCTACTTTGGTCAGGTTATCAGAAGGGACCATTCTCTGAAGAAGGATGTCTTGCTTGACAAGGTGGAGGGTCAGTGAAAGAAGGGAAGGCCTTCAAGGAGATGGATTGACACAGTGGCTGTGGCAATTAGCTCAAGTATAGCAAGGATCATGGAGCTGGCACGGGACTAGGCTGTATTTCATTTGCTGTGCATAGGGTCACTATGAGTCAGAGACAAGTCAGCAACACCTAACAACAACATGTGAGGTCATTCCAGAAGACTTAATTGTGCTCATGTGGAACCTGTACAGAGATCAAGAGTCAATTGTTTGAACAGAACAAGGGGATACTGTGTGCTTTAAAATCAAGAAAGACATACATCAGAGTTGTATCATTTCACCATACTTATTCAATTAGTATGTGAGCAAATAATCCAAGAAGCTGGACTACATGAAGAATGCAGCATCAGTAACGAGAGGAAGACTCATTAACAACCTGTGATATGCAAATAACACAATCTTACTTGCTGATCATGAAGAGGACTTGACCCATTTACCGATAAAGTATGGATTTTACCTCAACATACAGAAAACAAAAATCCTCACAACAGGATCAGTAAGCAACATCATGGTAAATGGAGAAACAATTTAAGTTGTCAACAATTTCATTTTACTGGGCTGCACAATCAACATCCATGGAAGCAGCATTCAAGAAATCAAATGACATATATTCAACAAATCTGCTATAAAAGACCTTTAAAGTATTCAAGAACAAAGATGTCACTTTGAGGATTAAGGTGTGCCTGATCCAAACCATAGTGTTTTTAGTCATCTTGTACACATGGGAAAGCCATGTGAGAAAATGAATATGTAACTGAAGAACTGATGCCTTTTATTATGGTGTTGCAAAGAATATTGAATATACCATGTATAAACAAATCTGTCTTGGAAGAAATACAGCCAGAGTGCCCTTTAGGAGGGAAGATGGGGAGAATTCATCTTGCTTACTTTGGACATGTTATCAAGAGGGACCAGTCCCTGGACAAGCACACCATGCTTGGTAAAGCAGAGAGTCAGCAAAATAGAAGATGGACTTCATTGAGATGGATTGACATGGTGGCTGCAACAATACCCTCAAACATAGCAAAGATTGGGAGGATTGCACAGATCTGGGCAGTGTTTTGTTCTGTTATAGATAGGATCACTATGAGTCAGAACCAGCTTGATGGCACCAAGCAACAATATTGTTCTCATTACCTAGTGCTTCTCTGACAAGAATATATCACAAATGGGATGGCTTGAAAAACAGGAGTTTATTATCTTACAGTTTGGAGGCTTTAAGTCTGAGTTCAAAGTGCCAGGCTCTAGGGGCTGTGTGAAAGCCCCTCGACCTTGGGCTTCCGCTCTGCCTCTTGCCCCCAGCCCACTGAAGCTAGAGGCATCTCTTCACTCAGGCAGCTACTGGCTGTTGAGGCAAACAAACCCAAGGTCAACAAATAAAACAGCACAGTCCCGATGTTACCAAACCACACGGCAGGCCATTCATTCAAGTCCATTGAAAGTCCCAAGGTTGGCAGAGCATGGCAGGCTGATGAACAATGACATCGCTACATGCAGGGTTCAAGCATAAACTAGAGACTGTTCCCCAAGGCTTCTCCTTATATATTGGAAGAAGACCACATCCTTAAGGCAACTACTCAGCTGCTCACAGTAGATTCTACCATGGAGTTGATTACCAACCTCATCATGGGGAATATTACATCTAACTGCCCAGCCACTCAGCCAGGCCCAGCCAAGTTGACACGCAAATTTAACTACCATAAATATCTTGCTTCATTTTTTTAAGCATTTGTACTTTTAATTGAACTATAAATTTGTGTATTTGCTTAATTATTATTATTATTATTTTGCTCCTCAAAAGTAAATTCCAGGAAGTTTGGAACATTTTTGTTCAATGCTATAGCCCCAGCTCCTAGAATAGTTTTAGACACTTTGTAGATGTTCAATAAATATTTCAAAATCACTGACTAGATTTGCAAAAAGATTTTATTACAGAGGAATTTTAGAACATAGGTATTTTCACTGAGGTAGAATAATTCCCCACTTAATTTTTCAGGGATTTAAAAAAATAGTTATTTCTCTTGTATCCTATAGTTATATATTCTTCTTTTAAAAATAATTTATTTTATTTTTCTTGTTGCTGAGAATATACACAGCAGAACATGCAGCAGTTCAACAGTTTCTATATGTACAATTCAGTGACATTGATTACATTTTTCCGGTTGTCCCACCATTCTCACCCTCCGTTCTGAGTGGTTCCTCTTCCATTACCATAAACACGCTGCCCCCTAAGTTTCTTATTTAATTTTTGAATTACTATTGTCAATTCAATCCTATATAGATAAATCGTAAAAGAACACAACAATGCTTATGCTCAAGGCAGTTATTCTTTACTAGTTAAGCTAAACTATTGTGTGATAGTTTAGCTTAACTAGTAAAGAATAACTGCCTTGAGCTATGAGTCGGGGCCGACTCGACGGCACATAACAACAACAACAACAACATTGTGTGATAGATATATTTGTAACAATGACAAAAAAAGAAAAAAGAGAGATTAGCTGCTGAGGCTGCTTATGACAACCAAACACGTCATGGAATTTTGTTCCTTCGTTTGGAAGTATAGGGTCATGGTTTCATGAAATATCCTACTTAATTAGCCTAATATCAAGTTTACCTACTTGTTCTAAGTATTTGGTTATTTCTTAGTGTCTAAGGTCTTGGGAGCTCTGGTGGCATAGTGCTTAAGGCATGTGACTGCTAACCAGAAGTCTGGTGGTTCAAACCCACCAGCTACTCCTCGGAAGGAAGGTTGGACAATCTACTTCCATAGTGATGCTGCCTTGAAAACCCCAGGAGGAGTCACTATGAGTTGGATCTGACTCAATGGCAGTGAGTAAGGTCTTAAAAGCTTGCAAGTGGCTATCGAATGCACAACAATTTATCTCTATTTCCCTGTAGCATCAGAGGAAGAAAGAGAGTTAAAACCAGAGAAGGAAAAGGAATATGTGGCTAATTTCTTCCATGAACAACTGCCATGAGACCAGAAGAAATGAATGGTACCTGGCTATCATTACTGAACGTTTGATCAAAGATACTATTGAATCCTGATTAAAAGAGGAAAAATGCAAAACAGAATTTAAAATTCTCATAGAATCCAGATTTCTGGAACAACGGATGCTGAGTGAACCCCTAAAACTATTGCCTAAGGTAATCATTAAACTTTAAAAATATCCCCTGAAATCTCCTTAAACTCAAGCAATACTTTAACTTAACTAGTTACATATTCTTGATTATCATATTACTTATAATTCATATATTTTTTTTATTTTCTCAATTGCTCATCTGGCATCTCATAGCAACAGAATTTTGGAGCTGAAAAGGACTTAGGTGATCATTTGATCCAGTCCTGATTTTACAAATGAAAAAATGGAAGACCAGAAACAGGAATAGAGGGGGGAGAGAGAGAAAGGGATTTGTAAGTCATATGCTCCGAAGTGATGGCCTCAAGCCCTGGTCTTCCAACAAGTTACCCAAAGTCAGGAAAAAGTTAACACATACACAGACACCAAAAACAGACAAATAGCAATCCCTCTCTATTTATCAGACAGATTGGAAAGAATACACATCTCCAAGATGAGTATACACATTTCTGTCTTTGTTTTATATCATAGCTACACGCTGCCAAGATTCTTGATTGAGTTTGCTTCCAACAATTGGCAAAAAGTAAGAGTAAGAACTCATGTGTAAATATGTCAGCTGTGATGTTGCCATAGGCAATTTCCCTCTAGAAATCATTAATAACCAGGGCCTACTTGCATGAGTGTCTCTACTATACACTAGCTTTGTGATGACTTCAGGAAAAAATAAAATAATCTGATATCCAAGTAGCAAAACTGAGGAAAGATATTTAAACATTTTTTGGTGGCTAGGATTGCTTCACTTTGAGAACTAAGGTGCACCTGACCCAAACCAAAACTAAGGTGCCATCAACTTTCTTCCAATTCATAGTGACCTTCTAGGACAGAGCCCCATAGGGTTTCCAAGGCTGTAAATTATTATGGAAGCAGAGTGCCATATCTTTCTCCTGAAGAAAGGCTAGTAGGTTTGAACTGCTGACCTTTTGGTTAGCAACTGAGAATTTAACTTCTGTGCCACCAGAGCTAACCCACACCTTGATATGTTCAATTGCCTTGTATGCATGCAAAAGGTGGACAATAAATAAGGAAGACTGAAGAAAAATTGATGCATTTGAATTATGGTGTTGGTAAAGAATATTGAATACACACCATGGCCTGCCAGAAGTACAAATAAATCTGCCTTGGAAGAAGTACAGCCAGAATGCTCCTTAGAAGCTTGGATGACAAGCCTTCGTCTGACATACTTTGGTTATGTTATCAAGAAGGGTCAAGAAGGACGTCATCCTTGGGAAAGCAAAGGGTCAGTGAAAAAGACTGAAATGCTCAATGAGATGGCTTGCTGCAATGGCTGTACCAATGTGTTCAAACACAGCAAAAACTGTGAGGGTGGCACATGACAGCGGTATTTTGTTCTGTTGTACATAGGGTCGCTATGTGTCGGAACCAACTCGGCATCTCACAAAAACAACAGGATTGCCATATGTTATGTTCTTGACAAATGGGTGGAAGTCTACATTCAATTTATAATAAAAGACCTATAAAGAGAAGAAGACAAGTTTATGAGAATACTACTCAGTAGGTAGGGCCAGATTGTAGAAGAATTGCAAAGATCATAGCTCTTGGAGAATGAGACAAATCAGGGATGGGAAACCCTGAAATAAGGAGTCAAGAATCTACCATTTGCTACAAAATAGGATGGTCATCTCTGCAAAAATTTGTTGTAGAAATTAGTGGCCACATATGATGCCCATGGATCAAGAGGCATGCCATGCTGACTGCTTGTAATTGTGACACCCTAACATAATAAACAAACATAACTAGCTTGACGAACAGTAAAGAGCAGTAAAGTTGCTACAAGATTGGAAAATGATATCTGCTTTGTAAGAAATGGTTCCCTAAGGCAGGCTAGGATCAAAACTTAAAATCTGCTTTCTAAAACCAGTAGAGAATGTTAATCTTTTCAATGAAGCTGGCAGCCAAATCAAGACTAAAAGTGTCAAAGGAAATACAGAATGAGCCCTCTCCTGGCATGAGGTCCAGGCAGAGACCATCTTACTTCTTAGCATGCAGCTCCCTCATGACATTCTCTTGAGAGAGAGAGAAAAGAAAATATTCTCATTAAAACTGATGCTGCACAAGAAACCCTGATCTCTGCTCAGAGAAAAGCTTCAAAAGCTCCTATTTGAGAGCCCTTTGCATAAACATACAAGTCTGAAGAAGTTTTGGGAAACTATGGATTATCTTTTCAAAGCTTCAAAAAATGATAATTTAGGCATGAAACAGTTTTACAATTGTCAGAAGAATATTTGCTTGCTCTTGAGAAGAGGCTAAATTGCAAATTAAAAACATACTCTCCTCTCTCTCTCTCTCTCTCTCTCTCTCTCTCTCTCTGAATTATTAGAGCCCCTGAAGCAGATGAAAGCCCAGATCTAGCAGACTTGGCACAGCATTATTTCTTATCTATTGTATCCAAATATTGTAGAAACATGGATCCAAATGCTTTATGTATCTGCCAAACGTTCTTACACTGGGGAGAAAATAAAGAAGTAAATGTTTATGGTGGGTTAATAAAATGCACACTAGAGGCAGACTTTCAGTGAAAGAAGGGATGTCTTTTAGGCCAATCTATCCTCTCTGTATCTATATCTGAGCTCCCTCCCAACACCTCTTTCCTTGGTTCAAAACCATCAGTCATTGGAACTTTATTTCTTAAAGCTGTTGCGTCTACTTCACCTGCATTTCTCATGGCTACAAAAATCTTCATTCTTTTCAGCTGAAATCTACCTTCTTGCAGCTTCTGAATATTAGTTTTAGTTTTTCTCCCCAAAGCCATATAATATTAACATTTAATTCCCATTCCATATGGCAGTTATTTAAGTATTGAAGCAATAGCTATTTGCTGCTGCCTGTCTTATTTAGGAAAAATTTCCTCAATTATCATACTTTTTCTTCATATAGCAGAGGTTCTGGACGCTTTGCTGTCCTATTCACTTTTCTCTATACACACCTCACATTGATTATTCATAACTCTGCCATTTCTTAGCTGTGTGACCTTGGGAAAGTTATTGACATTGTAACTTCAATTTCCTCATTGAAAAATTAGAAATAATAACAATATCTACCCCCTAGAAAAGGAGCCCTAGTTGCAAAAAGGTTAAGTGCTAGGCTGCTGACTGAAATCCTAGTGGTTTAAAAAAAAAAAAAAAAAAAGGCAATCTGCTCTCATAAAGATTACAGCCTAGGAAACCTATGGGCAGTTTCACTCTGTCATATAAGGTCACTATGACTTAAAATCTATTTGCTATCACACAACAACATGTCCTAGTTACTATAGGATCAAAACAAAGCAAAAAAAGCAAACTCACTGCCATTCAGTCGGATCTGACTCATAGCGACCCCTCTTTGAGTTTCCCAGGCGATATCACTATGGAAATAGATTGCTCAACCTTCCTTCTGAGGAGAGGCTGATGGGTTTGGACCATCAGCCTTCTGGTTAGCAGTCAAATGCTTTAGGCACTACACCACCAGAACTACCTACTATAGGCAGTTGTTGTTGTTAGGTGCCGAGGAGTCATCTCTGACTCATAGCGACCCCATGCAGAGCAGAATGAAACACCACCTGGTCCTGCGCCAACTCCACGATCCTTGCTATACTTGAGCCCATTGCCACTGCCACCATGTCAATCCATCTAGTTGAGGGCCTTCCCCTCTCGTCGACCCTCTACCTTACCAAGCATGACGTCTTCTCCAGAGAATGGTCCCTTCTGACAACATGACCAAAGTATGTGAGACTAAGTCTGGCCATTCTCGGTTCTAAGGAGCATTCCGGCTGCACTTCCTCCAGGACATACCTGTTAGTTCTTTTAGCTGTCCACGGTACTTTAGCATTCTTTGGCAACACTACAGCTCAAAAGCATCAATTCTTCTTCCATCTTCCTTTTTCATTGTCCAGCTATCTACAAGCATATGAGGCAATTGAAAATACCATAGCTTGAGTCAGGTGCACCTTAGTCCTCAAGGAGGCATCTCTTCAGTGCTTGACAAAGATCCTCTCAGCCGATTTGTCCAGTGCTATAGTGGTCTGAGGAGCTCTGGTAGCGTAGTGCCTAAAGGCACTTGACTGCTAACCAGAAGGCTGGCAGTTCAAACCCACCAGCCACTCCTTGGAAGGAAGGTTGGGCAATCTACTTCTGTAGTGATACTGCCTTGGCAACTCAAGGAGGGGTCACTGGTCACTATGAGTTGGGTCCAACTCCACGGCACATAACAACAACAACAACAGCCCTAAAATTTAGTTTCTGTGTGGTGCAAATGATCAAGCATTCCACTATTGGCTGATAGAACAGTGGTTCAAATGCATTCAGAGGGCACTTGGAAGACAGGCCTAGTGATCGGCTTCCAAAATGTCACAGCTTTGAAAATCCTATGGAGCAGTTCTAGTCTGCACAAATGGCATTGCTATGAGCAGGGATGGACTCTGCAAGTAACAACAACAAAAACAGCATCTCCTAAAATAGTTCACTTATCTTAACTCTAGAAGAATATTGGGCCTTTAGTGCCTCTTGCTAATTCATCTGTATTCCCAAGTCAGTTCTTTGTATCATATTTTGTGCAGTTCTTCCAAACTCAGTCTACCCTCTGAAATTTGGTTGTTGTTTTAGGTTTCTGTTGAGAGAGTTCTGACTCAGAGAAACCCTATGTGTGCAGAGTAGGAATGTTCCCTAAGGTTTTCAAGGCTGTGACTTTTCAGAAGCAGATTGCCAAGCCTCCCTTCCAAGGTGCCTCTGGGTGGATTTGAATTGTAAACCTTTTGGCTAGTAGTCAATTGCTTAACCCTTTGCATCACCTAGCTGGCTTATCAAACCTTAGATCCTGCAATTCCTCCCTCAGTATCATACCTTTCCTCCTACTTCACTGGAAAATCAAAGATATTAACCTAGAGTTGACTCCTTATTTCATCATCAAACTTCCAGTCCTATGGCATTCACATTTGTGTTTTCCTCCTTTCTGCTGTTATTCTGAGATTTTCTCTCCTCACAGAGCAATGCTCAGGTGAATCCCTTTACTTGCTCTACTTCCCTCCTGGCAAATATATTTATATATATTTACATTTTTAGAGCAGTTTTAGGTTTACAAAAAAATTATGCAGAAAAGTACAGAGAGTTTCCATATACCCCCTCTCTCTCCTGTATGTGACTGAATAAAATTCCATTGTGTGCAAATACTATATTTAGTCATTCATCTGTCAATGGACAGTTGGGTCACTTCCACATTTTGTCTATTGTGAATGATGCTGCACTGAACACTGATGTTCAAGTATCTGTTTGAGTTCCTGCTTTCAATTCTTTTGAACATATATGTGTGTGTGTGTGTGTGTGTATGTATATATGTATACATGTATGTATATATATATGTATGTATATATACCTAGTAGTTGAATTTTGCCAAGTCCTAGCTTCTTAAGACTTCCATGACAAAATACCACAAATGGGTGGCTTTAAATAACAGAAATTTTATTTTTACACAATTCTGGAGGCTGAAAGTCTGATTCATCGCCTTGGCTGCTCTGAGTCCTTCTATGGGCTTCTCTCCTGGTTTTTGGTAACTGCTGGCCATCCTTCTTTGATAATTGCAACATTAACATAACAAAAGAAACATCTTACTTCCAAACAGGATCACATTCATAAGTGTTAGGCCTTCAACATTTATTTTGAGGAGGAACATCATTCAATAGCCTCAATTGCATGTGAAAGTAGACAATGAATAAAGAAGGTGGTAGAAATATTGATAACTTTGAATTGTGGTGTTGGGAAAGAATATTGAAAATACCATGGTCTGTCAGAAGAATGAACAAATCTGTCTTCGAGGAAGTGCAGCCAGGAAGAATGGTCCTTAGAAGCAAGAATGGACAGACTTCATCTCACCTACTTTGGTCATATGGTCAGAAAGGACCAGTCCCAGGAGAAGGATATCATGCCTGGTAAAGTGGAGGATTAGAGAAAGGGGAAGACTCACTGACCCAGTGGCATTCACCCAGTGGCTGCAATGACGGGCTTAAGTATAGTAAGGATTGTGAGAATGGTGCAGGACACAGCAATGTTTCATTCTGTTGAACGTAGGATCACTGAGTCAGAATCCATTTGAAAGTACCTAACAACAACAGTTCAATTTATAACAAAATGTTCAATACATATTTATAGGCAAACAGATGATGGATACTTTAACTATTAGTGTAATACCTAAGGCACTTGACTGCTAACCAGAAGGCTGGCGGTTCAAACCCACCAGCTACTCATCGGAAGGAAGGATGGGCAATCTATCTCCGTAGTGATATGGCCTTGGAAACCCAAGGAGGGGTCGCTATGCAACTCGATAGAAAATAACAACAACAACAACATAAGTATATGCAAATTTTACATCTTTATCTGTAGTATTATAATGTCTGTTCATTTATTACTAAAAGATTAATCGAACTCATGTGTTAGGTCCTAGTCTAGGCACTTATTTCTATTTCAGTTTTGCTTTTTTGATATAGAAATTTGTGAAATCTTATATAGCAACATCAGGAAAAAATATTTTTTTTCCCTTAAAATCATAGAACCTCCTCCCCAACCCCCCAACCCCCCTTTTTTTTAAATCTTCTTATTTGAGGGTGAGAAAGAGACTTCACACCTGAGGCCAGGAAATTATGCCTACTTTTCTCTCAATTTCTTAGAACCTAACATTTTCAAATTTCTGGCTATTTGTGACTTAGTGCCTAAGGCATTTGAGTGCTAACCAGGAGGCTGGCGGTTCAAATCCACAAGCCACTCCTCAGAAGGAAGATTGGGCACTCTACTTCCGTAGTCATACCGCCTCGAAACCCAAGGAGGGGTCCCTATGAGTTGGATCCAACTTGACAGAAATGAGTTTGATTTTTTGGTTTGGTTATAAACTCCCAAGGTAACAAGGTAACTTTGTCAAGGGTTTTCACTGCTTTAATCAGAAATTGTTTTGATTGGTTAGCATAAGACTAGAAAAGGCATAAGACTAGCAAAAGCATTTCTTGTTTTTCTTTCTCTTCCATCTGATCAAGAATTGCCAAGAATGCTTTATGTAAAGGGAATCTCAGTGAATTACTGAAACGCAGGTGCCTACTATACACTGCATTGGTCCACTTGCAAAGTCTCTGTCTGGAATGCCACATCCATTTCCTCATTCTTGCCTGGCAGTTTAAAGTACACTCCAATAATATCACATTTTTATTTGTTTCTTTCTGGTGGCATGGTGCCTAAGGCATTTGACTGCTAACTAGAGGCTGGTGGTTCAAACTCACCAGCCGCTCCTCTGAAGGAAGGTTGGGCAATCTACTTCTGTAATGATACCGCCTCTGAAACCCAAGGAGGGGTCACTATGACTCAGAGCCCACCCGACGGCAGTGAGTTTGGTTTTTTGGTTTAGGTGGCTTTAGTATACTATCAGCTCAACATGTGTGTTTTTCCATACAGTCACATATAGTTGCTGACAATCATTCCCGTCAACAACAAAGGTTAGTACTTTTATAACAAACCCACCTTCCTTTGCTGCAGTCTGTTGTTGTTGTTGTTATTTGCCATCGAGTTGGCCTGGACTCCTAGCGACCCCTCCTTGGGTTTCTGAGGCAGTTATCACTATGGAAGTAGGATTGCCCAACCTTCCTTCCGAGGAGTGGCTGGTGAGTTTGAACCGCCAGCCTCCTGGTTAGCAGTCAAGTGCCTTAGGCACTATGCTACCAGAGCTCCTAGTTACTGCTTTTATTCCAAGATACTGTGATATCTGCATATTTAAATTTACCTCTTTTTGCTATAATCTCATTTTTAATTTGTTACTGACTCACCAATTGTGCTTTGTTATATAGATATAAGTGGTCATATGTAAAAAACATATCCAGTTTTTTCTCATATTGATTTTTTTTATTGTGAATTTTTCAACTTTCACCGCCATAACATTGTCTGTGTTTGTTCTTATAGGCTATGTTTCCTTCTCCAATTTCAATTTATAATCCTCTAGATCAAATAGTATACTATTTAAGCAAAATTAGTTTTTCAAGTCCACATGAGATACCTCTCAGTCTTAGCCAGAAGCTAATTATTTTGGCATTTAAGCCTTTTTCCAGAACACCAAATCCTTTCATGAATATTATCAATGTAGCCAGCTCTTTAGTTCTTACATACTCCCTTCTTTTTCATCTTAATTAGAAGAATGCATGACATTGTTACCTAGGACTGAAAGTTCTGTCAATCTCTGCCCAAAATTTCATTGCCCTTAGAGATGCTTCCAAGTTTCTTCTGGCAACGATTATATTGATAAGTTTTTTTTTTTTTTTACTAAAATATCCAGAATAGAAGTCTTAGGCTGGAAGCGTGGTTTCAATGTGGGTTCCTTGGAACAGCAACATCAGGATTGCCATAATTTTTTTCATAAAATGCAAATTCTCAAATCCTATCCCAGACCTACTGAATGGGAAACTCTGGTGCTGGGCTCTAGCAATCTGTGTTAAACAAGTATTTCAGGTGATTATGGTTTGAGAGCCCTAATCCTAGTATAAAAACGCAATGCACTGCCTTTGAGTCAGAGCTGACTCATAGCGACCCCTCCCTGGGTTTCCGAGGTGGTATCACTATGGAAGTAGATAGGCCAACCTTCCTTCTGGGGAATGGCTGGTGGGTTTGAATTGCCAGGCTTCTGGTTAGCAGTCAAATGCCTTAGGCACTATGCCACCAGAGTACTTTTGTAAAATCTGGCAATAGAAATCATAGAAAACTGTTGACTACTATTTTCAACGGTAGAATGACCAAGAAACCAAACTGGAATATACATATACAGGGAAAGACAAAAATAAACATATGTGAATATGCTAATCTGCAGGCATTCTGATTGTTTTACTCAAAATTATATTATGAACATTTTTTGCTGACATTAAATGGGCTTTAATATATTATTTCTTTATCAATAAAATTGATAAACTTCCAAAAGGAAGGACAAAATAAAAAGAAAGAAGATACAAGTAACATAATCAGAATATCAGCAGACATCACTGTAGATTCTGCAGCCATAAAGAAGATAAGGGAATACTATGGACCACTTAATCCCCCAAAATTGACAATTTAAAAGAAATTTACCTATTTCTTGAAAACCAAAAATTCAACCAGGATTAAATAGATGCTCTGAATACCAGTTTACTCATTTTTTTTTTTTTAATGGAACTTATAATTACAAAGCTCTAAAAAAGAAATTTCTAAACCCAGATGATTTTAGTATGCTACTAAATGTATGAAGAAGAAATAGCACCAATTTTATACAATCTTGTTCAGAAAACAAAAGAAGAAGGAATATGTCCCAACTCATTTTATGAGGCCAGTATTACTGACACCAAAACCAAACACAGAGAGTGCCATAAAACAACTAGAGAGTAATATCTCTCATGGACACACATGCAAAAATGTTAACTATTTATAAAAATAGGTGGTTGATGTTTAAATTAGATGCTCATTCCATCTAGAAGGTTTGGTAATAATGATATCAGCTGTAGTAGAAATAAGAATATGCCAATAAATTCGGAAAAAAAAACCTCACTGCCTTGGAGTGGATTCTGACTCATAGAGACCCCCACTGGGGTCCGAGATGGTAAATCTTTATGGAAGTAGATTGCCCAGTTTTCCTTCTGAGGAGTGGCTGGTGAGTTTGAACCACCAACCTTCTGGTTAGCAGTCTAATGCCCCAGGCACTATGCCCCAGAGATCCTTTGCCAATAAATAGTCTCCTATTTATAGCTTAGGAGCTTTGGTTGCATAGTGCCTGAGGCATTAGACTGATAACCAGAAGGTTGGTGGTTCAAACCCACCAGCCACTCCTTGGAAGGAAGACTGGGCAATCTACTTCCATAAAGATATACTGCCTCAGACCCCAGTGGGGGTTGCTATCAGTCAGAATTCACTCCATGGCAGTGAGGTTTTTTTTTTTTTTTTTTTTTAAACTAAGTGTTAACAGAGGATATGTTCAGGTAAGGAATGGGGATTTGAAATATATTAATATGCTCCTAGTCACAAACAAAAATTCTGAGAAGCTAGACTATATGAAGAAGAACACAGCATCAGGATTAAAGGAAGACTCATTAACAACCTGCGATATGCAGACAACACAGCCTTGCTTGCTGAAAGTGAAGATGACTTGAAGTACTTACTGATAAAAATTAAAGACTACAGTCTTCAGTATGGATTATACCTCAACATAAAAAAAAATAAAAATCCTCACAACTAGATCAATAAGCAGCATCACGATAAATGGAGAAAAGATTGAAGTTGTCAGTGATTTCATATTACTTGGATCCACAATCAACACCAGTGGAAGCATCAGTCAAGAAATTAGATGATGTATTGCACAGGGAAAATCTTCTGCAAAAGACCTCTTTGAAATACTAAGGAGCAAAGATGTCTGAAGACTAAGGTGCACCTAATCCAAGCCATGGTATTTGAAATTGCCTCATATGCATGTAAGAGCTGGACAATGAATAAGGAAGACCAAAGAAGAGTTGATGCTTCTGAACTGTCCTGTTGGTGAAGAATGCTGAAAGTACCGTGGACTGCTAGAAGAACTAAAAATCTGTCCTAGAAGAAGTGCAGCAGGAATGCTCCTTGGAAGCAAGAACAGCCAGACTTCATCTCACTTACTTTGGTCATGTTGTCAGAAGGGACCATTTCCTGGAGAAGGATGTCATGCTTAGTAAAGTGGAAGGTACGCGAAAAAAGGGAAGGCCCTCAACCAGACAGATTGACACAGTGGCTGCAACGACTGGCCCAAGTATAACAAGAATTATGAGGCTGGCATGTGACCGGGCAGTGTTTTGTTCTGTTGTACACAGCGTCACTGAGAGTTGTAGCCTACTCGATGGCACCTAACAACAACAACAACACCAAGAGTAACAAACAAGATCTTTAATTATCAAAGGGCAAAGTTAATATTTCCATGTCTGAATCCAGACTTAATTGCATTTAGATCAGCATATGGTTAAAGGAAGAAAAGACATTCTACTTGGAAATAAATCTTAGTTGGTGAATTTTATTGCCAAATGAAGATAAAAAGGGCTTCTGACTTTTAGGGGTGAGATATTTATAAGCTTATCTTATAAATCATATGATTGTTGTTGTTTTAAGTCCCTAAATTTTGAGACAACTTGTTTTTCTCTGTTTGCTATCTGGAACACCTGTAGTTTGGATTAATTATTATCTGATCTTTGATATCACCTGCTCTTCTCACATCTATGGAGAGGAATAGACACAGGGTGAGAGAGAGAGAAAGAGACAAGCTTTTCTATGCATGAAAGAGGCTTTATGACTGCTTAATGAATTGGGTTTAGGTACAGATGCTTCAATGAATAATCATCAGAAGTCTCTGAGAATCCGAAGCAGGGCCTTCAACAGCTCAGATATTGACTTTTTCTTCTAAAAGAAGAAAATATGAAAGGATAGCACAGCAAAAAATGGCAAATCAAGTACCTAATGGTGTATTCATAAAGTTTTTCTTGCCCCTTTTTCTCTAATCCAAGTACACAAAAGCTACTGTTAACTCTAGGCTTTCAAAGTACTTCAGGAATGTTTATTATATGTATTTTTTGAAATGGCAGGCATTTATATTTATCGCCCTGTGTGGAAATGCTTCTAGCCAAGGGAATAGTTGAGCTCAGGTAAACACAGAGGCACTTGTATTACAGTTATAGTATACTGAATAACAGTGGTAGGTTAAGTGCATTGTAGCAAATTGAAAAGTGGAGATAAGCCAATGCCAAATATCTTGGCAGCAATTCAAACCCTGCAACACTCTGCACAACCTGTGTGTAGGGTGAGTAATTTTCTCCCTGACCTACTGATTTTCTGTGAATAGATTCAGGTATTGCTTAAATGACCTATATGTATTTTCTGGGTGGAGGGAGTATAAGATTTCATTTCTGAATCTTGTGTGTGTTTTAAACCCGTATCACTGTTGGTACAGCAGATTTTTCAGAAGGAAATGAGAATTCCCATTACTCATTTTCTTGGGCTGTGGCAATTTAAATTACATATGGGAAATTAGAGGATAGATGATACTGACTCAAGGAACATTGTTATGGATTGAATTTTGTCTCCTAAATATATATGTTGTAAATCCTAACCTCTATACCAGTGGGTATAACACCATTTAGCAATAGGTTGTCTTTATTGTATTGGTGAGACAGGATTAATGTAGAATGTGTTGTAAATTAATCTCTTTTGAGATATAGAAGAGACTAAACAAGCAGGCTAAGATGAAGAGATGGGAGGGGAGAGATGCCAAGCTACATGAATATCTCCAAGGAGCAGAATCTCAAAGAGACAAGTACCTTCCTCCAGAGCAAAAAGAGAGAAAGCCTTCCCCTAGAACAGAGCTCTGAATTCAGACTTTTAGCCTCCTAAACTGAGAAAACAAATTTCTTTTTGTTAAGGCCGTTCACTTGTGTTATTTCTGTTATGGCAGCACTAGATAACTAAGACAGAATACGGTTTACGAAGAGTGGAGTGCTGTTCTAACAAATATTTGAAATGTGGAGGTGGTTTTGGAATTGAGTAATGAGTAGAAATTGGAAGAGTTGTAAGCTGCCTAATTGTAAAAGCCTAGATTGTGTTGTGTAGACTATTGGTAGAATTATGGACATGAAAGGCAATTCTAGTGAGAGCTCAGGAGGAAGTGAGAACAGTTGTAGAGAAAGTTTCTGTTGTCTTAGAGGATACATATGGCACCAACAACAGGATGTTGCTAGAAATGCAGATGTTAAATGCGCTTCTCTGAGGCTTTAAAAGGAAATAATGGACATAATTGGACAATGGAGGATGGGTGATGCTTTTTATGCAGTGGCAAATAACATCTCTGAATTATGTTCAAATGTTTGGTGGAAGGTTGAACTTGTTGATGATGTGGATATCTGGCTATGGAAATTTCTAAGCAAAATTTTAAAGGGACCATGTGGTTTCCCCTTGCTACTCATAGTAAAATGTGAGAGGAAAGAGACAGACTTAAAAGTGAACTTTGTAAAATGAAAACAAAACTTAAAGATTTGGAAAATCCTGCTGTACAAACTAAGGACACGTGTCCTAGAATTTTCACTAAGGATGTGGCTACACACTTTCATTAAAGAGATAAGCCTGTGACTAATGGCTCTAACCAACTACCATGGCAGAAAACCCATCAGTTTAAACGGGGGACAGAGAAAAAACAAAAAGAAAGAACACTGCTTGCCTCTTGGAATTCTACTGGAAGGAAACAAGCCAAAGGAGCTACATTTGTTGTCCTCCAAGAACAGAAAATGGCCATCCCAGGAGCAACTGAGAGAGCAGCAGAAGTGTTAGAAGAAAAGCTGGAAGCAGGGCCTTCTCAGTTTCAATGGGTGGGGCATAGACTCCTAGATCTCAAAGGGTGGGACCACAGACTCCTAAGTTTCAAAGAGTCAGATGTTTGCTAACTTGGTGTAGGGCTGCCACTAAGGTTGTTAAGAAGATGGGGCTGCTGCCTAAAGCTGAGAGAGTGGGGCCAGCTGAGGCTGAGGGGTTGTGGTCACCACTCAGATGGACGAGGAGAATGAATCCGCCAAAAGCCAGGTTTGCAGAATTGTCATCCCAGTTCAGTTGGAAGGTGGAGTTGAAGCCTAGGGTTGAGAGGCCCCCACCCAGAATCCCGAAAGCATGGCCAACACCTAGAATCTGGAAGGCAAGATCATTGTCTAGATGGTCTCAGAGAAGAGAGGATTTTTTTTTTTTAAAGACTTGAGAGCTAATGTAAATTGTTCTGCTGGGTTTTGGACTCACCCATTATCCATTCTTTCCCTCCAGTTTCTCTCCTTTATGATGGTATACCTTGTGCCTGTGCCACCATTTTTACTTTGGAAGCAGATAACCTATACTCTAGATATCACAGGTTCTCATATGAAGAGGAAGTTTGCCCCAGAATGATATATGCCTAAAGTCTCACCCATATTGATTTAGATGGTTTAGAAGAAGAGATTTTGGACTTGGAGTTGATTTAAGACTATTGGGATAATGTGATGGGGTGAATGTGTTTTCCATCTGGTGAGGACATGAGTTTTTTCGAGGCAGAGGGTGAAATGTTGTGAATTGAATTGTATCACTCAAAGGTCTCTGTGACTGTGGTTATAATCCTGTTTGGGAATGGGTAGTTGTTATGCAGATTAGGATACTGTGTGTCTTAAATCAATCTCCTTTGAGATATAAAAGGGATTAAGCCAGTGAGAGATGCAGAGATGGGGCAATAGAGATGCCAAGCACATGACGATTGTCCAGCAGCAGCAGTTCAGAAGAGACAAGAACCTTCCCCCAGAGCCAACAGGGACAGAAAGCCTTCCCCTAGAGCCAGAGCCCTGAATTTGGACGTCTAGCCTCCTAAACTATGAGAGAATAAATTTCTATTTGTTAAAGTCATCCACTTGTGGTATTTCTGTTGCAGCAATACTAAATAACTAAGACAAATATCTAAAAATAAACTGTTCTCTTGACCTTGTTTGGATTTTATCTGCATTTAATGGCATTGAAGCGTGAAATATCTGTTGCCCATTTACTTGCCAATGTGCTTTTTCACAGAGGGAGGCAACAGGTTCAGGTAAATACTGTATTTTCAAATGTTTTCCTGGATTTGGCATTTTTTACAGTTCTACTCATAATTCCAAATGTCTTCTGCTATATTTGTTTGTTTGTTTGTTTATAGAGTCCCTGCAAGGAATGAAAAACCTGCTGGTTAGAAGACATATTTTGCACATGTTTTGAAGCAGTTTTAACAAAGGGACAATAATATTGACCATTTTTGTATTCAAGAGAACCTCTGGCACATGTACAAAGGGGACATGTACAAAAGTGGTCTTTCCAGCATTATCTGCAGTAGTGAACACTTCAAAACAACCTAAATGTCCCTGAACAGGAGAATGATAAATAATACAGACCACATTCATCCGTTAACATTTTAATCAGAAATTAAAGTGAACAAACTAAAACAACTAATATCAATATGGAAAAATTCAAAAAAATTTGAATTAATAGTGCAGATTTCAGGAAGATAGGTATAAATGATACAATTTTTAGTATTTACATCTGTGATAGGAATGCAGGGAAAGCATTCTGGTAAGCTACACTAACTTTATTACTTTATATACAGTAGGCTGAAAATTTCCTGCTAGTTTTTTTTTGTTGTTGTTATGTGCTGTTGAGTCAGTTCTGACTCATACCAACCCTATGCACAACAGAATGAAACACTGTCCAATTACTAAAACGGCAAGGAGGCCAAATGTTCTGACCTCCTCTAACCCTCCAAGAGGAAGACAGGATTACCAGCAGTAACCCAAGGCTTATTCCTGCCAGGCCAGACATGCTGCCTCCCCCCTCCAGCCCTTGCTCCAACTGTTCCTCCCAAAACACCCACCACCTCCCTCCTGGGTTCGATAATTTACTGCAGTGGCCACACAGAGCTCACAGATTACGGGGTTTATTAGGGAAGCACCAGGCTACAACTCAAGTTCAGGAAGAACGCTCAGTCTCTCTCCCAGCCCACCATCCCTCAGCCAACAGTCTCTCACAGTCTCTTTCCCAGCAGTGCTGGTCCCTCGGTGTCTCATTCAGCAATGCGTGTCTCTTGCGTCTCTTTCCCAACAGCACGTGTCTCTTTCAGGGACGCATGTCTCTTTCGGCAGCACGTCTTCCTCCATCAGCAGTCAGAGAGAGTTCTGCCTCCAGGAGGCCTCCTTTTGAGCCCGGAAGGTGGTCAAACTAGCCAATCACAGCATCAGAACACTAAGCACGTGAGAGAGAGTGGGAACCTCCTAGAATGTTGTATTGTGCCACGCCCAACAGAAATACTCCAGGTGGACAACTTCAGCAATCAGGAGCTCCTCAGTTGCTCATAGAAAATCCCACCTTGGAGTTTACAAAGACTTATGGGTAGAAAAGCCACACTAAGTAATTTACTACACTGCACCAATAGTGCACCATCCTCACAATCCTACATGAGCTTGAGGTTCTCTTGAATACATGAATGGTCAACATTATTGTCCTTTTGTTAAAACTGCTTCAAAACATGGGCTATCCTGAGCCCATCATTGCAGCCACTACATCAGTCCGTCTCACTGAGGGTCTTCCCCTTTCCACTGGCCCTCCACTTTACTGAACATGATATCCTTCTCCAGGGAGTGGTCCTTTCTGACAACATGACCAAAGTAGGTGAGAAGTCTGGCTGTTCTGGATTCCAAGGAACATTCTGACTGCACTTCTTCCAGGATAGATTTGTTCATTCTTCTGACAGTCCATGGTACAGTCAGTATTCTTTGCCAACACCACAACTCAAAAGCATCAACTCTTCTTTGGTCTTCCTTATTCATTGTCCGGCTTTCACATGCATGTGAGGTGATAGAAACTACCATGGCTTGAGTTAAGCACTCCTTAGTCTTCAGAGAGATATCTTTGTTCTTCAGCACTTTCCAGAGGACTTTTGCAGCAGATTTTCCCAATACAATACTTTGTCTGATTTCCTGACTGCTGTTTCCATTGGTGTTCATCGTGGATCCAAGTAACATGAAATCTTTGACAACTTCAGTCTTTTCTCCTTTTATCATGAAGTGGCTTTTTGGTCTGGTTGTGAGGATTTTCATTTTCTTTACATTGAGGTATAATCCATAGTGCAGAATGTAGTCTTTAATCTTCATCAGTAAGTACTCAAAGTCATCTTCACTTCACTCCAGCAAGCAAGGTTGGGTTGTCTGCATATCACAGGCTGTTAATAAGTCTTCCTCCAATCCTGATGCCTCACTCTTCTCCATATAGTCCAGCTTCTTGGATTATTTGCTCAGCATACATATTGAATAACTATGGTGAAAGAATACAACCCTGATACACTCTCTTCCTGAGTTTAAACCATGCAGTTTGCCCTTTTTCTGTTCAAACAACAGCCTCCTGATGTATGTACAGGTTTCTCCTGAGCACAATTAAGTGTTCTGGAATTCCCATTATTCTCAATGTTATCCATAACTTGTTATGATCCACAGAGCTAATGCTTTGCATAGTCAGTGAAACACAAGTAGACATCTTTCTAGTATTCTTTGCTTTGAGCCAAGATCCATCTGACATCAGCAATGTACCCTTGTTCCATGTCCTCTTCCAAATTCAGCTTGCATTTCTGGAAGTTCCCTGTCAAAATATTACTGCAACCGTTTTGAATTATCTTCAGCAAAATTTTACTTCTATATGATATGGACAATACTGTTTTATAATTTCCACATTCTGTGGGATCACCTTTCTTTGTAATGGGTATTAATATGGATCTCTTCCAGTCAGTTGGCCTGGTAGCTGTCTTCCAAATTTCTTGACATAGATGAATTAGCTCTTCTAGTATAGTATCTGATTGTTGAAACATTTCAGTGGGTATTCTGTCAATTCCTGGAGCCTTGTTTTTCACCAATTCCTTCAATGCAGCTTTGACTTCTTCCTTCAGTACCTTCAGTGCCATTGCTTCTTGATCACAGGCCACCTCCTGAAATAGATGAACAATGACCAATTCTTTTTTTTTTTTTTTTTTTGTACAGTGAGTATATTCCTCCCATCTTATTTTGATGCTTCCTGCATTATTCAATATTTTGCCCATGGAAACATTCAATAATGCAATTCAAGGCTTCATTTTTTTTCCCTCAGTACTTGTAGCTTGAGAAATGCCAAGCATGTTCTTCCCTTTTGATTTTCTAACTCCAGGTCTTTTCACATTTCATTATAATAATTGACTTTGTCTTTTTGAGTTGCTCTTTGAAATCTTCTGTTCAGCTCTTTTACCTTGTCATTTCTTCCATTTGCTTTAGCTACTCTCTTTCAAGGGCAAATTTCAGAGTCTCTTCTGACATCCATTTAGGTCTTGTTTTCCTTTCCTGTCTTTTTAATGATATTTTGCTTTCTTCATGGATGATATTCTTGATGTCATCCCACAGTTCCGCTGGTTTTCAGTCACTGATGTTCAATGCATCAAATCTATTCTTTAGATGGTCTTTAAATTCAGGAAGGATATAATCAAGGTCATATTTTGGCTCTCGTAGACTTCTTTTAATTGTCTTCAACTTCAACTTGAACTTGCATATGAGCAGTTGATGGTCTGTTCCACAGTCAGCTCCAGGCCTTGTGTTGTATGAATATATTGAGCTTCTCTATTGCCTCTTTCCACGATGTAGTCAGTCTGATTCCTGTGTATTACATGTGGTGAAGTCCACGTGTATAGTCACCTTCATGTCATTGAAGAAAGGTATTTTCAATGAACATGTTATTGGTTTTGCAAAATTCTATCATGAAATCTCTGGTGTCATTTCTGTCACCAAGGCCATATTTTCCAACTAGTGGCGATTCTTCTTTGTTTCCAACTTTCACGTTCCAATCACAGTAATAATCAATACATCTCGATTGAGGGTTTGGTCAATTTTAGACTGCAGACAATGATAAAAATCTTCTATTTCCTTATCTTTGATTTAGTGTAAATGTGAATAATTGTAGTATTAACTGGTCTGTTTTAGGTAGATTCTTTATCTCTTGAACATACTGATTCTATTAAGGAATCATTCTAAAGGTTTAAAAGTAAAGAATGGTGACCATTATTTTTTTGCCAAATGCCATAACAACTGCTCAGAAAAACCAAACTCACTGCCTTCGAGTTGGATCCAACTTATAGTGACCCCTCCTTGGATTTCCAACACAGTATCACTACAGAAGTAGATTGTCCAACCTTCCTTCTGAGGAGTGGCTGGTCGGTTTGAACCACTAGCCTTCTGGTTAGCAGTCAAATGCCTTGGGCACTATGCCACCAGAGTTCCTATATAATAACTGCTGCTGTTATTGTTGTTATGTGCCGTTGAGTCAGACCCAACTCATAGCAACCCCTCCTTGGGTTTCCGAGGCAGTATCACTATGGAAGTAGATTGCCCAACTTTCCTCTGAGGAGTGGCTGGTGGGTTTGAACCGCCAGCCTTCTGGTTAGCAGTCAAGTGCCTTAGGCACTACACCATCAGAGCTCCTTATAACTGCTAGGACACATTAATTAATGAAGCTAGGGTAAAGGTCCTTGATTCTGTCATTGTAATGTATTTTTGTCATTTCCATCACAAAGAAAAAAAGAAATGGGTTAAGTGTGTTTCATTAAAGCCACAAACTTATCTACTGCTTTCAAATTTAAAAAGCCTGTATTTTGAAATCCAGATAATAGGTAAGATAAACCACAGGTGTTCTTGTTATTTAATGGTGCATAACAAATTACTTCAAAATTTTATGACTTAAAAAAAAGAATCATTTACTATCTTTCATGGTTTCTCAGGCTCAGTAGCAGTCACAAGATCTTGCCCAGATTCCAGATGAAGGTACATAGACCACATACCTCTCTTGGAAGAGTGTCGGACCCATTGTTAAGAGAGCATGTAGGGATATACACACCCATTCGTGTGTTCATCCATCTTTAGAAAATACAATATGGAACAACAGGCAAAGTTCTTTTTCTCTAAAGATGTTCCACAAGATTCGTGACTTCATCAAATATTTATAAGTGTATGTGTTTGTGTTTTTTACTAGTTTACCAGTTGCTGTCAAGTTGATTTGACTCATGATGACCCCATGCATACAGAGTAGAACTGTACTCTGTATGGTTTTGAAGGCTGTGATCTTTAGGAAATAGATCACCAGGTCATTCTTCCAAGGCACCTTGGGGTGGGTTTGAACTTTCAACTTTTTATGTAGTAGTCAGCTGCTTAACCATTTATTCCACTGAGGGAATCCTGTATGTATGTAAACAAACAAACAAACCAAAAAACGAAACAAAACAAAACCCCAAGTGCCATGAAATTGATTCTGACTCCTGACTTATAGGGACCCAATAGGACAAAGTAGAACTTCTCTATAGGGTTTCAAAGCCTGTAAATCAGCACAGAATTAGACTACGTATATTCCCTGAAGAGCAGCTGGTGGGTTCAGACTATTGACCTTTTAGCTAGCAGTCAAGTTTAACCACTAATCACTTTTATGTATGTTGTTGTTGTTATGTGCCGTCGAGTCGGCCCCGACTCATAGTGACCCCTCCTTGGGTTTCTGAGGCAGTATCACTACGGAAGTAGGATTGCCCAACCTTCCTTCTGAGGAGTGGCTGGTGGGTTTGAACCGCCAGCCTTCTGGTTAGCAGTCAAGTGCTTTAGCCACTATGCTACCAGAGCTCCTATTTTATGTATGTAGTAGGGTTATGTAGGAGCTCTGGTAGCGTAGTGCCTAAGGCACTTGACTGCTAACCAGAAGTGTGGGGCTGACTCAACGGCACATAACAACAAAAACAGTAGTGTTACATAACAACAGTAGTAGGGTTATATCTTTAAACTTAATATGACATCAAGAGTATGTCTCAGTAATATTATTCTTTAAAGGAATTATTTTAAAGATTTTAATTTTCCTTCTTAAGGATTGGCCATAATTTATCATTTACACAAGAGTTCCATTTTTTGCTGTTACAAAAAACACACTATTGCACTCATGTTGTTGTTGTTGGGTACCGTCAAATTGATTCTGACTCACAACTACCCCATGTGACACAGTAGAGCTGCCCCATAGTTTTCTAGGCTGTGATCTTTACAGGAACAGATCACTAGACTTTTCCTGGACTGGAGCCACTGGGTGGGTTCAAATCACTAATCTTTCAATTAGCAGTCAAGTACTTAACTCTTGCACCTCAAAGCCTCTTTATTGCATACATACACACCTACATTTATTTATAGATAATGACTTAATTGTGCCAGTTAAGAATTGCATTAACTACAAGTAACATGTTAAAAAGCTTGTAATTATTTATTTAACATAACAAGAAGTTTAATGTTTGACAATTGCTGGCATAAGTTTATTTGGTCAGTAATGTTTTCAAGGAAAGAGCTCTGGTTGTTAAGGCATTTGGCTGCTAACTAAAAAGGTCAGTAGTTTGAACCCACCAGCCACTCTGCAGAAGAAAGTTGAGGCAGCTTGCTTCTGTAAAGATTTACAGCTTTGGGAACCCAGTGGGGGTTGCTATGAGTTGGACTTGAATGGATGACAGTGAGTTTGGGGTTTTTGTTTTTGTTTTTCAAAGTTCTAGGATGCTCTTGGATCCTTGGTATGTTAACTTTTGTCTTTATGATGTTAAAATGACTTCTGCCCTTCAGGTATCTAGTCTACGTCCAAGATGGGAAGAGGGCAAAAGAAAAAAGTCAAAGGAATATCTTCTAATGAATCTTGACCATGAATGAAGAAGGAAACAACGTTCCTAAGAAATTCTGCTTAGTCTCACTGGCCCATGGTCAAGCCTATAAATAATGGAAGCAGAGAAATTGAGTATTTGTTTTCTATGTGCTAT
>NW_006921657.1:11644004-11645385 GCF_000298275.1 Orycteropus afer afer
TCCATAGTGATACTGCCTTGGAAACCCAAGGAGGGGTCACTATGAGTCGGGTTTGACTCGACGGCACATAACAACAACAACAACAACAAATGATTTTCTTAAACTTGCTACCCTGGAAACAGACCCTGATGCAAAGAATTGCTTGCAGAATTTTATTGGGGAGTGATCTTGAAAATAAACCCATAAGGAAGGAAAGGAGGATTGGGTAGTATCTTGGTTCTCTAGTGCCGCTATAAGAGACATACCACAAATGGATGACATTAACAAACAGGGACTTATTTTCTTACAGTTCAGGAGGTTAGAAGCCCAAGGTCAAAGTCCTGGGTCTAGGGGCTGTGTGAGGGCCCCTCGACCTTGGACTTTAGCTCTGCCTCCAGTTCCACGCCTGCTGGAACTGGAGGCTTTTTATGACTCCTGTGGCTGCTGACTACAGAGGCTGATGAACCCAAGAATGACAAGTAAAATGGCATAGTACCCAGATTAGCAGACAACATGGCAGGCCACTAGTACAAATCCGGAAACAATCCCAAGATCAGTAGGCAACAGGGCAGACCACTGAGATGGAGACTCGTCCAAACACAAGATCCAGATGTGCCAAATGCTTACGACCTTTCTCAAAACTTCTCCTCATGTACTAGAAGCAAGCCATGCCCTGAAGACAGCTGCTTAGCTGCTCACAGCAGATTCCACCATGGAGTTGGTTACTAACGTCATCAAGGGTAATAACTACATTCAGCTGCTCAGCCACTCAGAACCTTGGCCCAGCCAAGTTGACACACAACCTTAACTACCATAGGTACCTAGAGGATCTACTTTGACAGATGGTTGCAATTGAGGTCTCAGGGGATCTGTTGGAGACTCTGGAGCTGCAATGGCCTTTGAGAATTGTCACAAATTGAGGCAAGGTGCTGGCCTTTGTCTTAATGAGTCAGCATGCCATTTATTGAGGGTGCCCCTTGGGAAGGAACATTACCTTGGAGAACGTAATTTCCTGCAGGCATGGGCAGTTCCCAGTGAGAGACTGATGTGGAGTGGTCAATGCTAGTTATTCCTAGTTGTTGGGGGATGGGTGCATCCATTCTGAAGGGGGATTTGTCCAGAGCCCTGTGGTATGCTTGCAAAAGTAGAAAAAGTCAAGGGAAAGAGGAGTTGAGAGTAGACATTGAATAAGTCAATCTAGTCATACCGATAATTAATCTTAACTCTTTTCTATTTAAGTCTGTATTCCAAATGATTTATACCAAGTGCATTCCTTTTAAAATCATTCAATTTTTGAATAGCTAAAGTTTATATAGGAGCTCTGGTAGCATAGTGCCTAAGGCACTGGACTGCTAACCAGAAGGCTGACGGTTCAAACCCACCAGCCACTCCTTGGAAGGAA
>NW_006921657.1:11645550-11655938 GCF_000298275.1 Orycteropus afer afer
TTACCTAGAGATTTTATGACTGCAATGATGAATGAAAAGTGACATATATGAAGAAGAACATTAGGCACAGTAAATTTATTAAGGTTATTTTTGCTTTCATATACATACTTCTCTAACCATAACATGGCCCGCAATAGTAGAATGATTCTGGTTATAGATTGTATCTTTTTAAGCTGGTTATAAACTCCCAAAGCAGAGTGTATGCATCAAAAACCAAACCAAACCCACTGCCGTTGAGTCAGATCTGACTCACAGCAACCCCTCCTTGGGTTTCCGAGGCAGTATCACTACGGAAGTACATTCCCCAACCTTCCTTCCGAGGAGTGGCTGGTGGGTTTGAACCACCAGCCTTCTTGTTAGCAGTCAAATGCCTTAGAGTATGCATAGCGACATCTAAATACACACTTAAAGCTTTGTTTTTCCTGAGATTTTGAAAGCGTGAAGAATTGGAAGAATTTGAACTCATATTATTGAGACATATTCTAAGATACACCATGTGTTATCACTAATCTGACATATTCAAGAGCATTATTTTAGGCTAATAATGAGACCTCTGAAGTTAGTCATCTTCATGGTAAATGATATAAGTAAAATATAGGATAATAGTATATATATAAAGAAAAAATTCAGTATCTCTGGGTCCCAATGCCTATACTCCATTTATTTTTTTTTTCAAATTATCATGCTTCATGTATTCATAGAAGAGCCTCCATTTCATTTGTACCTATTGACTGGAGAAGAGTAAATCTGAGCACTTTACTTGTTGTGGTTGGTTGCCACTCATGGCAATCCTATGCACATTGGAATACAACACTGCCAGGACCTGCACCATCCCCACCATTGGATCAAACAACATTCTGTTGTAATCCAGACGGTTTTAATTGCCTGATTTTTTGCAAGTAGATTGCCAGACCTTTTTTCCTAGATTGCCAGACCTTTCTTCCTAGATTTTTTTAGTCTGGAAGCTCCACTGAAACCTGTTCAGCTTCATAATAACACACAAGCTTGGTCCCACCATAGGACAACATGATTGATGGGTAGTACTTGACTAGATCTATTAGAAAATGGCCAGTATCATTAGGATGTCATCGTTCTTGAAATGATGATTTTTTTTCAAAACAATCTTAAACATTCATGTAACTCATAGTATTTAAATGGATAAACAATTATAAGTAATTACTTTTTCTCTGGTTACCACAGCATTGCAGTCTTGCCCCTCAGTATTTCAAAGTTCCCAAAAGAGTGATTTCTGGTACCCTTACTGCATCATAACAAACTATTCTATTCAACTGACTAAATATAAATGTACAACTAGCCCCTGGCTCACAGACTCTATCAACAAAACAACAGGAAATGAATTATTCACCAAAAGAGAAGGCAGATAAAGATGAAAACTTTAAAGTGCAAATAGCAAAGAGTCTGTATTGTTTATATGTTGTTTCACTTACCATGGAGACAGGAGATGGGAAAAGTGCAGAATGAAAGGAAAAGTGTGAGGGAATCTTTGATTCTAGCAGAGAGAAGAATTGGTGAGAGGGGAAAACAATTGTGAAGAGGATAGGGAGTAAAAAAAAAAAAAAGAATCATGTTTAAGAAACTAGAAACAAATACAGGCAGCTCAACCGTGGTACCTAGAGATTCCAGTGGACATTGATTATGGGGAGTATGAGGAGATCAGTTTAAGAAAAAGGAAGATGATGGGGTGGGTATTAAAAAACTATGTGTGGAAGATGAATGGTGAAAGTAGTGGAGACTGACATTAGTCTAGTTATGAGAGAAAGAAGAGCAATAGATTTTGAAGTCCATTCCTGGAAGAAGAGCGAAAAATACATCCAGTGGAAATAAATAGGCTATATAGAGTGTGCTGGGAGAGAGAAGTTCAAGAATTATACTTGAATTGCCTGTGACCCTTAGAAGAAAGTCTGAAAAGCAAACTTGAAAGTAAGTCATTTGCAGAAAACGTTGCTGGTTCTTAATATAATTTAGCATGTGGGCAGAAATTAGGAACAAACATTACAAGAGGGATTTTGCTGAACGAAAAACCCCTACAGAGGAAGCCTAGAATGACATTTCACAGATTTAAGCTTTTCCTTGGAAATGTAAGATGCAGCACAGCTGACAATCTTGTCTTGTTTGTCCACTGGTAGAGGTGATAATGAGCAGCAAGGGTCCAAAGGGTAGGCGCTGGAAGGAAGAGAAACAGTGTGTCTGGACAAACAGCGTAATTAGCCCTCAAGTTATCCAGTGATGGCTGTGGCTTTATGCAGGGAAGGCAGCTGTCCATTAGTGTTAATTAACCAACAGGAGAGATAGAAGGTGTGGGTGTGCTTTCCAAAGCCAGGCATTCAGAGGCAGGAGGAATCTAGTGCAGTCAGAAGCTCAAGCTGACGCAGGTGAAGTAGGAGGGTGACTGCAGTGAAAAATCGACAAGGCTTTAATGTGGCATCTCTGTCCCTGACTACTAAGCATTCAGGGCACTTTGTACCCGCCTTTCTGTCCAGAGAGGGAGGCACTCATTAAGAATACCATCTCAGAGGTGAGAAAGCCCAGCCTCTGCCCTCAAAAGCCAGGAAAGGATGAAACCTGGCTCCTGACTTCTGGAACAAAACTGCACGCAAGGAGGAAGACCAGAAGGCTGTGAGAGTTCCTTCTTCAGAGACCCTGAGCCTGACAACATTTTGAAAGGCTCCAGGTGCAGCGCAGGTGAGCCAGCTTCCGGAAGGTCAAGAACTGGACTAGAGGAAGCCAAATGCCCTTGAGCTCCCGCAGCTCAGATTCAAGGCCTCCAGGCAGCACTGGTGAGAATCCAGCCCTGGCTCAGGCAGCTGTGTGGATCCGTGTAGCTGATGGACGGGAAGCTTCCCTCAGTGCAGCATTGCTTTCTTGAATTTTGATTCAAGTTCCATGTTTGCAATATGGATTGGAAACAACTAAATACATAGGAAGATAAAAAATGCAAAAACATGCAGTTTATGTTTCTGTGTCTGCAGTAACATGATTACTTTTCATCAGACCATTCAATGTTTATTAAAAAGAATGTTTTATTTTAACATTCCTATTAACATTTTTTTTTTTCCAAGCTAGTCTTCTTTAGAGATTATAAAGACAATTCATTTATGGAGAAACCATTCTTCTTAAGATTGTTAAAATTACGCAGATATATTTTTTTTAAAAGCCACCTTCAATTATTTTCTGACTCTAAAGCTCATTGGCACTTAGTGTTCTACTCATCTAACATCATATTATGTATTTGCATTTAAGTTTACATTGTAAATAGATCTAAATAATTTTTGTTGTCATAGTAGTTGTTACTTGTCTCAGAGTCGGCTACGACTCATGGCAGCCTTACATAGAACAGAACGAAGTGTTACCCAGGCCTGTGTCAGCTTCAAGAGCGTTGAGATGTTTGAGTCTGTTGTGGCTTTTGGGTTAATGCATCTCATTAACGGTTCCTTTGTTTTCGCTGACCCTCTGTTCTACCAAGCATGATGTCCTTTTCTAATAATTGATTTTCCTGATAATGTGTAGTTAAGTGTACTGAATGCCGTCTTCTCTTTAAGTGTCTAATGTAGGTTTGATAACATAATAAATATTTGTGGGTGTTATGCTATTGTCTTTATATCTCTATAAAAAAATAAAGAAGTCAGTGGTAAACATTTGTAGAGAAGACAGTGTGAAAAATATTTTATTTACAATGTTGGCTTCCTGCCATTCAATCAGAGACTTTAGGGCATCCTTTACTTGCAAAGTCTTAGAACTATAAGATTAAAGAGTAAGATGGTTTCTGTCTTCAAGGACTTCAGAATTTAACCTTGTGCAAATGGGATTAATATATTGGCTTGGTCTAATTACAGAAAGTTAGTAAAATGAGGCCTCAGTCTCCTCTTTCTCTCCTACCTTTTAGAACTATTGGAAACCATTAGTGATGACAAGAAACACTGCCAAGGTTACATAGCAAGTATCTTTGTCATTATTATACCCTCTCATAATGGCCCCTACTAAGCATTTCAGTGTGCTGTGGATATACCAGGGATAGTTAAGATTAAACCTGTAATGACTCATGTCTGTGCCAAAGTTTTAGAGACCTTTGATTTTCTTTTCATCTTATATCACAACAACTAGATACAGTTCACTATTTATGATATAATTTAAATCCAGAGCACATCCAAGAAATCCTTACAAAGTTCACGGAACCCAAGTCTGAGGGAAAGCAGAAATCACGTAGTATACTAATTTGCAAATTTTGCTATTGCGTTCATATAAACATATACAAACATGCTGACACCCCTTGCACATCTCTGCATACACATATACATATACTTTTTCACTTATACAAAATCTGTTCTTTCACTTTTTTTTTTTTTTAATTGATTGTGGTCCATTTATACTTAGCGAAAAGGATCTATCTCTGGGATTCTACTTCTAGTCAGTTTTACAGCTTGTTTCCCTCAAAGCTAGAATTTAATAAAAAACAGATGCATGAAGGAAGAAAAAAAAAATGCACAAGCTATTGTTCTGACAGCTGCCAAAAGCAAGGCTGCCAGATGAATGCCAATTGTCACTTTATTAAGAGACCCCCTTTTTCATGAAAATAAGGAATGCATCTGGGTACAGATATCTTGATTAGTTAGGGAATCAGATGATCTTGGCTGTCTCACCCTTATCTGAGAAGTTTACACAATGTAATTCAGTTAACTTTGTGGTGTGTGACACCTTCAGTTTCCACGATGACACTTGAATAGAATGATATTCTCAATAAATGTAGGTTCCAAATTAAAGTCACTGAAAACTCTGTCATGTTAAGTGCATTTTGTCTCTCTTTAAGAAAATCAGTTCTGTTTCTGCCACTGGTGAGGTCAGTTCAGTGGTCATAAAATTGCTCTGAAATTTGATGTCACTTCACTGGTAATGAAGGCCAACTATAGTATTTTTTGACATCTGCCCTTTCACACAGTGGGAAGGAAGGTTGTGCGATCTACTTCTATAGTGATACTGCCTCGGAAACCCAAGGAAGGGTCGCTATGAGTCAGATGCAACTCAAGGGCAGTGAGTTTGGTTTTTTGGTTCTTTCACACACTGATACTGTTAATGAGGACTTATTGGACTTGCATGTTTCATATTTGTGCTAGACCTTACAGGACAACAATTATAACACTAGTTCAGGAAACAGCATTTGTCTTTAATTTATAACTTAGATTTGTTTTGTCTCTTTGGTAGCTGAATGGATTTTATTTAGTGTTGTTTATTATATTACATTTACATGGCAGATGGCACATGGTCCTCTCCTTGGAGTGGTTGATTTTGAGGTGAATAATAGCTTAATTTAGAGAGAGACCTTGAGGAAACTGTCTAGCTGTTTTTACTATTATAATTTACATCACATATCTGTGGGGATATGTGTATTCATAAAACGTTATCTATTCTTCCAAAATAAAAGAAAGGAAATGTGTTTGATAAAATGGGATCCTTAGAGCAGGATACATCCCAGTCCTCAAGTTAGACTATAGAATATGCATTTCAGATAATTTATCATAAGCAACACTGTAGCAGCCAAAACTGTTTCCTTCCTGTGTGTTTGTTTTCATCTCATTTGTTTCTTTTGGAGTGGCACCTACTGACGCAGAATACTAATGACTGTTTTTCAGAACAACATTGACATATGTCCACTTAGAAAAATGAATATTTTCATCTTTAATGACTCATTTGAGAAGAACATGAAGTTCAGATGCAAATTTGAATAGAGTTGGAGGGCATGGGTAAGCTAAGAAAAAGGAAAAAATGTAGGGCCATATTATAATTGACACAGTGGCTTTGACGATGGGCTCAAGTATAGCAAGGATCATGGAGCTGGCATGGGATTGGATGGTGTTTCTTTCTGCTGTGCATAGGTTGCTATGAGTCAGCAACCCTAAATTATAATTTGTTGTTGTTTGTTGTTATGTGCCGTCGAGTCAGATTGACTCATAGCGACCCCTTCTTTGGCTTTCCTAGGCAGTATCACTACGGAAGTAGATTGCCCAACCTTCCTTCTGAGGAGTGTCTTGTATCTACTGGAGATACACACACACACAAACATACACATATTCACACACAAGCACAGAATACCTTTAAGATTGCAAACAAATTAAAGTTTGGTTATTAAATCCTATGTGATCGGATTTAGTCATTGACCAAACCAAACCACACCGCTGCCATTTAGCCAGTTGCACTCATAATGACCCTATGGGATAGGAAAGAACTGCCCCAGAGTGTTTTCAAGCCTCTAAATCTTTACAGAAGCAGACTATCTCATCTTTCTCCGCTGGAGCAGATGATAAATTCAAACTTTCACCCTTTTGGGTAGCATCTAAGCAAGCTTAACCACTGCTCCAGTAGGGCTCCTCCTAGTCATTGACCATGGGCCTTAAGTCATTTGTGTTTGCTACTATATTAAATGGGAGGTCTGGTAGTGTAGTACCTAAGGCTCTTAATCAGAAGGCTGGCGGTTCACCAGCCACTCCTCGGAAGGAAGGTTGGGCAATATACTTCCATAGTGATACCACCTTGGAGACCCAAGGAGGGGTCGCTATGAGGTGAGTCTGACTTGACAGGACGTAACAACAACTATATTAAATAAACATGAGATAAAACTAATGCCTTGTTCTCCTATTGTGAATGATCAGTCATACATGGGAATCATTTAAAATGTATCAACATATAAATAATGAAAATTATTTTCTACCTAGTAGAATTATTCTTTTACTTAATTGTTATAACCTGCATTTGCTGGACATATCATTTTGTATGGTTCTGGGTTATCACGTATTGTAGTAAAGTAAGTGTGATTAATATTCTTTTCCTTGGTATTGGTATTGAAATTTCACATACAGGTATACAAACTCACTGCCATCGAGTCAATACTGACTCATAACAGCCCCCCATGGACTTTCCAAGGCTGTAAATCTTTACAGAAACAGATTGCCTTATCTTTCTTCCACGGAGTGACCAGTGGGTTTGAACCGCTGACCACATGTAAATATACCAATCAAACTTATTGCATTCGAGTCGATTCTCATTCATATGTGACCCATATTGGGTTTCCAAGTCTGTAAATCTTTATGAAGCAGACTCCCTCATCATTCTTCTGTGGAGTGGCTGATGATTTCAAATCACCAAACTTTTCCTTAGTAGGAAAATGTCCTAACCACTACACCATCAGAGCTCCTTACATATAGATATAGAGAATTTTTATTCTCTTCAAAATGAAAACCAGTACATTATTTTTCTTGGTTATAAAAATGAATCATTCTCATAATTAACATCTAAACTATAAATTTTAAAAAGTATGTAAAAAGTATTTTGATTCTCATCTTTTAGAGATCACCTCAATTACCATTTGGTGAATATCATTTTTACACCTTCATACATTACATACTTATGTACGAACTCACACAAAGTTATTATCTTCCATTAGCAAGATTGGCCCAAGGGGATGGCCTCAGGCCTAAGGCAGTCACTGCCACACCCAAGGCTGGCAGTTCAAACCCACCAGCCACTCCCCACCAGGTAGCCGGCCCATCTCTTTGGGAGCTCTGGTAGTGTAGTGCCTAAGCACTTGACTGCTAACCAGAAGGCTGGTGGTTCAAACTCACCAGACACTCCTTGGAAGGAAGATGGGGCAATCTACTTCTGTAGTGATATTGCCTTGGAAACCCAAGGAGGGGTCGCTATGAGTTGGGTACAACTCAACGGCACATAACAACGACAACATTAGCAAGATCATGTTATAGATTGTTTTACTTTTCGTTGGCATCTTTCCATGTCAATAAACATAGACCTCTTTAATCATTCACCATATTTTTAAATTAGAAAATGATTTAGTAAAAAAAGATATTTGGAAAAAATTCAGACAATATAGAAAAACATAGTTAAAATTGGATGCCTCCTTTCTTGGCATTAGTAATACCATCCCCTTTCCATCTATAACTCCTATGAACATTAGAGTTATCACTGTAGATTTTATACTTTGTGTTTATACATAATTCTGCATAAATACTTTTATTTAAATAGGATGACATTTGACAAACATTCTGCAAGTATTTTTCATATGCTCTTATATATTTGAAATGCTTTGTGTCGAAAAAAAAACAAAAAGAAAACAAACTCACTGCACAGGAGTCGGATCCAACTCATAGCAACCCCTCCTTGGGTTTGGAAGGCTGGTGGTTCAAACCCACCAGCCACACTCCTCGGAAGTCTGGGCAATCTACTTCCGTAGAGATACTGCCTCAGAAATCCAAGGAGGGGTCGCTGTGAGTGAGAATCGAACTGGACGGCAGTGAGTTTGGTTTTTCAGTATTTTTTGTTGTATTTGATTCTCCACTGATAGGTATTTAGATTTCATGTCTACAAAAAAGTTGGAATGAACCTCATGTAGCTGTATGTTTTGTATGTGTATGTATTTCTGAAGGACAGACATAAAATTGAGTTGCTGCAGTTTTGCATGCTTAAGATTTTGATAGATAAGGCTAAATTGACCTCTGAGACTGGGTATTTAACTACCCCCTTTTCTCTCATATCCTTTGCAATATGATAGTATGTTGTTGTTGTTGTTATTTGCCGTCGAGTCGGCCCCGACTCATAGCGACCCCTCCTTGGGTTTCCGAGGCAGTATCACTACGGAAGTAGGATTGCCCAACCTTCCTTCTGAGGAGTGGCTGGTGGATTTGAACCGCCAGCCTTCTGGTTAGCAGTCAAGTGCCTTAGCCACTATGCTACCAGAGCTCCCATTGGATAGTATACAACCTTTCAATTATCACCAATCTGATAAACAAAAGTCATTTTCCACTTTTAGTTGCAATTCCTGCTTGGCAGATCAAGAGGTAGATTGGGAATCTTTTCATATATTTATTGTTAGATTTCCCAGTTATAAGCTATTTTTTTTATTGGTGAGATAAATTAAAAATGCCTTGCTGTATTATTATTCTTTTAGTACATAGTCATATTAATTTGCTAATATTTATAATTTTTGTGTTAAAATTAGTAACACACCTGCTGATAGCCCTGCATCCCCATTCCTGTCTAATATTGTTATCAAAGTTATCCAAACAATGAAATACAACTATTGAAATGAAAGGGGCCCTAGAAATCTAATAGTCTGTTCCTCATTTTATACATGGTTAATCAAAAACAGAGAGGTAACAGGTCATATTAGCAAAACCAATATCAGAAACAGAATTCCATAATTTAGGATTCAGAAAGTTTGGGAGACAGGTTGAAATGAAATGTTTAAGGAAGTATGTAGTTGTTTGGTAAATATATGTCTCCATGAGATATGTCCTATGTACAGTTACCTCTATGGGATTCACCTACTTCTAGTTTCCAGTTTTACTTAGAGACTACAGTTTCTCTGGTTCTCATATCCTTTTAAATTGATTGTACTTTTTGAGATTGACTTCCACTGTCTTCAGCTTCTTTGATTTCCCTGCTAGATACTAGCCCACATAATAGATCATAATCAATGTCACTCAGTGAAACTGTTTCCCTGTACCTTGCTATGCACTTTTATAGCACAATTTTATTAGTTAAATACTCCACAGATCACATAATTCAATGGAAGGGCTGACTTGTGGCAGGGGACACTTGGGTGCCAATATGGGGAAATACCAGACCCCCATCTGCTCTTCTTACACTCACTGCCAGGCCTGTGAGCTGGACTTCCTTGGAAAGCAGATCATGTGTTATGTTCTGTTGGAGACACTACAGCTCCATGGTTTGTTTACAGTAGTTACCACGCCTTTCTCCATCTGCCACACTCACCACCATTTGGCTGCCAGCTTGGTCCCTCTGAAGAGTTACTTTGCTTGATTAAAGATAGATAAATTAAAAGATAAATTTGGAGCTATTCAGTTGTTCCCAATTTAATATCTTAAATGAAAGTAAAACTTGAAAGAAGTTGCCCCTCGAGCCTAAAGATCAATATGCTGACCAAACTGGAAGAACAACATGTTAATTTTCTTTGAAGTTCAGTTGCTGAAGTCTTTGTGGAATATTCCAAATGAATTTCGAAGGGTAATTCCATTCTCCCCTCTCACTTGACCTGGATTTCCATTGTTGTGTACTCTCCATGAACTCCATTTTTTTCTCTCTCTTTGGAGATGACACATTCTTAAGCTTATTGATTCATACATTTGTTCATTCATTGAAGAACTACTAGCTGCTTGGTTACCAAGTGCCAAGGACTAGACACCAAGGACCCAGTGATAAGCAAACACAGATGAGGCCCTTGCTCTTATAAAATGGGGAGGAAGAACAAGAATCAAATAATGTCCCTCAGTGAATGTATAATTGCAACCTGAGAATCATACTCTAAGGGAAAAACTTGATCAAGATAGGTGGAGGTCTCAGAG
>NW_006921657.1:11656128-11658298 GCF_000298275.1 Orycteropus afer afer
GTGTAAATAGTATTGAGATGACAGTGATGAAGGAAGAGAACATTTCAGGCTAAAGAAAACAGTTAGGATATCTGAAAGTGTGTCGATACAGCCAAAGCACAAAGAGAGAGAAAAACAACTAGATATGATGAGTCTTGGACTGAAACATGCAGCACCCTGAAGGGAAGCATATGTCATGTGAGGATGTAGTATGGGGATGGAGCAATCAAATTTGCATTTAAAAAAAAAAACTTGTCAGCTGGAGTGTGATGAGTATATTGTAAAGAAGGCACAGTGGTTGAAAACAAAAACTAAAACTGGAATCAAGAATAAAAACAGAAACTGACAGTTACTTTACCCAGGCTAGAGAGGAAAAGAAGTAGATGATTTAGGAGAAGATTTAAAGGTGAAATAAAAAATACTGGAGGGATATGGGATTGCAAGAATGGGTACTGTCCAAATGGCTCCTACCTCTCTGCTTCGAGTCACAAGACATGTGACACCTCACCCCCAACACTATCTCCTGCCAAGGCTAGGCTAGTTTTACTGTTATTATGCAACACAAAAATCTAAGAATGATTATCATGGCCCTCTGAGTGGTTGAATCAATGGATATTTTCAGCAATCACTTACCTGACCTTTCAGCATTTGATATTTGATAACCCAGCAGCTCTACAGAAAGACATGACAATTTGCCCCTATAAAGATTACACACTAGAAAACTTTTGGGGGCAGTTATATTCTGTCACATGGAGTCATTATAAGGTGAAATCATCTTGACAGCACCTAACTACATAGCAAAATCATCTGGAAACCTTCTTCTCTCCCAACCTCCATGACATTGGTCAATTCTTCTAAGACTCATCGTAGGATTATCCTCTTCTATCTACCTACTAAATATTGGCATATAAAATACTCTTGTAAGAATTATGTCTTCCTATCCAGCTACATATAATTATTAGTGATAAGCTAGTGATTTCCTAATTAATATCTCTACTGTAGACCCCTCCTTGCTACACATCTGACTGCCTATTGGTTATGTCTACTCAGATATCTCAATGGCAACTCAAACTCAAAATATAGAACCCAACTCTTTATAACAACTTTATGACTCCTATGTAATCATTCATTCCTTTCTAAACTTAGAAGCCTAGATCTCCTTTGCATATGCCAAAATAAAAATAGACAACTAATTTCTGTGAGATTTTGTCTGCATCCTTACTCAAAGCTTTTTATTTGTATTTTTGCTATGGATTTTTAAGATCTTTCCATTCCCAGTGAATATCCACAGTCAAACTGAAATCAGCTCAGGGCAATTCAGTTTAATGACCCAAGGGCTTTCTCTCAGGTGTTCTTCCTCCATAACCTAAAGTAATGATGCTTAACTTTATGCTCATATTGTAGATAATTAGGAACTTTTTCTTTCTTTCTTTCTTTTTTTTTTAAATGAGGAAGGGGTGGAGGAAGGATATAGCTTACACTGAAGTTGTATCAAAGACCCTAAACATACAAATCATTGAAATATATCAGTTTCAGAGAGAATAGAAAATGATTTCTATTCATAATGAGTCAATTTCCAGATGGACTAAGATGAATTGTTTTATTTACAAGGACTGAATATTTACGATCTTGTGGGTATTTTGCTTGATGGAAATTTTTTTTTAAAAAAAGTAAGGCATTGTTTTTACCTTTAAGAAGCTCACCATATGACTTATTCACTATAAAAACCAAACAAAAGCAAACCCATTCCCATTGAGTCAAATCCAACTCATAGAGACCCCATTGGGTTTCCAAGGCTGTAAATCTTTACAGAACTAGACCTTCCTCCCACAGAGCAGTTGGTGGATTTGAACCACTGACCTTATGGTTAGCAGGCAATTGCCTTACCCGCTGTGCCACCACTGCTCCTTATTCACTATAAGTGAACATAATGAAGAAAGAGATATATGAATATAGTTGTGGGAGGGTGGAAATTGGTGGTATGAATGCTGATTCTAGAATCTGTGAAGCATTTCTGGGGAATAAAATTTTTAACTGGGCCTTGAGGTATAGGTGTGATTTTGTAAGGAGATCTGAGGGAGGATTTTCAGGCAGAATGAACAGCTAGCAAAAGGATAAATTTAAGAAGAGTAAATTATTTTATTTTTCACCTGCAACCACTGCTGTGGAGTTGGATCTGACTCACAGCAAC
>NW_006921657.1:11661983-11682404 GCF_000298275.1 Orycteropus afer afer
TTGTACTTCAGGATAAATCTTGAAACATTTTTTGTGATGATGAATGCCATGCCATTCCTCTTCAATTTATCATTTCCAGCATAGTAGATCATATGGTTATCCTATTCAAAATGGCCCAAACCGGTCCTTTTTAGCTCACTAATTCTGAGGATAGAAATTTTCGTGTGTTCCATTTCACTTTTGACAACTTCCGATTTTTGTAGATTCATGCTTCATATATTCCATGTTCTGATTTTCAGTGGTTGTTTGCAGGTGTTTCTTCTCATATTGAGTTGTGCCACTTCAGCAAATGGAGGCCCCAAAAGTTCTACTTTATCCGTATCATTAAGGTAGGCTCTATACTGATGAGGCAGCTCTTTCCCAGTCATATTCTGAGTGCCTTTTGACCTGAGGGGCTCATCTTCCAGCACTGTATTGGACAATGTTTCAGTGCTATTCATAACATTTTCCAGTAATATATCAGACAGTGTTTCACTCTTATTCATAAGGTTTCCACTGGCCAATTCTTTGAGAAGTGGATGGCCTCTTCCTTCTTCTGAGTATGTCTCAGTGTGGAAGATCCACCAAAACCAGTCCATCATGGGCACCCCTGCTGGCACAGCCTGCAGCCTCACAGCAACACTCAAGCCACCACAGTACGACAAACCAACAGACCAGTTCGTCTCCCTTATCTGTTCCAACCACTTGGCTCACTTCCTGGGTTTTCCCCTACCTGTTCCTGCTGGCCTTGTCTGCCACTGCTCCCTGCCACCTTGGGGACTTGTTTCCTGAGTATTCCCATTTTCAAACTTTTCTCTACTTTCTCAGGTAGTATTTTAGGTCATTATTTCTTGTCTCTAATTTGTGAAACTTTTCTCATGTATTTCTAGTCTCTCCCATAAATATTTCAGTTTCTTTTCTAGTAGATTTAGCCCCTTTACCTTAATCTTCAGGCAGGAGTGTCTATTCAACAAATGAAAATCAACCAAGGTCTGAGTTATATCTGGGAGCTGTATATGTGGGAAACAGTATGTCAAAATCACCTGGGGAACTTTAAAAAATCTAATTACACATACCATGTTGTTGTTGTTGTTATGTGCCATCAAGTCGGCCCTGACTCATAGCGACCCCTCCTTGGGTTTCCAAGGCAGTATCACTAACCACCCCCATTTCCACTCATTCACATATCTAACACATTAAAATCTCCTAGGGAAGAGTAAGTGGATTTTTATTTTAAATATCTATTTGCCTATGATTGTCTTTATCTTATCCCTGAGTTGAGATCACTAATATACAATTTCTTTATGGGCTCTTTACATTATTTTTGTTATTAAAGATATTTGACATTCTGTATTCTGTGACCACTATGGGAAAGTTGTAGAGAGAAAGATTTCACTTCATTATAAGGAAGAATTTCATAATTTTATAACTTTGGACTGTCCTACAATGGGAATATGCTGCCCTGCAAAACAGTAAATTCTCTGTCTCTGAAAGTGTTTACATGGGAGTTGCATGACCATCTGCCAGGGAGGAAAATGAATGGACATGAGGCAGTGAGTGACCTTTTTCCCCACTGTGGAGAGCTGTGATACACAATGATGTGATATAAAAATTGATTATGTGAGCTATATATGAACAATACGAATATAAAAAATGGAAATCTCAACCAACATCAAAGTTTACTTCATGTTCCTGCAAAATCCTATTTAGTGACAGAGGGAGTGATTCATGATGAATAGCTGTCCAAATAGTGAATTCATTAGTAGCAATGATACCATCTCAGTCTACGATGACTGAGAGGGCTACTACTGCTCCTGTGATTTCAGATAAAACTTGATACCAGAATGTTAAAATACAGCATGCTGTGGTTTTCATTATTTCATTATTTTTCTTTTAACATTTTATTGTGATTTGGATGAAAATTTACAGACTGAATTCATTTTCCATTCAATAGTGTATATGAATTTTTTTCAGTGACATTGACTGCAAACCCCATTATATAACAACTCTTTTCTTACTTCTTCCCTGTGGTTATCTTTTCTCTGTGTCCTTTCCTGTGCATTCTTGTTTTCTGAGCTTTAACCCTTGTGCAAAGGTTTTCATTATTTTTAACATAGAGTCTCTTTACCAGACTAGAACAAAGTTATGATGAAAAGCAAAGTGAAGCCTGTAGTGTAGTAAGCACATTAACTTAAGGGCCATTGATAACATCCTCAATCCCCAAATATCTCCTCATTGCTTCCATGATTACCATTAGTGAGTTATTCTTTTAGGTTAAGTGTGTCCATATCTCTGACCTTTTTTGAAGAGAAGGGAAGGAACTAGCCAAGCTGGCAGAGTTCTACAAGTCTAGGTTCCAGAGCAAAGGATTCTCACCTGAGACCATGGATGGGCGGTAATGGGCACCGTGTTCTATGCCAACAGTTTAGCAGATAGAAAAGGTGTCAGGAAGATACAAAATTGGGATACAGAAGCTGAAATGGGGGCCAGGAAGAGAAGAACAAATGTCAGAAGGGTAATGAAAACATGACTTAGTTTGGGAATTACCTAGCCAGGCTTTGTTGCCTACCACCTTTTTTTTTTTTTTTTTTTTCCCAACAAAGATAGGGTGCTTGGTTCAGCCAAGATTAAAGGTCCTACAGTGGTACATGTGGCATGTAAGGGAAGACAAGCTGCTGAGAAGGGGAGAAGAGCTGCTGAGAAAGGGAAAAGCTCAAGAGAAGGTCCTGAAGGCAAGCTTCACTCCCTTCTTGGCGACATGGCAACATGTTCCTCTTTGAAGGGCTTATTTTTACTCATTTGTTTTTGTAATTATTAGACACAGAGTCAATAATTATGTTAAGGATATGATTTATTCTTTGGTAAAAATGAAAAAAACATTGTATATACTGGTCTTTATTTTTAAAGTAAAATCATAAATTTGCCTCAGTGACTTTGATTCCATTTATTTAGGATAATTTAGACTCTGCTTACCAAGGCTTGGCTGAGGATATAGCATAATATCAATAAAAAGTTTGTTTACTCATTTCAATGAAGACAATTTTGTGAATTCTTTAATTCATAGTGACATAAAGAACACACATGTATCCCTGGTCTCCTTCCTGTAATCCGTTTGTTTGAGTGTGTGTCCTCTCTTTTTTTTTTTTACTTTATTTTCCTACCTATACAATGGATGATTGGAGTCAGAGGTCAGAAATTGGTCACCTATGAACTTAAGTAAGCCAATAGACTGTTAGTTTGGCCAAGGCAGTGATTGTTTGTCTTTCTTTTTGTTTTATTGCCTTTAGGCAGGGAATGAATACTCATATTTCCCTTGGGATCCATCACTCTGCCCCAGCCCAGCACTGGGTTACATCTAGTCTTTATAGTCATATTCTCTGCATGGCCCCTGAAAGCATTTGAGTTTGTGGCTTTGAGGTTATAACATCTGTTGAATTTCCTAAGTTCCAAAGGTTTTAATTATACAAAACCTCTGAGAGACTGAATGTTCACTCACACTCACCCCACATCAAGCAGCAGAGAAAGCAATAAACTGGAAGGAAACTCATCAATGGTGAGGGCTACAGATAGTGCTCTGTCTGCATATTACTTCATTTAATCCTCAAAGCTTCTCAGAAAGGTCAGTATTATCATACCCATTTTATAGGTGATAAAACACACCCAGAGAAGTTAGTATCTTGCCTATGATCAGAAAGCTTATTAATTGTGGCAGTCAGATACAAAGCCATGCGTGTCTGACCACAAATCCTCCCTTTGCCTAAATTTCACTTTGTTGTTGTTGTTTGCTGTCGAGTCGACCCCAACTCATAGCGACTCCTCGTTGGGTTTCTGAGGCAGTATCACTACGGAAGTAGGATTGTCCAACTTTCCTTCCAAGGAGTGGCTGGTGGGTTTGAACCGCCAGCCTTCTGGTGAGCAGTCAAGTGCCTTAGGCACTATGCTACCAGAGCTCCTAAATTTCACTTAGTGGGCTGAAATTTACATAAGGATCTCTTGAATAATGAAGCTTTACACAGATTTTTGAAATATCTAAGTTAGATAAACAAAGGATGTCAGATGTCCAAATATTTGAAAATATTTAACAACAGGGTATGTTTGCATTCTGTGTTCACTGACCAGTAGGGAGTTAGTTGCCTTCATGCTGGGCTTGGGAACATATTTGGCTGCCTGAAGAACTACACAGAATTTAGGAATAATGATTGCTAGAGGAAATTTGAGTTTCATTCACACATTGATGTGACTTTGGAAAATATGTCACAAATCACTCAAACTAAAGATGTAAGGAGAACTTATTTCTGTCACTTTAACTTCTCTATTTTGTCAAAGAACAACAGTTATAAATTCAAGCTTATTTGTCCAAGTTGTCACTAAAATGTAACATGCCTTAATCTGAAAATAGTACTTGATTACCTGGAAAATTTACCTGGCACAGAACAGTTCTGGTAATGAGAAGCTCAGGCACGTAGAGAGATGGCATAAATGGAGACAGAGAGAGCCTTACAATCATTACTAATTGAGTAGAAAAACCTTTGTTGTATTGTACTTGCATTTGAGCATTTTGTAAATATTAAGTTTGCTAATATAAATTGAGACTTCATGTTGAGAATGATTTCCACGCTATGTTAGTCAGTGAATTGGTTTGCCTTAAATATGGCAGTTCTCAAATCTAGTACAAGATTTTTTTAAAACAAATGAAAACAAAATGCAAATATATTGAAAAATAAATTAATCAACTGAAAAGTGTCTACATGTGACACTCTTTTTGTAATTTTTGAACTTTGGATTAACTCACATTCTTCTGATTTGATCAAAGCATTGGACGAAGAATTTATTTTTTTAATTAAAACCAACAGTGGTCACATTTACAGGTAGATATTTTCTGCAAGTGTAGTGAAAATTCATATAAGATGTATTAAAGCAATTAGACTGCTGAGTTTTATTTCCGTGAGTGTGGTTTGGGGGTGGAGGAGAGGGGCTTAGAAACTCCTGCCCTTTTCAAATAATTCACAAATGCGCTAATTATGTGTCAGATATGAAAGTTGAGGTATTGTGACCTTCAAGCCAACAAAAGACCTTTTCAAGTAAGCCATTTCCATGTACATTAATAACGTGAACAATGCCCTTTTAAAGTTAAATAATATATGACTGTTATTTCATTATATGTAAATGCAAACCAAGGAGTTACTTCACTATTGACATATTAACAGTGATGCCATTAAAAAAAAAAAAAAAAAAGACTGCAAATCTACTTAAATAACATTTTGTGGTACTCTTAAAGTAGCAATCCAAAGATATGTTTGTTCATTTTCATTACATGTGGCTAATGGGCCAGTTTCTTAGCAATTGAATATATGTTGGGTTTGAGCTGTAAAAACTGAGGTGTGTTAAAGTATATAATAATTAACAGAGGTATTAGAAAAATTGGGGAAAAATGTTATAAAAACTATTCTCCTGAAGTGAGGAAGGCAATGAAGTGTTTTGTCAGTCAGGGAAAACACTGCTTCGGTAAACAATCAGTCACTGTGTTAGCAAGAGGAGTGTTGAGTAAGAGTAGGGTCAAAGGAAGGAAGAAAAATTCTAAGCTCTTTCTCCTGACTCTTTCATGGTATAAATGTATTTGTCACTATTGGACAGAAGATAATTATTTCAAAAAGTACTACACTGGAAAGAGTGTAAGCCTCAAAAACTATAATGTATAAGGAATTTAGGTGTCTTTAGCATTTGAATCAAGTCAATTGCCGAATGTCCAAGAATTTGTAGTAGAAAATCAAGGACAGGAAGAAAAATTTAATTATCTTGTCTTTGTCCAGTTTTGTAGTATATTTGATGCTAAAGAAAACGTGAAAAGATACAGTCGTGCTTCATGTAACTTGAGAATGCATAATCCGACCCCTGGAAAATAATAAAACAATTATAAACTTAAACCGCAATCATATGAGATTCCAAGAACCTATTGATATTCAATACAGAGCTAAACGTTTTTTTTTTTTTTTTTTTAAATCCCACAGGAAATCCTTATAGTTGACTTCTTATTATGGGTTAGATGTTGATACCAAGAGACTGTGGGGTTTACTGATTCATTCATCAGTTTTTCCTCTTGCTTTAAACAATTCTCTAGGGCTCTTTGTTGTTATTTCTTTTACTAGATTCTTTGAATACTTGTATAAAACAGATATTAGTGATGTTTATGAGAATGCTTGCTGCTGAGATTTTTAATGCTCCTGTACATGCTCTTACTTGCCTAAGGTAACAAGTGTTTTTACATTTATTTGATTATTTAAAATAATTTTCGTTACGTTTTATTTAATTTAAGGTGGCAAATCTTGCTTGTTCCATGTCGACAAATGAAGATGGAATTAAAATTGTCAAAATTGCAGCCAATCACCTAGAAACTTTGTGTCCACAGGTAAGAAAACTAAGTTAATATCTTCCTATTCATTAAAATATTTATACAAATTATCTATATAAGTAATTATTATGTTTTATTACTGTTATTGTTATTATTTATGTTATATATTGTTCTTGTTACGTACCATCAAGTTGGACCCAACTCATAGTGACCCCTCCTTGGGTTTCTGAGGCAGTATCACTATGGAAGTAGATTGCCCCATCTTCCTTCTGAGGAGTGGGTTTGAACCACCAGCCTTCTGGTTAGCAGTCAAGTGCCTTAGGCACTTTGCTACCAAAGCACCCAATATATAAACTAGTAGAAATAATAATGTGTGTGTATATATATATAATGCTATGTACTTTCATACATGGAAAATGTATTAATATAATTTATTTTAAAAATAGAGGATTGAAGTGTCCTAAGGCCACAGTTGGAGCTTTGGTGGCATTGCAGTTAAAGCATCTGAGTGCTAACCAAAAGATGGAGGTTTGAACTTACCAGCTGCTCTGTGGGAGAAAGATGAGGCAGTCTGCTTCTGTAAAGATTTTCAGCCTTAGAAACCCTATGGGAGAGTTCAGCTCTGTCCTAAAGTGTCACTATTAGTTGAAATTGACTCCATGACAGAGTCTTTTTTTTTTTTTTTTTTATGGTCTAGGTTTATTCTTTACTTAGCATCAGTTTTCTCTTCCTCTTGTGGATAATTCTGAGAGATTTGATGTTAGTTTCAGTTAATATTCTCTTAAGTAGTCTGAAAATTTTCAAGTACCTTTGAAAATGGACACACTGAATCATAATTAAATGATCCTAATACATCAAACTGGGAGCTCTGGTAGCATAGTGCCTAAGGCACTTGACTGCTCACCAGAAGGCTGGTGGTTCAAACCCACCAGCCACTCCTCGGAAGGAAGGTTGGGCCGTAGTGATACTGCCTCGGAAACCCAAGGAGGGGTCGCTATGAGTCGGGCCGACTCTACAGCAAACTACAACAACAACATTACAAATCCTGAAATATTATAATTCAGAAAGATTTGAGAGTTAAGTCCTCTTATTTTATGAATAAACAAACCAAAGACTAGAGAAATCAATTATACAGGTAATATTTGTAAAACAATAGTTGTTTTAGGGAACAAAACAGAATGCTGATGAAATCTCATTAAAAGCATGGAAAAACTTGAAGCAAGCTTTTACTACTTGACATAATAAAATACATTTCTTTTCTGATAAATGGTTTTGCTTTGGAATATTTTATGAAATATTTTTTTGATAAGAGATAATACATTATATGATATAATATTTTGCCAGGATACTTTCAAACATGATCTCATAATATTAAATGGCAACTTTGGTTGAAAAAAACATTTTATTTTAAAAACTGATCACTGAGCTACTTTTCACTAAATATGAGGGTTATTATGAATAATCCTTTGTGTTTCATGTCTTTATAAAAGGTGACTTACCTTATTTGCATGGATGCACAAAGCACCCCTATTCATACAGTATTGTGTATTCTCGAAAAGGACTGTCAATGGATGGAAAATGTGGCCTTCCCTAAAAGGCCATACTGAAAAAGGGAGAGTTTGAATCAAAGCAGAAATTTATCCAGCTGATTTGCTTTATTTTTTTGTGATTATTTCTTGAATGTCAAATGATTTTAAAGGAGTGGCTTTATTTCTTTTTATCAGAGGAGTTCATGGGTTTGAAAAAGTCAAGAAATGCTGCCTTCTTATCAGTAATTCAGGAATTTCTTAAAATCCTAACGGCAAAATATTTTTAGGGAATTATTTCTAAATGACTGATAGTATTGAAAGGCACTCTGATGCTGTAGTGGTTAAGGCATTTGGCTGTTAACCAAAAGGTTGGTTGTTCAAATCCACCAGCTGCTCTACATAGGAAAGATGCAGTCTACTTCTGTAAAGATTCACAGCCTTAGAAATCCAACTGGAGTTGCTGTGACTCAGAATTGACTCGATGACAGTGAGTTTGGTTTGAATAATCTTAAAACAATGAATCAGAGTACACATAACATAATCCTAATTACCTTATTTTACAAGAAATAAGAACTAAAATGGATTACCTTATTTTACAAGAATAAGAACTAAAATGGATAAATATTTCCTAATACTTTGACTTCTAAAAGGAATCTAAAACATAACATAGCCAAAATGGAACGTTTGATTCCTCCGCTCCCCACCTCTTTCTGTTTCTTCTTCAGTGTTTCAGATTTTCGTTAGACACATTTACCCAGTTGCTCTAGCTAAAAACCTGGGATTTTTCCTTGATTCATTCAGTAACTATGTATTAAATATCTACCATTTTCTAGGTGTTGTTTTGTGTATCTGGTAGCAAAGAAAACCAACAACAGACAAAAGTCACCTTGAAATGCAAGCTATTTTTTTTATATATAGCTTAATCAGACCTGTACAATTTTTAGACTGTGCCAGTCTGAAATCTACCCAATATTATTTTCCCTTTTACTCATTAGATCTCTAACTATCTGCCTTTCTTTTTGTAGAACACAATAAATTCCATCCCAATAGATAGACATCACACTTTGTGCTTTCCCAATGCTCTTTTCCCGTATGGTCATTTGGACAGCTTCTTTTATGCTCAGTTTATGAGATCACAATTCAAATATCATCTCCTCAGAGATCTGTCCCCTAAATATCATTGCTGTATTATAGAAGCATATTTATTTTTCCAGTTATGCTTTATTGCAGAAACATGGTTATTTGTTTTAGGGCCTATATCAAATCTGAAATTATGTTTTATATTTATTTATTGTGTACTTTTCACACAAAACATAAAGTTAATGAAGATAATGGTTTTGTCCTTCATAATCACTACTTGTATCCTCAGTACCTAGCAAAAATATACCACATATTTGATGTTCAATTAATATTTGTTCAGTATATAAAAGAATGATGGAGATTCTAGAATGGATACATAGAGGGTAGTGAGGCTTTGACATCTTTTATGATATTCCTATCATGGAATGTCTTATTTTGACAATATGAAAAGAAAATATGACAGTGTAATTAGTTTGAATTGTAACTGATGAAAAAGTATCCTTAAAATGGTTGATTAAGGAATAGATGCTAACCGAGGATAAAATCTCTATTAATAGGATAAATTGATCTTCTCTTGGCCTAGTCAAATTCAATGATTTACTAGTGATTTTGAGAAAATATAGAATAATTAATTATTTTTCAACTTTGAAGTTCAAAGTAAGAACCTGAATACCCATCAATATATGAATGGATAAACAAAATGTAGTACACACTCACGATGTGATACCACTCAGCTAATAAGAGAAATAGTCCTGATACATACAAAAATGTAGATGGAACTGGAAGATGTTATGCTGAGTGAAATAAGTTAATCACAGAAGGACAATTATTGTATAACCTCACTTTTATAAAAAGACAAGAAAAGCAAATGCATAGAGACCAAAGTTTATTACCGGTTACCATGGGAGGGAAAGGTGGGTAGGGGAGAACAGTAATGACTATGAAAATATTGCATTGATTAAGAGTAGAGTTACACAGCCAATTATGTAATTTCTATGAATAAGTTATACACCTGTATAAAGTTGAATTGGCAAAAGTTGTGTGATAGATATATTTATAACAATGACCAAACAAAAAAAGTAGTAGCTGCTAAGGCTGCTTATGTACAACCAAAAGCTTCATGAGATTTGGTTCCTTGATTTGGAGGTTTAAACCAAAACCAAAAAGGAGCGCTGGTAGCATAGTGCCTAAGGCATTTGACTGCTAACCAGAAGACTGGTGGTTCAAACTTACCAGCCACTCCTTAGAAGGAAGATTTGGGCAGTCTACTTCTGTAGTGCTGCTTATGTACAACCAAAAGCTTCATGGGATTTGGTTCCTTGATTTGTAGGTTTAGGGTTATTGTTTCATTGGACATCTCAGTTAAATGGCCTGTTGATATGTGTATTGATTTTGTTCTACCTCCTTGTTTGTTGCATCATGCCTGGAGTCTTAAAAACTTGCAAGGAACAATCCAAGGCACAACATTTTTTCTCTGTTTTTCTGGAACAACAAAGGAGAAAAAAGAGTTAGGAATAGGAGGATGGCAGGGAATGTGTGGCTAATTGCCTCTATGAATAACTGCCTCATTTGCCATAAGACCAAAAAAAATGGATGGTGCCTGGTTACCATTATGGAATATTTTGTTCTAAGAAGCCATAGAAAAATCCTGATCAAAAAGGGAAAAATGCAGAACAAAATTTCAAATTTCCAGGGACTCTAGACTTCATGGAGCCATGAAGCTTGGATAACTCATAAAGCCATTGCTCTGAGATAACCTTTAAACCTTAAACCAAACATATTCCCTTACATCTTATTAAACCCAAATAATAGTTTAGCTTCTGAAGCAAAAAATGTCTGCCTTAAGTGTTATGCTTTTTTAAGAACTATCTATATGGGTTCAAATTAACAATAGCTACTGGAAAGATAGATAGGAACCTCTAGGGTGACAGTGAGTTTATGTTAATGAGGGAGGAATAAGTTAGTAGTAAAGGAGAGTAAAAATTATTATACAACTCAAAGAATATAATCAATGTCACTAAATGGTACATGTAGAAACTGTTAAATTGGTATTCAATGTTTTTCTGTGTATATTCTCAGTACGAACAACTATATATAACTATATATATAATATATATAGATAGATAGATATAACAACAACAACATATAGATAGATATTTAAAAGAAGATTAAAAATATATATAAAATATACACAAATATACACAAAGGTCTCAAAAATATGAATATTCTAGCATAAGGACTAAATTAAATATAATAGGTATAATAAAAATCCTATCTATTGGATACTGTCTTAGGATTCTCTAGAGAAATAGAATGTGTGTGTGTATGTGTGAACATGTGCACATGTGCACACACATACACACACATGTGGGCTTTAAATATACATATACAGAGAGAATGAGAGAGATTTATTTTATGAGATTGGCTCATGCAATTATAGGGACTGGCAAATCCCAAATCTGTAGGTCAGAGGACAGGCTGAAGATTCCTGCAGGCTTGTGTCCTATAGTCCATCGGTGAGGTGATGGGAAGAGTGAAGTGTGAGCAAAGTCTGGCAAAATGTTCATTTATAGCCTGGATGCACCAAGAAAAGTCCCTCTTTCCTCTAAAGGCCTTTAACTGAGTGGTTGAAACCCACCCAAATTATGAAAGGTACTGCTTTATGTAAGGCCAACTGACTTAATCACACGTACTTAAAACTAGTGTTTGACCACACAACTGGACGCCATAACCTGGTCAAGTTGAGTCATAAATTAGCCTTCCAAAAACCAAAAAAATAAAAAAACAATTAGGGCTCTCAAGTGAGATCTGACTCATATCAACCCCTCTTTGGGTTTCTGAGGCAGTATCACTATAGAAGTAGATTGCCCAACCTTCCTTCTGAGGAGTGGCTGTTGGTTTTGAACCGCCAGCCTTCTGGTTAGCAGTCAAATGCCTTAAGCACTACACCACCAGATATATCCTCCTAAATCATACATTCAAACTATAGTGTTGGCAAAGAATATATCATATACCATGGACTAATTTGTTGTTTGAATGAACAAATGCATCTTAAAAGAAATATAACCAGAATGTTCCTTACAAGTGAGGATAGCTAGATTTTGACTTGCTTGCTTTGGACACATAATCAGAAAAGACCAATCACTGGTAAAGGATGTCATGTTTGATAAAGTAGAAGGCCAATAAAAATGAGGGAATCCCTCAATAAGATAATTGACACAATAGCTATAACAACAAGTTCAAATATATCAATGATTATGGGAACACAAACATAGCAATGATTCAGTGATCCAGAAGGTAGCACAGGCCTGGGCAGTGTTTTGTTCTGTTATACATAAGATTTCTATGAGTTGAAGCCCAGTCCATGTCAACACACAGCAACAAAGGTTTAGAGATTTTAGTTGATGGTAATCTTAATGTGAATCCACATACTAGTATAGTTGCCCAAAAAACTACTGTGATTTAAAATATTTTCATCAAATAATAAATTCTAAAACAGTTGTTCTCAACTTCATCCCTACGTCAAATGATTCTTAAAACTTTATTACCTACTTAGGGTCTGCACTCTGAAATCTTGAATTAATAGGTCTGTCACACAGCCCAGTTGTGTGTGTGTGCATGTTGGGGTTCCATATAAATTATTTTCATGACCCCACCCCAACAAGGGTGCCATACACCATATTTACATTATTAGTAAGCTATCAGATCCCCGCTGTGGGCCACAAGTACCTCATATTTGCATAATCCCACCCAGTTATTTGGTGGGAGTTACAAAGACTACAGCTGTTGTTGTTGTTAGGTGCTGCCAAGTCAGTTCCAACTCAAGGCAACTCTATTTAAAACAGATTCTGTGCCATCCTGATCCTGTGCCATCCTCACAGTCATTGCCATGCTTGAGCCCATTGTTCCAGCTACTGTGTCAACCCACCTCATAGAAGGTCTTCTTTTTTGCTGACGCTCTACTTTAACCAGTATGATATCCTCCTACAGGGACCAGTGCCTTCTGAGAACATGATCAAAGAACAAAAGATGAAATTTGGCCATTCTCACTTCTGAGGAACATTCTGGCTACATGTCCTCCAAGACAGATTTCTCCATTCTTCTAGTAGTCCATGATACATCCAATATTCTTTGCCAACACCACGATTCAAATGTATCAATTCTTCTGCAGTCTTCCTTATTCATTGTAAGCTCTCACGTGAATATGTGGCTAATCATAACACCATGGCTTGGGTCAAAAATGCTTTAATCTTCCAAGTGACTCTTTACACTTTAAAGAAGTCTTTTGCAGCAGATTTGCCCAATGCAATACATCAATTTCTTGACTGCTTCTTCCATAGGCATTGATTTTGTATTCAAATAAAAGGACCATATTAAGTAATTCACTATGCAAAAGGCCACCCCCAGGCTCTTGTAGACATTGAATATTTCATACTGGAAAGATTACCTTTACCCTCCCAGTCATTTTAAGTGTAAGCACACCCATGATAGCATGTAATCCAGCCACATCTTGCCTTTATCTCCCCTAGTTTTATAGCCGATTTCTAAATTGCCCATCCCTATCAAATGAGTACTCTGAGGAGACAAGTGTGTTCCTTGATCTGAAGAATCTTGTTTCAATTGTAACTTTGAGCGTCTGCATTCATAAGCAAAGTCCAGTCCAGAGCAAACCATCAAATCATAGCAATTTACACCAGCTCACAATTTCAAGCATCTTCCTCTTTATTCAATCAAGTTCTGGTCAGCTCATTCCTAGACATCCAAATTATGTCAATGGGTACCAGCTGTTGGCTCAGAGGTCCACACAACTGCCTGTACTTCAGAACAACCAGTCCCTTCTCATTCTCTCTCTCTCATCCCTAGCCCCCATAGGCTAGGTCAGTAGCCACTACCCCCCGTAGACTCAGGACTCCACACAACTCCTTGTACTTCAGACCAGCCAGCCCTTCCTCTCTAATCCCTAGTCCCTGTGAGCTAGGTCAACAGGTGCCAATGGAACATATGCAAATTAAGCTCATCTCTCTATTGTTGTACCTCCCCACTTCCATTTACTGAGTGGACCAAGATAATTACCACAGGTGGACATACCAGGCTGTCTATTCACCAGCTCCCTTTAACTTCTGGTCCTAGAAGGGGGTTCCTTTGATGTTGTTGTTAGGTGCCATCGAGTTATCTTTGACTCATAATGACCCAGTATACAGCAGAACAAAACACTGCCTGGTCCTGTCTCAGCTCCATGATTCTTGCTATACCTGAACCCATAGTTGTAGCCACTGTGTCTGTCCATCTGTTGAGGGCCTTCCCCTTTTTTGTTGACCCTCCACTTAACAAAGCATGATATCCTTCTCCAAGGAATGGTCCCTTCTTACATTATGACCAAAGTAGGTGAGACGATGTCTGGCCATTCTCGCTTCTAAGGATCATTGCAGCTGCACTTCTTCCAGGACAGATTTTTTAGTTCTTTTAGTAGTACCATGGTACTTTCATTATTCTTCACCAATGCCAAAACTCAAAAGCATTGACTCTTCTTCAATCTTCCTTATTCATTGTCCAGCTCTCACATGCATGTTGTTATTTGTTGTTGTTATTTGCCATAGAGTCGGCCCTGACTCCTAGCGACCCCTCCTTGGGTTTCCGAGGCAGTTATCACTACGGAAGTAGGATTTCCCAACCTTCCTTCCGAGGAGTGGCTGGTGGGTTTGAACCGCCAGCCTCCTGGTTAGCAGTCAAGTGCCTTAGGCACTATGCTACCAGAGCTCCCCTCACATGCATATGAGGTGATTAAAAATACCATGGCTTATGTCAGGTGCACCTTAGACTTCAAGGGGATATCTTTGCTCTTCAACACCTGAAAGAGGTCTTTTGAAGCAGATTTGCCCAATGCACTGTGTCATCTGATATCTTGACTGTTGCTTCCATTGGTGTTGATGATAGATCAAAGTAATATGAAGTCTTTGACAACTTCAATCTTCTCTCCATTTATTGGATTACTGTTTATTAGTACAGTTGTGAGGATTTTTGTTTTCTTTATATTGAGGTGCAATCCATACTGCAGACTGTAGTCTTCAAACTTCATCAGTAAGTGCTTCAAGTCATGCTCACTTTCAGCAAGCAAAGTTGTGTCATCAGCATATCACAGTTAGTTAACAAGTCTTCCTCCAATCCCAATGCCATGTTCTTCACATAGTGCAGCCTTTTGGATTATTTGTTCAGCATACAGATTGAATAAGTGTGCTGAAAGGATACAACCCTGACACACTCCCTTCTCTACTTTAAACCAGGCAGTGTCCCCTTGTTGGGTGTGAACGCCTGCCTCTTGGTCTATGTACAGGTTCCTGATGATACAATTAAGTGTTCTGCATTTCTCATTCTTCTCAGCGTTATCCATAATTTATTATGATCCACACAATTGAATGCTTTTGCATAGTCAGTAAAACACAAGTTAACATCTTTCTGGTCTCCTTTGCTTTGAGCAAAGATCCATCTGACATCAGCAATGATATCCCTTGTTCCACATCCTCTTCTGAATCCAGCTTGCATCTCTGGAAGTTCTCTGTCAATATACTGCTGCAACCGTTTTTGAATTATCTTCAGTAAGATATTACTTATGTGTGATATTAATAATAATATTTGATAATTTCCACATTCTATGGGATCTCCTTTCTTTAGAATGGGTACAAATATGGTTCTCTTCCAGTCAGTGGGCCAGGTAGCTGTCTTTCAAATCTTTTGGCATAGCTGAGTGAGTGCCTCCAAGAGGGCATCCATTTGTTGAAACATCCCAATGGGTATTCCATCAATTCCTGGAGCCTTGTTTTTCGCCACTTCCTTCGGTGCAGCTTTGACTTCTTCCTTCAATACCACAGGTTCTTGAACATATGCCACCTCCTGAAATGGATGAACATTGACCAGTTCTTTTTGGTACAGAGACTCTGTGTATTCCATCCATCTTCTTTTGATATTTCCTGCATCATTCAATATATTGCCCATAGAATATTTCAATATTGCAACTCAAGGCTTAAATTTTTTCCTAAGTTCTTTAAGCTTGAGAAATGCTGAGCATATTCTTCCATTTTGGCTTTCCAACTCCATGTGTTTGCACATTTCATTATAATAATTGACTTTATCTTCTTGAGCTGCTCTTTGAAATCTGTTCAGCTCTTTTATCTTGTCATTTCTTCCATTTGCTTCAGCTACTTTCCATTCAAGGGCAAGTTTCAGAGTCTCTTTTGACATCCGTTTTGGTCTTTTCTTCTTTTCCTGTCTTTTCAATGACCTTTTCCTTTCTTCATGGATGATGTTCTTGATGTCATCCCACAATTCTTTTGGTTTTCAGTCATTGGTGTTCAATACATCAAATCTATTCTTTAGATGGACTCTAAATTCAGGAGGGATATAGTCAAGATCATACTTTGGCTCTTGTGTACTTGTTTTAATTGTTTTCAACTTCAACTTGAGCTTGCATGTGAGCAATTGATGCTCTGTTCCACAATCAGCTCCTGGTCTTGTTTTGGCTGAAGATGTTGAGCTTCTCCATTGCCTCTTGCCACAGATGTAGTCAATCTGACCCTTGTGTATGCCATCTCTTGAAATCCATGTATACTACCATTTGTGTTGTTGAAAAAATATATTTGGAATGAATAAGTCATTGGTCTTGCAAAATTCTGTCATACGATCTCCAGCATCATTTCTATCACCAAGGACAAATTTTCCAACTCCCGGTTTCTTTGTTTTCAGCTTTTGCATTGCAATCACCAGTGATAATCAGCACATCTCGATTGCATGTTCAGTCAATTTCAAAACTGCAGAAGTTGGTAAAAATCTTCTATTTCCTCAACTTTGGCTTTGGTAGTGCATAGATTTGAATAACAGCAGTATTAACTGGTCTTCCTTGTAGGTGTATGAATATTATCCTATCATGGACAGCATTGTACTTCAGGATAGATCTTGAAACATTCTTTGTGATGATGAATACCATGCCATTCATTTTCAATTTGTCATTCCTAGCGTAGTAGATCATATGATTGTCTGATTCAAAATGGCCAAAACTGGTCCATTTCAGCTCACTAATGCCTAGGATATCAATCTTTATGTGTTCCATTTCATTTCTGATAACTTCTAATTTTCCTAGATACATACTCTGTATAGTCTATGTACTGATTATTAGTGGAAGCTATTATTATTAGAGAAGCTGTTTCTTCTCATTTTGAGTTGTGCCACATCAGCAAATGGAAGTCCCAAAAGCTCTACTTTACCCTTATCATTAAGGTTGGCTCTACTCTGCTGAGGCAGCTCTTTCCCAGTCACATCTTGAGTGCCTTCCAACCTGAGGAGGTCATCTTTCAGCACTGCATCGGACAATGTTTCAGGGCTATTCATAAAATTGTCCAGTAATATATCAGGCAGTGTTTCACTGCTGTTCATAAGGTTTTCACTGGCCAGTTCTTTGAGAAGTGGATAGCCTCTTCCTTCTTCTGAGTCTGTCTCAGTCTTGAAGCTCTGCTGAAATGTGTCCACCATGGACTACCCTGCTGGCATTTGAAACACCAATGGCATAGACTACAGTCTCACAGCAACATCCAAGCCACCACAGTATGACAAAACTGACAGACAAGTTCATCTCCTTTACCTTTCTACCTGGGTCTCTCCCCATTTTACCTGTTCTGGCCCTTGGCCCTGGCTGATGGGTATTTCTTTCTCTTGCCTCAGTGTATCCAACTGGAAACCACTTGCTAGAAATTAAAAAAGCCAGTCATTTGTTTTCTGCTGGTCCTTCTTTCAAATGCAAATATCTTGTTCTCTTAGCAGTCCTGGGTGGGTCTGCATGTCTTTTCAAATGCAAATTTCCTGGGTGGGACTCAGGTTTTTCACCTAAGTTATATTCTTGAAACAAGAGTGTTTCTTCCAGGCATATCCTACCTCTCTTTTTACCATATCCAATCAGGTATTGGCTAAAACAAAATTACACACTCTGTAATCTATAATACCCAGTATTCCTTTCTGTCATACATTTAGGTTTGTACTACAACACTAGGAAGGAGAAATATTCACTATCCACAATACATTCAAATGCACACACAACCCTTTTTAAAACATTCCAGTTTCATATTCTCTTCTCTACCCCTTGACTATCTTCCCATTCATATGCATATAGTCTTGGGCCTCTGACTGGGTGGAATCAGTTGACCTTGGTCCACTGTGAATCATCTCATGTAATCAGCCTGGCTTTTGCCCCAAGCCACTCCAGGTGTGGCTTTTCTTCCCTTAGCTGCAGTATACCATTTCTTACTTCCTTTCAGCCATTACAAGTAACACCCAAAATAACTACCTAAGAATCAAAAGTTTAATTTCCCATGTCCCTTCATTTTTTCTCTTACAAAATCCCACGGCTTATATGAGTCTGAAGTCATTGCAACAAATCCCACTTCTGATGCCAGCTGTAACAATGGCATGGGGATGGTTTCATCTGACATTCTGTTACTTCTCAAAGGGTGAGGAGAATCAAGATCAACTGCCCAAGGCTGAAACCCATGAGGCAGAGGTCAGACATGCCTCCACCCTACGACAGTTTAACAATTCTGACACCAACTGTCCCTCCTATAGCACTCTCAACTTCTCTGCTAGTTTTGATAATTTGTTTCAATGACCACACCGAATTCACACCAATATTCACAATTACAGGTTTTCATTAGGGAGGTAACAGGTTACAGTTCAGGATCAGAAATGACTCAGGATACAGTTCTTTGATCAGGACAGCCTGTTCTCAGCTGTGCCACAGGCAGGCTTCTCTCTGGTCCTCAGCCTTTCAATCCCATGACCCCCTGGACTCTGCCCTGCTTGGACAAGTGTTTCAAAGCTCTTTAGGTCTGCAGATAAATGCCCAGAGGCATCTCACTCCATCAATAAGCCTAAGCTTTTTCTCCAAAGTCCTTCAGCTTTCTCACTTCTTGGATCAGAAAGCCCATTGCTCTGTCTCCTGCCAGCCGTCCTATTGGGTGTCCTGTTAGTTCTCCTGGTTCTGCTGATGCCATTTACCTGTCACTGCTTGTTGGTGTGTCGGCAAAGTGTTACAGCGCTCTCTCTCTATCTCCTGGATCAAGGAGATTCATTGCAAGGACATGCTCCACTCCTAGTTCTTATTTCTTAATGGTAGTGCCCTCCACCCATTCTACTTCTTTGATAGCTCATTTGAAGTCTAGTGGCATGGCAAAACTGACCAATCCCCACATTTGTCTTCCATACACCTTATTGTCATGATCTCACCACCACAAGAGTGCCATGCACTTTATTTACATTGTTGTTGTTATTTGCCATTGAGTGGGCCCTGACTCCTAGAGACCCCTCCTTGGGTTTCCGAGGCAGTTATCACTACGGAAGTAGGATTGCCCAACCTTCCTTCCGAGGAGTGGCTGGTGGGTTTGAACCGCCAGCCTCCTGGTTAGCAGTCAAGTGCCTTAGGCACTATGCTACTAGAGCTCCTTTATTTACATTACTAACAAGCTATTAAATTCCTGTGGTGGGCCACAAGCTCCCCACATTTGCATAGGCCCACCCAGTTATTTGGTGAGAGTTACTAAGGTTATAGCTAGAAGGGCCATATTAAGGAATTCACTGCACCACAACCACATACATTTAAACTCAAGGATGGTGACTACTTGATCAATCTTGGAGGGCACAAGCCTTGGGTGAGAAATTGGCCTAGAAGCCATTGACCGATCAATCCTGTGATCCTCTAATAGATATGCCTGTTATATAAGGGAATGGGATGTGATCTGGATAATGGCATTGTTGGAGTATTGTAGCTGTTTGAATAATTACACTCAGACTAGTGGAAGAATAAAGCTCTTTATAAGGCTTATTTTGTTTCATTTTAACAAAAGACTTGGAAGGATATTTTTTAAATAAACATATTTGCATATGGCATAAAACTAAGAAAGAAAGAATCAGTGTTCTAAAATGTGTTGATGATTTGGACTAATGTTTGATAATGCTTAATAAGGATAAATATAAAGTCAGGGGCTTAAGTTAAAAGAAATCTATTGTACAAGAAGTTAAGAAAAACTTATCAAAAACACCTGGGACATCTGTAGTTGAAAGGAACAGTTGTTAATTTGTTCAATGAATTCTAAACACTGGTCCCTGAAAGTATTTTCATAGTTGATAATGAATTTATATTAGGACAGTTGGCTTTTTTTATAAAGTGAAATTTGACTTTTTATTCAGATTTTTTTTTTTTTTTTACTTTCTACTTTTTCATATCAATCAAAATATTTAGGAAGTAAAAGAAAAGTGGGCAATAGTTTTTCATATTTTTATTTCTTGGCAAAATTAAAATTGCCCAACATCTCCCTTCCTTGCCTTCTTTTCATTTATTTATTTATTTATTTATATTTATTGTGATTTGGGTGAAGATTTACAGAGCAAATTCACTTTCCATATAGCAGTTCACATATACTTTGTCTCATGTCATTGACCACAGTTTAC
>NW_006921657.1:11683572-11686551 GCF_000298275.1 Orycteropus afer afer
ATCACTACGGAAGTAGATTGCCCCATCTTCCTTCCGAGGAGTGGCTGGTGGGCTTGAACCTCCAGCCTTCTGGTTAGCAGTCAAGTGCCTTAGCCACTATGCTACCAGAGCTCCCCTAAAAAATGTGATATGTTGGTTATATTGAAGAGCAGGGAGGAAAACCGAGGTTACCACAAATGTAACAGCTTGTGAAGTATATAAAGAAAAAATAAAATTTTACTGGAGAAAAGTGTGCACTGGAGATCACTTGCATTCATATTTAAGCATAAAAAACTGTGAACTCTGTGAGAGTGAGAAAATTTGATCTACTGATGTATCCTAACAATAATGCCATGCACTTTATAGTTACTCAACTCATATTTGTTGAGTGAATAGTTAAACTTTAATGGTTCTCATCGGGATCACAAGACTTAGAAAAAGGGTAAAAGCCAGCACTATTTCCATTCTTCCTTGTTCTCTAGAAGGTGTGGAAACTCCCAGTTTCCAGCCAAAGTGATAAAAGATCCTAATATGGCAATTTGTCTGCTGAAGTACAGTCTTGAGAAGTGACTGGCATTATCTCCCTCTGTATGGACAGGGTTGGTTTGTTACAATAACAGCTTGCTCTGATTAAGTTATGATGTGTTGCTGTATTTAGGACATGCTTCAATGAAGGCGTTGAGCTATCTATTTCAAATGGAAAAACGTGTCCTGATTTGTATATATTTTGTATACGTGATCAAGAAGCTGTCATATCTGAATTGAAAGTACTTAACTTTTCTAGGTATCATGCTCTGGGGAAGCATGTTTACTTTCATTTTCTGTAAATGATGATGATGGATATTTTGTTTGTAACTAAACATTATTGGGCTGACATAATCAATCTGAAATAACCATATTCTTTAAGAATCCTAGGGGGTAGCTATGAGAGTCATGATAGGGCTTCTGCAATTGTGCCTAATTTATTTCTTTTCTCTTCGGAGAATGACACAAAATTCTCTAAGATTTTGGAAATGAAGAGCTACATAGCACAGTAAAAAAAGGCTAAAATGAGGTTTTCAAAGAGATGAACATGATTGAATATTTTATCCTCAACACTGCCTATGATAATTTCAGACTGGAAGTCCTTTCTCTGTGACCCCATGATATTTATGTAGGAGACAGAGCTTGAGTGCGTCTATGAACACAACTACTTTCCAATCCTAGTCTCTGTGCCTTTGTATTTTCACTTCTCTGTATCTTGTCCCAATTATATGGCCCTTTGCTTCCACTCACTCCAAGGCTCTTTTCATTTATTAAATATTTACTGATCACTTACTGGGATCATCCATGAAGCTAGGGTGAGCCAGGAGCAGGAAGTAGGGATCACAGGGGATACCCACTGGGGCTGCTCTAAGGAGTACAATTCCTAAATTTGGGATTTGATTATGAGGAGTTTTAGCTAAGAAAATCTCAAGTGATATATCTTAGAATAAGAAACCAATATATGCAAGAGAACTGAAAACCATCAATTAGCAAAGTAGGGTAAAAAAATAGATAATGACTTGAAAATAAGTAGTTAGGACAAAGCACAATTTAATATGCAGGCTAAGGCAAGAGTTTCAGAATTAATCACAAACCAGGCGCTGTGCTAGCACCTTTGTTGATACTCATGAATTACGCTGTATTATTAAATGTGTTAGCATGAAGGATCTATGCTAGCCTGGACAGTGCTCTAGGCACAGAGGGAAACAAAGATGGAGCCTTGTTTACGTTGAGTTTACATTCAGTAGGGAAAATGTATTATCCATGTAGAAATGAAATAGTGTTAGAGAAGCATAGGTTGAAATGTTATGGGAGTTAGAAAGAGATTCATATCAGTTAAGGGATTCAGGGTGGATTCACAGAAAAGTGTCCTATGCTATAGTCTTTAATGGATAAGCGAGATTTGAACACTTGGGGATATATAAACATGACATTCTTGGCAGAGGAGACGGAAAATTACATAACATAAACTGAAAAGTGTGAGTAATTAAATTTGTCTAAACCTTGTTGTTTCTTAACAGGAGAACTCCTAGCATTTTGGGTAGAACAATTATTTCTCATGTGTGGCACTCATAAGAGTGAGGCTGTACATACCATAAAATGCAGAATCAAGACCACTAAGTACGTATCCACCACATCCCAAGCCCAGTCTTTGTGATAAAAATGACTTCACTCATTTCCAAAAACCAAAAAGAAAAACTCACTGCCCTCGAAAAGGCTCCAACTCATAGTGAACCTTCCTTGGGTTTCCAAGGCAGTATCACTACAGAAGTAGGTTGCCCAATCTTCCTTCCAAAGAGAGGCTAGTGGGTTTGAACGACCAGCCTTCAGGTTAGCAGTCAAATGCGTTAGACGCTATGCCACCAGAGCTCCTAGTGCCTCCTAAACCAAAAAACCAAACCCACTGCCACTGAGTGGATTCAGACCCATAGCAACCCTATAAGGTCAGGGTAGAATTGTCCCATAGGGTTTTCAAGGTTATAAATCATCTTCCTCCCATGGAATAGCTGTTGTTGTTATGTGCTGTCAAGTCGGACCTGACGCATAGTGACCCCTCCTTGGGTTTCCGAGGCAGTATCACTATGGAAGTAGATTGCCTAACCTTCCTTCTGAGGAGTGGCTGGTGAGTTTGAACCACGAGACTTAATGGATTTGAATAGCTGATCTTTTGATTAGGAGCCCAATGCTTTAACTACAGCACCACCAAAACTCCTTCAGCTCTTTCCTAGGAGTACAAAACTGCTCTATTTGAAAACTATTGGGTGAATATAGACTATGCAAAAATGAGAAGTGAGATTCATGATTGAAAAATTGTTGTTGTTGTTGTTAAGTGCCGTTGAGTCGTTTCCGACTCATAGCGACCCCATGCACAGCAGAACGATACACTGCCCGATCCCGCGCCAGCCCCACAATCCCTGCTATACTTGAGCCCATCATCGCAGCCACCGTGTGAATCCATCTCATTGAAGGCCTCCC
>NW_006921657.1:11703622-11704759 GCF_000298275.1 Orycteropus afer afer
CTTCTGTGTCTGTGTTAATTGGTTTCCCTTTTCTTTGTTGAAGAGGGTCTGTGCAATCCTTCTGCCTAGTCCGCCATCTTGCCTCCCCCCTCCCCGGTCATACTGTTTTTAAATATCATTTTAAATATGATATCTAAATATGAGTCTGAAATTAATTATCTGTCATTATCAGGATTTTTAACCAAAAGACGGTGACCATTTCTCCCAAGAACTTAGTTTTGAAGGTTATATGAAAACTGCCTGTGGCCATAAGACCTGAAAACTGCTATACCCCATCATGACAATCTCCCTGACCCAAACACTAGAGGCAAATCCCTGACTCATCAATTCCTTGTGCTATGACTAAGGTTCCAAATTACAGTCTGTAACTAACAGACTCATTTTAACTCAGTGTAAAAGGCAGTGTGGAAACCAGATTAAAGGGAGTGAAACAGAGCTAACTGCCTTGACATCCAGAAGATGTAAGATCACTGCTCCAAAAAGGAAAACGCCTAGTCCCAGTGCAGGGAATTCATGAAAGTCGGAATGCAGTAAGTAGCAAGGTATTGACGTTGCACCGGATGGTTTGTAATTTTAAAAGTAAATTTATTTCTATTTTGGCCTACCTTTTTTTTTAGAAATAAAAATCACTGGAGCTCTGGTGACATAGTGCCTAAGGCATTTGACTGCTAACCAGAAGTTCAAACCCACCGGCCACTCCTTGGAAGGAAGTTTGGGCAGTCTACTTCTGTAGTGATACTGCCTCAGAAACCCAAGGAGGGGTCGTTATGAGTCAGATCAGACTCCACAGCAGTGTGTTGCACTTTTTGCGTTGTATTTACATCACAAAAATTTCCATTCTTTGCTTAATAGAAGAGAGCATGAATAAAATACCTCACAAAATAATCACAATGTTTTTTTCAATTCCTGTTGTTTGCAAACTACATGGAAGCAAGAACATTCACACAACTTCTGAACAAATATAGGGCTTCTGGGCAGGTACATATGTGCACTTTGTCACAATGTCCAAGAGAGACATGACCATTCTTTGGGCCTATGCTATATTTGTTGTTGTTATTTGCCGTCGAGTCGGCCCCGACTCATAGCGACCCCTCCTTGGGTTTCCGAGGCAGTATCACTACGGAAGTAGGATTGCCC
>NW_006921657.1:11705604-11710418 GCF_000298275.1 Orycteropus afer afer
TCTGGATATTTGCTTGTAAAAGATCTTGAAAAACCCATGGAACGGTTTTATCCTGCACACAGTTGATTGCTAGGAGATGCAATTGTATAGGATCTCACAATAACAAAAATATGGTATTATGGGAGATTTCTTTCTAAAGGTAATGTGTTGCTACTGAAAAAACAAAAAACAAACTCAATGCCATCAGCTTGATTCTGACCTATAGTGAGGCTATAGGACAGAGTAGAACTACTCCATATGGTTTCTAAGGCTGTCAATCTTTACAGAAGCCGATTGCCATGTCTTTCTTCCACAAAGAGACTGATGCTTTGAATTGCCAACCTCTCAATTAGCAGCTGAGCATTTAACCACTGTGCCACCAGGGCTTATTGCATTGCTACTTCTTGTTGTTGTTATGTACCATCGAGTCGGACCCGACTAATAGCGACCCCTCCTTGGGTTTCCAAGGCAGTATCACTACGGAAGTAGGAATGCCCAACCTTCCTACTAGAGTGCATTGCTACTAGAGGACTTTAATTAGATTAGAGACTGATTTGTGGCAAATAGGTTATAGGGACCAAGAGTAGAAGAAGGATGATGAATTAGGAAGCTATTGCAGTGGATGAGGCAAGAGTCATGATGGCTTGACTGAGCGTGATGATTGTGGAGACAGTAGAACCTGTAAGATTGAGGAAATATTTGAGAAATAAAGATGACATAGCTGAACTGGATGGATGAGAAAAGCGAATGATCTTGTGTGAACTCTTAGGTTCGAGGTCTGTACATCAGATAGTAGATAGTCATGCCATTTACTGAACTGTGAAATATTTGTGAAAGTATAATTTGAAGAGAAGTAATAATGAGTTCTAATTATGCAATATTAGGTTTGAGATAGGCAAGTGGAAATGTCAGGTAGTGGAGAGATTTCTACTATGAAGCTCAGAAAGGAGGTTTAGGCAGAAGATTAAAAAAAAATTGTCAGTTGACAATGATATAGATGGTATTTAAAGTCATTGGATGGAATGATATTACTTAGAGGAAAATGTTGCTCCCAGGAGAAGAGAGAAGGAAGGCTAGAACCCTGGGGCACTCCAACATTTTGACTAACAGCCAGAGAAAAGGAAACCTACAAAAAGCAACTGAGAAAAAATAGAGAAGTAAAAGAAAACTTTGACATTGTGTAGAGTGGAAAAGTAGAAAATTAGATTTTCAAAAAGGAAGAAGTGGTTTGCCTAAGTCAATTGTTGCTTGAGAACTTGAGTAAGATGAGAATTAAATACTGCTCTTTGCATTTCAGTGACAACAGATACAATAGACAAATCTTGCCTCTATGGACTTCAGCAGTTGAGGTTCTGTATGCTAATTGCTTTTCTGAATAAGGTAGCCCAAGAGTCCCTTAGAAAAGTGTTTCTTCAGATGTGGCCTCCAGACCAGCAGTATCAGCATATCTAGGAACTTATTCGAAATGCAAATATTTAGATCCCACATTAGACTTACTAAAGAGCCGTGGTGTCACAGTGGTGAAAACTGGTAACCAAAAAAGGTCCATGGTTTGAACTCTCCAGCTGCTCTTCAGGGGAAAGATGTAGCAGTCTGCTTCTGTAAAGATTACAGCCTTGGAAACACTACGGGACAGTTCTGCTCGGCCCTATAGGGTCATTATGAATCCAAATTGATGACAATGAATCTACACCTTCTAAATTAAAAACTGTGGAGGTGAGGCCCAATTATTTTTAACAAGTTCTCCAGGTGATTCTGATGTATGCTATGCATTCACCAGGCAGTGGTGTCCTGGAGCAGACTAGAGTTTGGAAGAGCTTGATTGTGCACATCTCCGTTGAACTCTGTGTCATTTGATGGTAAGAGTGTTTCACCAGTGAAGTCAGAAATCAACAAGTACTACAAATTAGAGCTATTTTAAAATTTCCTTCCATAGAACTGGGTGTTAGACATTTACCAACACAAACTGCTGGTAAAGTCAGTAGGGTAGAGTAGAGTCTTCCTTTTTCACAAGTTCTCAGTTGGTACTGATTCTACTGGTCAGGGAACTCTCACATTGAGAATTATTAGAATTAAACATACACATGTATTTAATTCTGCCATGTTTTTCAAATATTCTCCTTTTACACATTTCTAAAGGAGCTCTGGTGGCGCAGTGCCTAAGGTGCTAACCAGAAGGTTGGCAGTTCAAACCCACCAGCTGCTCTGCAAAACTTCTGTAAAGAATTACTGCCTCAGAACCCCAACTTGGTGGCAATGAGTTTGTTTTTTTGGTTTTACATTTCTTAATTGTACTATTTGCAAAGTGCAGAAATCCTATCTGAATTTCATTTCTTCTTTATCCCCTATAACTAGTTGGTGAATTTAGAAGTCACAACTTCCAGTCTGTCAACACTACACTTTAACTAGATCGTCATTACTTCAGGCCTTCATTATTACCATCACTGATCTTCATGGCATCTTCTCTTCTTTATCTACCTAACACAGTGAACCTGTGCAGACTCTATGGGTTTTCCTCTTTTTTCCTCCCATCCCCGACATAAGGTCATCCAATGGCTGCTGTTTTTTTCTGAATCAATTCCAATCTCTGTTACATATTATAAACCTAGCAGTAATTACTATGTACCACCACACACCAACATGTGTCCATCCCTACATTTTTTTAATCCATCTATGTAATTCCCACATCTAGTTTTTTGCTCATACCCATGCAGAGACCTACCTTGCATTTATTATTATCTCTGTGGATCCTCTACATACATCCTATCCACCCTATATTTTCTTAACCTGTCTTTGATGAGATCTCTAATTGTATCTTATTGGCCAAGATTGAAAAGAAAAAAAAAGGACACTAAATGTTAACGTAATTAGGGAAAACAGCAGATTTAAACAGGAGATTACTCAGGAGATCAATTTCATCCTGAAGTAGGATTTGTACTTATTTCTATCCTTTTTTGCCAAGGGATAGATATAGTATTTATTTAACATATACTAATTTCTAGACGGGAGCTCTGGTAGCATAGTGGCTAAGACACTTGCCTGCTAACCAGACGGCTGGCGGTTCAAACCCACCAGCCACTCCTCGGAAGGAAGGTTGGGCAATCCTACTTCCGTAGTGATACTGCCTCGGAAACCCAAGGAGGGGTCGCTATGAGTCGGGGCTGACTCGACGGCACATAACAACAACAACAACAATTTCTAGACAGCGTGATAAGCATTTTTCTTATATTATCTCATTTGTATTCTAACAGCAACTCTATAAAGGGGTAGTAGTGCATGAGTCTTTGGATACCCAGAAACCTAATTTGTCAAATTTGTGCTTTATATAAAGCTGGGAGGAAAAGCTAATCTTATGGATGGTCCACTCACAAATCACTGTACCTTGCTAAGCTAAAAATAAGTAAGTCAAAAATCAACACAGCACATTTAATAGTAATAAATATAAAGTCTACATTCAAATTAAATTCATCTTTCATATTTATAAATTCTTGCAAAGTTTGCCTCACTGCAGTGCATAGGAGAGGTCAATAAAAATCCCTAGAGCTCGATATGAGTTGATAGGGTGATGTAGGTGCTAATAATGCTGACATATTCTTATTCTGCAATTATAGAAATGTAATGTCTGGATCAAGACAAATGATTTTCCTGTGTATTCTCCTGAGAGACATTATTTGAGTTATTGTGTCATTTCTGAATATTGTATTTAAGAGGATTTTTTATGAAATATAGAGCATAAAGGAGCAAATACCAGGAAGGAATCTTTATTTATAATTGATAGGATAAGGACTATTTGGCTTAGAGAAATGAACACTGAGTGCAGATATTATTACTACTTTGAAATTCTGCCACACAGAATGAATGAAGCAGCTGAAAACTGAAGATGGGCAGATGGATGGAATTGGAGAGGAGTAGGTTTCAGCTCAGTGTAAAGAGAAACTTTCCTCTGAGTTGGAGCCCCCCAATGTTGGAATAGGCTGCCTGAAGAAATAGAGACATCAAGAAAATAAATTTTCACCTTTAAAGATTCTGAGATACATTATTATTGCTTTTATTTTGTCTTTTTCACTGCCACTGGGTTGGTTCTGATTCATAGTAACCCCTCCTTGGGTTTCTGAGGCAGTATCTCTATGGAAGTAGATTGCCAGTCTTCCTTCTGAGGAGTGGCTAGTAAGTTTGAACCATCAACCTTCTGGTTAGCAGTCAAATGTCTTAAGCACTATGCCTTTAGGAAACTCTTATTCAAAATGTCTCCCACTCTGATAAGTAATTGTGCTGATGGACCTTATTTAATAAGCTAAGAGCTTAATTACTCTTCTTTCCATGTGCATTGATCTTATTTTCCAACATACCTCTTATCACTGAAAATCTCCAAGACAAATACACACACACACATACATGCACACACACTCTTCATTTATCAGTGTGGGTAAGTTCCAAAGATCAGATCATTACGTGAAAACAGGTGTTATGCAAAAAATGGAGGATAACCACATAAGATCACAAAATGGGGGATGACTGACTACATCATTACATGACTACCAAATTATATAATCACATAAGTTCCAAACTACATTATTACATAACTGCCAAATTACATCATTACATAACTGCCAAATTACATCATCAATAACTGCCAAACTACTAAGACAAGTTGACACAGAACCTTAACCATTTCAGGAAGCACTACTCACCTCAGCATCCGTTACTGCCAAACATACGTTGTTAATACACAAAATAGTTGGGTAGTGGATTTTTTACTATTGTCATAAATGCAAAATGTCAGTTAACAAGATATTTGATAAGTGAGGAGTAAATGTATGCATATATATGTGTGT
>NW_006921657.1:11711563-11720798 GCF_000298275.1 Orycteropus afer afer
ACCCTACTTTGGCATATTCTATTTAATTTGTCAGGATCTCTGGTGCCATAGTGGTTAAAGTATTCAGTTGTTAACCAAAGGGTTTGTAGCTTGAACTGAACTGAACACTGCTCCATGGTTGAAAGATAATGCAGTCTGCTTCCATAAAGATTTATAGGATTGAAAATCCTATGGAGCAGTTCTACTATGTCCTATAGGGTCGTATGAGTCAATATCAACTTGATGGTAATGAATATAAATATAAATGTATCACTCAGAGCCTGCTTTGAATTTGGGCTCAATAAATACTGCTTGAATGATGGGTAATTTTCCAACCTGCTGAGGCTGCTCTCCTTTGCAAGAGCAATTATAAACATTTCTGGAAGTCAACCCATGTTCTTAAAATACAGATGATGTTCTGTTCTCCCTTGCTTTAGTAGCAATTGCACTGCAGAAAGCACTGTCAGCAAAATAGGACAAAATTGTTGTTTTGATTTTGTTAATAAGAGAAGACAGAAAATAATTATCATTTAAAACCACTCCCACCTAGTTATAAACCATATTAAATTGAACTCCACATACAGAACTAACTTCCCACGTTAATAGTTTTCACAGTTTAAGTGTATCAAATATATTAGTAATGCCGTCATTTTTTTATGTTTGTAGATATATAAGCCAAGTTTCATCTATTAATCAAATGTATCATCAGTTAGTGGTATATTTTCTGATATATTTTTAATTAATATTCTGTAATGCCATCTTTTCTATGTTTTGCAGGCGTAGTAAACTATAACAAATTTTAACATTATCCTCTCATGTTACATAACTATGTACAAAATAAATGAAGTAGTTTTTCTAATAAGTGAAGTTGGTTTCATTTAATCAAATGTAAGGTTGGCTTCCTGATTAATTAGTAGATTAGTGAATGGTAGAATAATGTAAATTTTATTTTGTCTCATAAGTAAATACATAACCTATCTTTTGCTGATATCCAACTTTCTTGTTTGTGTGAGTGATTTCGTATTTTGTGTCTGTTAAAGCTAGAAAGACCAGGGGGCTTCTAGTCTGGCAATGAGCACTTCAGTCTTCTTTTTGCGCTAATTAACTATGTGACTTTAAGCAACTCACTTGAACCTTGAACTTCCTGGTTCTGTGATTCTTCCTCTGTAAGTAGGTGTATTTGAATTGAATCTCTCACAGATCTTTAGATCTTTGACCTAAAATTTCAAATGTAAAAATCTAAAAATCTCTATGTCTAAAATCTTAAAATTTCATGAACTTTCACTCAGTAAAATTTTATGCTAGTATAACATATGTTGAACACACAACAAATATTTTATATAAAATTATTAGTTGATTAAAAGGATATCCTTGAATCTACAATTCACAACTTTAAATTACTTAAATATATTTTATACTACTAAAGATTTTTTTCCAACAAAATTTACTCCTTTCAGTATTTGGTTTTATATGAAGATATTAATTCATTTTGTTGTACTATATCTCCGATCAAACAAACAAAAAAGAAGTAGGGAATATTTATTATGGAAATTTATTATGGAAATCACAGAACCAATTTATATATCAGTGCACTGATCCCACTTGTTTTATTCCTACTGAAGTGTGTGGGATGACCCTTCTTTAAATCTGATTAACACTATTATTTCCCTAAGTTTGCTCATGTAAGGGCAAAAGCAATGGAAGCAAATGATTAGTTGAAGTATGTTAAACCATCTGTTTTAGAACAAATTAAACAGTTGCCATTATTGCTTGTAATATTAACACATCACAACTTTTCTGCTATTTCAATAATGATATTAATTAAAATGCACATTCTACACTTACATAGAGTGAAGAGGAACCATCTGCTTTGATCACTGGTTCAACCCAATCACACTTGTATTCTAGCTTCTGCACCCTAAGGGAGAAGAAGTCTCTGTTGATACACAGTGATATGTATAGCAACTTCCATTGATGTTTATTGTCAAATGGAAAGCAATGTACAAGATATTGTGGATTTTCTCCAACATCCATCCCACTCCTTGCTTCAGTTCCATGAGTGGGCAGTGAATAACCCAAACCAACTATTCCCTGATTAGGCATAGGACATATGTCATTACACAAAGAATGAATTAAAACAATTTAATTAGATAGTTGGAGGATAGGAAATCACTTTCTTCTTCCCTTCCTCTCCTCTCCTTCCTTCCCCTTCCTTCCTCTCAATATGACTAAGAATATTGGCTTATAGGTCTTAAGGGTATTGACAACCTTCTTGCAACTCTATAACAATCCAATTTCAGAACAAAGTTAAAAATCAGAAAGCACAGTAGAAGACGGATGGGGGATGGTGAGGAGAAGAAAAATCCAGTGACATTATTGAACTGTCAAATCAGTCTTACTTGGAAACCACTCACAGTCAAATCTTTTTAATTAGATGAGCTAACAAGTTTATTTATTGAAACATTTGAATTGAATTTTCTGTTGTTGGAAACTGAAAGTATTTTAACTAATACAACTGGAGTTAGACAAAGGTCTTTTTCTTCTCTACCCCCAATCCCCAGATCTAAGTACAAATTTTACAGATTTTTGCTGTGTCCCTCCTAGGAGGTACAGTTCCCCCTTAGTGCCGTGAATTACTTAGACTTCCATGCCCATAATACTTTATGCTCAAGAACATCCCATGCTTTTTTCCCATCTAGACACACTGATGCACTCCCCCTTTTTACAGCTCCCTGATTTTGGGATTATGGAAGGATTGATGTATATACCTTTACTATATTGCCACAAAGTCAGAATCCCTTCCTTCAAAACTCCAATAGTTTACTAGAGGAGAGGGACAACAAATTGATATACAATATAGTATGGAAACCCAGGGTTCCATGGGTAGAAACTTGGAATAAAAGGAAGAAAGAAGGGAAACAGGAAAAGACAAGTAAAACTATGCCCTCAAAACTGTTACCCTGAGATAATCTTTAAACAACAATATTCCCTTAAAACAGGCAATATTATAGTTTAGCTAATAAAGAAAGTCTGCCTTGACCATCACATTCTTCTCAAGATCTGTCTCTATGGTATCAATTGACAACAGCAACTTGAAAGATTAGATTAGATAGTTGTTCCTTCACAGCTATCTAATGGTAAAGTTTATATTAATGGTGAAGGAATAACTCAGAAAAGGAAGGTGAGAATGGTTGCACAACTAGAAGGCTATATTCACTGTCACTACATTGTACACGAAAGAGCTCTGGTGGCACAGTGCCTAAGGTATTGGACTGCTAACCAGAAGGTTGGGAGCTCTGGTAGCATTGTGGCTAAGGCACTTGACTGCTAACCAGAAGGCTGGCGGTTCAAACCCACCAGCCACTCCTCGGAAGGAAGATGGGGCAATCTACTTCCGTAGTGATACTGCCTCAGAAACCCAAGGAGGGGTCGCTATGAGTCGGGGCCGACTCGACGGCACATAACAACAACAACAACAACAACCAGAAGGTTGATGGTTCAGACCCACCAGCCATTCCGCAGAAGGGAGATGGGGCAATCTACTTCTGTAAAGATTTATCTCCTTGGAAGCCCAGTAGGGGTCATTATGAGTCAGAATCAACTCAACGACAGTGAATTTGAGTGAGATATTTATACATGTAGAAATTGATGAATTGGGGTATGTTCTGCTATGTATATTCTCAAAGAAATACACTAAGAACTACTACACTTAAGTCAAAATAGAGTTCTACAAAAGGGCCAAAAAACCAAAAATCACATAGAACAAACATTAAAAAAAAAAAAAGAAGGCTGATGTAAGGCCTAATATATCAATAATTACATTAAATATAAATGGCCTTAACATACCAATTAAAATACAGAGTTTGGCAGAATAGGTTTAAAAACACAATGCAACTGTTGGGTGCTTATAAAACCCACTTCAAATACAATGATGTAGTTAGGTTGATTACAGAAAACATTGCAAAGAATGGGAATTCCAGCACATTTAATTGTGCTCATGTGGAAACTTTATGTACACCAAGAGGCAGTCATTTGAACAGAACGAAGGGATACCACATGTTTTAAATTCAGGAAAGGCGTGTGTCAGGGTTGAGTCATTTCCTCACACTTATTCAATTTGTCTGCTATGCAAATAATCCAAGAAGCTGGACTATATAAAGAAGAACATAGCATTTGGATTGGAGAAAGATTCACTAACAACTGCAATATGCAGATGATGTCACCTTGCTTGCTAAAAATGAACAGCACTTGAAGAATTTATTGATGAAAAGACTATATAGCCTTCAGTATGGATTACTGAATGGATTTTTAAAGAAAATAAAAATCCTCACAACTCCATCAATAAGCAACATCATGATAAAAAGAGAAAATATTGAAGTTGTCAAGGATTTCCTTTTACTTGGATCAACACCCATGGAAGCAGCAGTCAAGAAATCAGAGAACATATTGCATTGGGCAAATCTGATGAAAAAGACTTCTTAAAGTGTTAAAAATCAAAGGTGTCACTTTGAGGACTAGTTTTGTGCCTGACCAAGCCATGGTATTTTCAATCACTTCATATGCATATGAAAACTGGACAATGAATGAAGATGATTGAAGAAGAAAAGATGCATTTGAATTGTGTTATTGGCAAAGAATATTGAATATACCATGGACATCCAGAAGAATAAATAAATGCTGTCCAGGAAAAATACATCCAAATGGTCCTTAGATCCAAGGATGGCTCATGTACTTTGGACATGTTATCAGTCCCTGGAGAAGGACACCATGCTTGGTAAAATGGAAGGTCAGGGAAAAAGAGGAAGACCCTCCCCTCAATGAGATGGATTGACACAGTGAGTGCAATAATAAGCTGGAACATAGCAATGATTGTGAGGATGGCAGAGGACCAGGAAGTATTTCCTTCCATTGTACATAGGGTTGCTGAGACTGGGAACCAATTTGCCAATATCTAACAATGGATATGTTGAGAGTCAAAGAATGGAGAAAAAAAAATATAGCAAACATTAATCCAAATAAAGCAAAATGGCTATATTAATATCTAATCTATCTAAAGTAGACTTCAGAATAAAGAAAATTACCTGAGATAGAAAGGGATGTTATATAATGATAAAAAGGTCATTGTAACAAGGAGTCCACAATCATAAATGTGTATACAGCAAATAATCAAGCTACTGAATGTGTGAAGCAAAAACTGACAGAAATGAAAGGAGATATAGAGACGAATAAAATTAAGGGAATTCTGGTGGCACAGTGGTTAAAGCATCTGACTGCTAACCAAAAGGTCAGTGGTTTCAACCACCAGTTGCTCCATGGGAGAAAGATGAGGCAATCTGCTTCTGTAAAGATTTACAGCTTTAGAAACCTTATGGGACATTTCTACCCTGTCCTATAAGGTCACTGTGAGGCAGAATCAACTCAATGGCAGTGGTTTTTTTTTTTATTTTTTTGGTATTTCAATAACCCTCTCTCAACAATAGATAGAATACCTAGGAAATACACAAGAATACAAAAGAACTCCAAAATACCTTTAGCCAACAAGATCTACTTAGCACCTCAAAACAGCGGAATACACTTGTTTTCAAAGTGCCTCAAAATATGTACTGATATAGACGATATAATGAGCTATAAAACAAATCTCAAAACATTTAAATAAATTAAAATCATGCAGAATATGTTCTCTGTCAATAATGGAACCACACTACAAATCAATGACAGAACAATGAGATTAATTTTTTTAAACATTTGGAAACAAAATAAAATGCTTTTACATTCATAGATCCAAGAGGAAGTCTCAAGAGAAATTAAAACTATATATATTGAAGTGAGTGAAAATTAAAAGGCAATATATCAGAATTGTTGGGACCCAGCTAAATCAGTGCTAAGAGGGAAAGTTATAGCATTAAATGCTTCTTTAGAAAAGAAGAAAAGTCACCAATCAATAATCTAAGCTTTCACACGAAGAATCAAGAAAAGGAACAAATAAATGCAAAGCAATTGGAGAGAAGGAAATAATAATGACAAGAGCAGAAAGCGATGAACTAAATTAACTTCTTGTGCTCAGGCTTTTTAATGTTTTGAAAAATGATTTGATTGAGGCTACAGCAGACTGATAATTAAATCTGCCTATGAGTTTGGGCTAGCAGAAATAGCAAAAGTATACAAAAAAAAAAAAAAAAAAAAAACCCACTGCTGTTGAGTCGATTCCAACTCATAGCGACCCCCATCGGGTTTCTGAGGCAGTAAATATTGATGGAAGTAGATTGCCCAGTCTCGCTTCCGTGCAGTGGCTGGTGGGTTTGAACCACCAACCTTCTGGTTAGCAGTCAGATGCAAAATCTGAAAGGATTTTGATGAAGACAATTCCTTCAATGGTGAGGGAAGATGATAAGTCTCTCTCTCTTTTTTTTTTTTTTTTAATATTAGTAATTAGTAAAAAAAAAGAAAAGACAAGAAAAGAAAACTAGTAAAAAAGAAAGAAAATTACCTGGCATGGAAAGGGATGTCTTCATTTAGTAAGAACACACATAGAAACAAATGTACTGTTTGTGTCTGAGGAAATGTGTTTTTGTACTCACATGAAAAAGAAGTTACAGCTTTTAATAGTAGATTTGATTTGGCCCAGTAGTCTGGTGTGGCTACCATGAAAGCTGGCTAAATGCTGATTCAAGAGAAGCATAATATATAGGCACAGGAAGATAACCTTCTCCAGTTACCATTGAATTGATTCAATTCATGACAATCCCATGTGTATCAGAGTAGAACTATCCTCCATAGTGTTTTCAGTGGCTATTTTTTTCTGAAGTAAATCACCCACCATGTACTCAAACCTCCAGTCTTTCATTTAGCAAGAAGTTAATAGTCTTCTTATTAAGCTCCTTTTCCCTATGTGTTTGATTACTAAGGAGCACTGCACTTTAAAGAAAATGGAAAAACAGAAGAATGATGGAATGATGAGAGCTTCACATGTACTATATTAAGAAAAGCAGAAAAATGTGCTTTTTTTTTTTTTTTTTTTAAAGACCCAGTAGTACTAGAGGGCATATTTCAAATATTGGAATGGCTCTTAATTGGTGGAAAAGTGGTAGGAAATGCAAATGCCTGAAAGGGCCTGGTCAAAACAAAGAGCAGAGAAGAGCTATGGTGAACTGGAGAGTTCATATCCACATAAGATCAGAGGAATTCAAAGAGGATTTAAATATCATGCTCCAATCTAGATTTGTATGTGGAATCTACTTCCTTAGTGATACCACCTCGGAAACCCAAGGAGGGGTTGCTATGAGTTGGATTTGACTCAAAGGCAGTGAGTTAGTTAGTAATCTAGATATGTATAGACCTCATAATTTAATCAAACCAATGAATACAAGAAAGACCTTTGTGAGCATTAGACATATCTGGAGCTGGCCTGGGTGAGCTTAGAAGGTACTGAAGCTCACAGATGTTGAAAGGATTCAGGCAGATGCTGTGTGGCCACTTTATCCCACTGAGGCAGAGGACTTTTAACATTAGATGAATAGTTGGACTACATGATTGTTAACTTCTCTATGAACTGTTGATTCTTAGAGTTGGCTGCCATCATTTATTGATGATCTATAAAGTATATTTGGGATTTTTATAGAACATAGATAAATCCAGGTTTGTGAATTCTAATACTTTCATTTCTTTATAAATGAGTATGAAAAATGAAATCCAATTACATTAGCCAAAAAAGCACAGTAGCTATGTATTTCTCAGGGAATCAAGGATTAGCTAAAATACCCAACACTGTTGAAATATCAACAATACAAATAACGCTTGACATTTACTTTTTGCTTGAAAACTTTCTTGTGGCTAAAATACAGATAAAACAATAGCTCCAAATGTGTAGTGCTGTGCAGAAGTAAAGATCTTACTTTAGAGTTACAGGAGTAAGAGTTGAAATTTCTTCTTTGATCCTCTACCTCAAATTGGATAAAGCATGATTTTGTAATTCACACATGAATATTTGCATTTAATCCATTCAGAGTCTAACTTCATACACTCACTCAATAAACTATATTTAATCACTGCCTGATGAGGATACATTACTTTGGAATTTAAGTAAGAAATAGCTCCTTGTTAAGTGAGGTTTGAAAATATAGGGAAACTGCGCTTTCTCGATGAGCATGGTGAAAGAGTTCCCTGCAGGTCCCCCTCCTTGTTTTGAATCTGTTTCTGCTAGATTCTAATGATCCAACAATCTATAAAGTGTATGTGGTGTACATCAAACTTTTCTGGACTGTAGGGAAATCCAAACTCCTGACTTTGAAGACCTTCACTGGCATCTTGTACTCCTGTGACCAGTCTTAGATTTGGTGATGGCGACTCACTTTGTTGTTGTTGTTGTTGTTGTGTGCCATCGAGTCAGATATGACTCATAGCGACCCCTCCTTGGGTTTCCAAAGCAGTATCACTATGGAAGTAGATTGCCCCATCTTCCTTCCGAGGAGTGGCTTGTGGGTTTGAACCACCAGCCTTCTGGTTAGCAGGCGACTCACTTACTAGATGCCAAATCCAGTCCATTTCCCTCAAGCAATTCTGAATCACAGAGGCCCTATAAACATAGTAGAACAGCCCCATAGGGTTTCCAAGGCTGTAAATCTGTACAGAAGCAGACGGCCACATCTTTCTCCTGGAGCAACTGGTGAGTTTAAACCCCCAGTCTTTGGGTTAGCAGCTGGATGCTTTAACCACTGCGCCACAAGGGCCTCTGCCTACTAGATAAGGGTCCTGAAAACGAAGTCTATGGCCAATTCATATTAAAATCACCTGATGTGTTCCAGAATTACTGAATCAGAATCTCAGCTGGGGTGGCATTAAAATATCTATTTTAATGAACTTTTAAATGATTCTTTTCCAGACTGAAGACTGACACCCACAGCACTAGATTCTATAAAATATCTTTATCAATTCCATTACCTGTGTGCCAAATGTTAGTGATTCCTTTCATTAGCACATACATTGTTTTGTGCTGGCTATCCTCCCATTCATCTCTGTGTTTTCTAATGGAATTCCTTTGGCATTCTGCCCACTGTAGCCTAGCACATACTAATATATGTCCAACTGAACTTTACTATACTCAGCAATCAAAAATACAGTTATTTTCACCAGGGCATTTTCAGGCTGAGTGTTGTTGTTGTTGTGGTTATGTGCCGTCGAGTCGGCCCCGACTCATAGCGACCCCTCCTTGGGTTTCCGAGGCAGTATCACTACGGAAGTAGGATTGCCCAACCTTCCT
>NW_006921657.1:11720898-11738699 GCF_000298275.1 Orycteropus afer afer
CTTCCTTCCGAGGAGTGGCTGGTGGGTTTGAACCGCCAGCCTTCTGGTGAGCAGTCAAGTGCTTTTAGCCACTATGCTACCAGAGCTCCCTTCAGGCTGAGTAGTCAGCCTAATGCAAAGCTCTAGAACATTCAATTCAACAGCTGTGATGACAGGTTTTGAAGCACAGATTAGTTGCTTTAAGAGGCATCCACTTTTAATTCTCTTTCAGTGCCTTTGTTCACAGGGTATAAGAAGCTTACTAGTCAGATTGACCTAGGTTCAAATTCCTGCCTGGCTTTCTACTAGTTACTCAAGTAGTTAGTAGCATTCTTTTTGAACTGATTTCCTCGTTGAGAACAGATGTAATACCTACCTGCTGAACTCAGAGGGTTGTTATGATGGCTTGTGGACAGGAAGCAGAATGGAATCCTGGGAAAAAGAATAGGTTTCGGAGTTCAAAGAGTTCGTGTGAATGTCCTTTGACTCTTACCAGCTGTAGGAAGTGGGCCAAGTTATTTTATCTCTGTAAACCTCATCGTCAAAATGAGGATAATAATAGTCTTTTTCCTCAGCATTGTCAGGAGTAATCAAAATGATGTAGACAAACGGTGAGTGCTCAATAAATTGTAACTATTACTATATTTAATAGAGGGAAAGAACTTGGCACAGTAAGTGAAACACAATATTTTTGCCTAAACTTATTAATCATGTTTGACTTAAACTTTCCAAAAAGAATTATCAGCTGGGCAGCTATAAAGCAGATTTCATAATCAGGATAGAGCCAGGACTGAACACCTGACATAGTATTTCCTAGCTTTTAGATTTTGTCACAAGTGACTTAATTATTTATTTCATAAAAAACAAAAAACAAACTCACTGCCGTTGAGTTGATGCCAACTCAGAGTGATCCCCATTGGGTTTCCAAGGCAGTAAATCTTTACAAAAGTGGATTGCCCAGTCTTCCTTCCACAGAATGGCTGGTGGGTTTGAACCATCAACCTTTTGGTTAGCAGTCAAATGCCTTAGGTGCGACACCACCAGAGCTCCTTGCAGGGTTTGTATAAGGCTGTAACACACTTTTAGTTCATTTTTAATTCTCTTTTCATTGTCTACTCCTTCAGTTTAGTCCTTACCTTCTAAGAAAAGATATAGTAGCTAGGACTGCACATGAGTTTACAGATTCTGATAAATGCTGATACACATGCTAATGCTTAGCATGGCCACAGCTTTAAAGTAATTGATACAGCCAGAGGGCTCTAGTCTTCTTGATTTAAATAAAGATGGTATATTTGTTCTGGAAACCAGTTTAGCAATTTTTTCCTATGTTTCTGAGTTGGCAATTACACACAGAGATAAATGTCTCCCTGGGATATGCAACCCATAAAATATGGTTAGTGTTAAAATAACAAATAAGGTTAATTTTAGACTTAGTTGATTCCAGAATGTGGAGTGACACTCCTCTATTGAGCATAGTCTGTATCATGAACATCCTTAAATCCATTAGCTACATCTTGTCTGTGGAGGGAAAATCATAGTGAAAACCTTCTGTATTTGCAGAAAACCAAAAGCTATTGTGAAAAATGGTATTCCCTAAATGTCTTTTGCTACGTCTGCAAATCACAGATCACTATTTGATTATTTGAGGTAGCCACATTTTAGGAGGAAAACAACTTGGTTTAGAGCATTCTTCAACCAGTTTTCTCCCCAAATGAATCTGAAAATATTATTGGATGACAAATCTGAGATTTATACTTTAAATAACTGACACAAATACAACCCACATGTAAAGAGTAACATTTTGTATTTCCTTTTTCTCCTGCTCTGATCTCTTCTTTTTAATTTATTTTTGTTTTTTTCATTGGTTCTTTTGACTAATTTTCCCCTAATATTTCAGTGTGCCATTTGTTCTTTACAAAGCATAACAGAACCTTTGCCCCCTACTATATTGTGATGAAAGTATAATAATGGTTTTTAACCAAAACACAATAGCTGTTATCTTTGTTGTTGTTGTTGTTGTTTTGTTTTAATTGTGCTCTGGGTGCAAATTTACAAAGCAAATTTATTTTACATTCAATAGTTCATGCACATTTGATTTCATGCCCAACCATAAAATACTCTCCTTCCCTCCCTTCCCTGTGACTACACCCTCCCTCTGCCCTTCTTAACTATGCATTCCTGTCTGGACAGCTTTCCTTCTATGTGAATGCTGCCCCTCTGGTGTTTCAAGGCTAGTTGGTCTAAAGGGTGCATCTCCCTAGAGTAAGTGTGTGCATCACCCTGGGATAGATGTTCTCCATGTAGATATTTCTACTGTTGGGCTGAGAGCCAATGCATGGGAGTGAGTCAATTTCTTGGCCCAAAGGATAACCCAGGCTGTAGTATCGGGGGTTCTACCAATCTCTACCCAACCAGTAATTCTGGTCATTTTTGTGTTTTTGAATTTTGTTCCACATTTTTCCTCCCACTCTACCCAGGATCTCCAGTTTTGATCCCTTTCTGAGTGGTTGGCATTGATAAGCTGGACACCATCTAGTTCTTCTGGTCTTGGGCTCATGAAGGTTGAGGTCTTCATGATCCATCTTATCCTTGGACTAATTGTTCTCAGATGCCTTTGATTTTTTTCTCTCTTTGCTTCAGATGAAAGGAGACCAACAGTTGCATCTTCGATGGCCACTCCAAAGCTTTTAAGACCCCAGTCGCTACTACAAAAACAGGTTGTAAAACAGGATTTTTATGCACTATGTTGTGCCAAGTGGTGGCGTAGTGCCTAAGGCATTTGACTGCTAACCAGAAGGCTGGCAGTTCAAATCTACCAGCTACTCCTTGGAAGGAAGATTGGGCAATCTACTTCAGTAATGATACTGCCTTGGAAACCCAAGGAGTGGTTGCTATGAGTTGGATCTGACTCTACAGCAGTGAGTTTGTTTTTTTGTTTTTATGTTGTACCAATTGAACATGACATCCCCCAAGACTGGTCCTGAGTCTGTAGATCTGGTGATTCTCTCCCACATGGTGGGACACATGGTGTCTCTGAGAAGTTACTCCAACTCTTGTCTTTTTTGCTTTCCTCCTGACTGTACAATTCATTGTCATTATTTTTTGTCATTATTTTGTCATTATTTGTCCTTTTTTCTTCCTTTCTATCTTGTCCCAGATTATTACACCACTATAACCCGCTTCTCCCCTCCCCCCACAAAAAAAAACAAAAAACAAACTCACTGGTGTCAAGTTGGATCCAACTCATAGCAACTCCTCCTTGTGTTTCTGAGGCGCTATTACTATGGTAGTAGATTGCCCAATCTTTCTTCTGAGGAGTGGCTGGTGGGTTTGAACTGGCAGCCTTCAGGTTAGCAGTCAAATGCCTTAGGCACTACACTACCAGAGCTCCCTTTACCCTGCTATAGGGGACAGCAATAAAAGCCTTCATGGAGCAGTTAGGAGTCCTGGTAGCACCACAGTTAAAGCATTTGGCTGTTGGCCAAAAGGTCAGCAGTTTGAACCTCTCAGCTGCTCCATGGGAGAAAGACTTGGCAGTCTGCTTCCATGAAGATTTAAAACCTTGAAAACCCTACGTGGCAGTTCTACTCTGTTCTGTAAGGTCGCTATGAATCAGAATTGATTCCATGGCAGTGGATTTGGTTGTTTGGATGGAGACATTTATGAATTTAATTCCCCTCAGTAGGACAGTAACAGGAAAGATAAGTAAAATGGATGCATGGACACTAGTTTAGTCTGTGGCAATGACCTGCACAATTTTGTAAACAGACATGATAGTCTCTTTGAGGAAGCTATTGCTATTTGAAAGTATGATGGATAATCTTGGTCACCTCCCCAAATTTGGACATTACTAAAATGTCATTCATTTCTATTGTGTGTTAGGAGTATATTAAACATTTTTACTATTTTTCAGTTTAAAGTACTTTACCACTACAGTTTTTTAAAGAAGGATACAATTCTATTGATATTGCTGATGGAGCTCCAGCACCCAATATCATCCAGAAAACAAATTATAACTTGAATGAGAAATTAGTAGTGTTGTCTATTGCTGCGGGGAGGGGAAAGAAGAAGAAGAAGTAAAAAGGCTATTGAAGAATATAACTTAGGCCTAATCCTACAAGGAAATAAAATTCTAAGGTAATACATGATTCACCTGTTGTTTGTTTTTTAATTGTATGTAGGGGTTATTAAGATAGGAGGGATGCTTTTACTTCTGTCAATGTTCATCTTAACAAGAATTGTAGATTCTGGGCAGATAAAAAAGAATAGACTAACCCATAAGCAAGACTGTTCTTTAAGGCCATTCTGTAGACAAACCCTTAAAGACGAGTTTCCTATATGTATTTGTTATGTAATGTTTGTGTTGACCTTCAGTAAAATTTTGTGAAGTACTTTGTGTAAAACACTGAGTTTTTCCAATAATCCTGGAGTGTTACAGCTATTAATTTTAAACAGAAAGTGCTGTCTCTTTTCTCATTAATGGTGGGAGACAGATGCTTTACCTGAAGCTACGTTTTGCGAGCAGCCCTAGTAGTCAATTACATCATTCATATTATGTTGAGATTGTGCTTTTGGCATTTGCTTATTCAGAAATAATGCATATCATTAGAATTTTTTACTGTGATTGCATTTTTAGTTGATGTATTCTGCTAGACCTAACACTGAAATACAATTGCACAGAACATCATTGATTCTCCAAATTTTGTGAAAAATACATCACTTCCTGAATTAAGAGGTTTATATTTCTTGTGAAACTGAGCCACAGAAAATACCGCCCTCTTTTCATTAACCATTATAAGGCATAAGCCATTTTCCTCATATGCTTTGTTCCTATTACTCCACAAAAGGATAAGGATGCAGTATCATCAGTCTAGTACATGAATACTTGTTATCAGAGCCCATCATTCCATTTGTCATTAGAGTAAACACATGAGAAACTGTACAGTTTGGACTCCAAACATCTGATAACCAGATGGCAGGTTAGCATCAATGCAGTGCAAACATTGTCTGTTTGCAAGACTGATATTTGCACACACATCTTTGGCAGTTGATGGTAAAGAATCGCACAGAAGTGTGTCTCCTGAGTCACCAGAGGGAACATCTTCCTTAAGTCTATTTTCTCTCCTCTGTTTGTGGACTGATAGATTCTTTTAAATACAAAGATATTTTGAGGAAGGTTTAGGGAGGTAAATGTAGAGAGGTATGTCTCCAATCTTGGAAGTTTTCTTTCTCTTTTTTTTTCCTGCTGTAGTTATAGTTCAGGCTTAGAACATCTCATTTCAGTGTTGCTCTTTTTTGTTTGTTTGTTTTTTAAATTCTGGCTGCCTTTGTCTGGATACTATAGAGGAACAAAACCAGTGAAGTGTATGTGAATTTACATAGATTTATTTCAAGGAATCACCTGAAACAATTATGAGGTAATGGCTCATGCAGTTGTGGGTTGGCAAGTCCCAAATTTGTTGGTTAGGAGGCAGGCTGAAAACCTCTGCTGGCTTATGTGGTTGTGGTAGCTGATGAACAACAAATTATGCAGGTCAGGCAACAGACTGACAGCCTCTGTTGGCTCATAAGGTTGCAATGGCTAGTAAATCCAAAGCCTGCAGGTCAGGTCACAGAATGAAGACCCCTGTAGGCATACATCCCAAAAACTAGAGGTCAGGTGGTGAGAAAAGTGTGGAGTTGAGAGAACAACTGGACTTTGCCAGAACATCCATATATAACTGAGGCAGGCCAACCCCACCAAGGAACCCCCCCTTTCAACTCATTGGCTGCTCACATCAGATCATAAAATGGAAAGTGATTACTTTATGGAAGAGCACATGACAAACTTCAGAGCATTGTGCCTAGGTAAGTTGCTACATAACATCAACCACCACACTGGCTTAAGTGGAGTTATAGCAACACAGAATGAGGTCATCATATGCAAGACCCTGAGTATGAAATGTATGTAGGTATGTGTGTATATCTACTACCAGCTGCCATTAAGTCCACATGACTCATGATGACCCTAAGTCTGTCAGAGCAGGACTGTATTCCATAGGATTTTCAGTGGCTGATTTTTGGGAGTAGAGCACCAGGTTTTTCTTCCAAAGTGCTTCTGCATGGACCTCCAACATCTTGATTTGCAGCCAACTATGTTTGGTGGCATAGTGCCTAAGGCATTTGACTGCTGACCAGAAGACTGGTGGTTCAAACCCACCATCCACTCCTCAGAAGAAAGATTGGGCAATCTACTTCCATAGAGATACCACCTTGGAAATTCAAGGAGGGATTGCTATGAGTCAAATAGACTCAGTGGCAGTGAGTTTTTATTGTTTGTTTGTTTATGTTTACCTGGATCCACAAGCAACACTCGTGGAAAAAGCAGCCAAGAAATCAGACATTGTATTTCACAGGGCAAGTTTGCTGCAAAAGACCTCTTTAAAATGTTAAGAAGAAAAGATGTCACTTTAAAGACTAAAGTGCGTGTAACCCAAGCTGTGGTATTTATAATCACCTTGTATAGGAGCTCTGATGGTGCAGTGCCTAAGGCACTTGAATGCTAACCAGAAGGTTGGTGCTTCAAACCCACCAGCCACTCCTCGGAAGAAAGATTGGGCAATTTACTTCTGGAGTGATACTGCCTCGGAAACCCAAGGAGGGGTTGCTATGAGTAGAATTCAACTCGATGGCAGTGAGTTTGGTTTTTGGTTTGTATGCATGTGAAAGCTGGACAATGAATAAGGAAGACCAAAGATGAGTTGATGCCTTTGAATTGTGATGGTGGTGAAGAATACTGAAAATACTATGGATTTCCAGAAGAATGAGCAAACATGTCCTGGAGGAAATGCAGCCAGAATGCTCCTTGGAAGCAAGAATGGCCAGACTTTCTTTCACCTACTTTGGTCATGTTCTCAGAAGGGACCATTCCCTGGAGGAGGATATCATGCTTGGTAAAGTAAAGGGTCAGAGAAAAAGGGAAAGACCCTCGACAAGATGGATTAATGCAGTGGCTACAAGAAAGGGCTCAGGTATAGCAAGCATTCTGAGGATGGTGCAGAACAGGCAGTGTTTTGTTCTATTGTACATAGAGTTGCTATGAGTTGGACCCAACTTGACAGGATCAACCAACAACATGTTACCCTTTGGCACCACCCAGGAATTTCTATGTTTGTATGTTATGTTATGTTATGTTATGTGCCGTCGAGTCGGCCCCGACTCATAGTGACCCCTCCTTGGGTTTCCGAGGCAGTATCACTACAGAAGTAGGATTGCCCAACCTTCTTTCCGAGGAGCGGCTGGTGGGTTTGAACCGGCAGCCTTCTGGTTAGCAGTCAAGTGCTTTATCCATTATGCTACCAGAGCTCCAAGGCAAACCAAGACCACTGTTATCAAGTTAATTCTGACTCATAGCAACCCTATGAACTGCCCTGTAGTGTTTCCAAGGCTATAAATCTTTACAGAAGCAGACTGACACATCTTCCTCCCATGGATCAGCTGGTGGGTTCAGACCTTTCATCTTTTCATTACCAGTTGAGTGCTATAACCATTGCACCAGCAGGCCTATGTATGTTTATACATATGCCACTCCTCAGAAGGAAGATAAGGCAATCTACTTCCATAGTGATATCACCTCGGAAACCCAAAGAGGGGTCACTATGAGTCAGATCCGACTCGACGGCAGTGACATTATATGTTGTTTATGTCTGTGCATGTATAGACATGGCCTAGACTCATGGCCCAGACTCATATTTATTTTTATTAACACTTTGCTCATAGCATGTCTACCTATGTATCTAATCACAGATTATTGTTTGTTATTACTGTTATTAGGTAATACTGGTAGCATAGTGGCTAAGGCACTTGACTTCTAACCAGGAGGCTGGCGTTTCAAACCTACCAGCCACTCCTCGGAAGGAAGATGGAACAATCTACTTCCGTAGTGATACTGACTCGGAAACCCAAGGAGGGGTCTCTATGAGTCGGGTCCAACTCCATGGCACATAACAACAACACAACATGGAAGTCCATATAGTATAGTGAAAAGTTGTCCACAAGATTTATAATCTCTTGAGGCAGTACATATATTGGTTAAAGAACATAAACTGTAAAATCAACATTAGCTATGTGATTTTGTCCAAGTTAATCATTGTTTATGTTTCTCAACTTCCTCATCTTTAAATTGACAATCATAATAATACAAACCTATAGGGTTGTTGAGATTAAATGAGATAATATATGTAAATTTCTTGTGAAAGGTACTCTCAGAAAATAAGCACTACAGAAGTATTAAGGAATGCTGGTGAAATAGTGAGTAAGGCACTTGGCTGTTAACCAGAAGGTCAGGAATTCAGACCCGCCAGCTGCTCCATGGGAAGATGATGAAGCAATCTACTTCCATAAAGATTTACAGCCTTGGAAACCCAATGAGGGTCGCTACGAGTTGGAATTGATTCAGTGGCAGTGGGTTTTGGTTTACATAAGTGTTAGCTTTCTTTTTACCTGATTATCTATCATCTCTTGCTTGTCTTGTACCCGAAAGATGTAGAATTATGTTTTTACAGCACTCAGTGGATATTTTTCAATACAGGACCTGATTATGAGTCAGGGGTCCATAGCCAATCAGTCTTTGAGTATACCATTTTAACTCTCCTAAGCCTGTTTCCTCATCCATGAAATGAGAGCAAAATTGCTGCCCTGTGTTCTTCATAGGCTTACTATGTAGATCAAATGAGATAATTTATATGAAAGCATGTGTTTAGTTTGAAAATGCAAGGCAGATAGTTGTTATACTATTTTTATCTTCAAAAAAAGAATGAGATTATTTTCTATGGTCTAGCAGGTATGATGATATACCTGCACAGTGAAGTATATTAATCATTAATCATTAATCATAGAACCATGTAACACAGAAAGTTCTAGAGAAAGTGCTTCAATAAAACTCAAAATACAGAGAAATAGCTTCTGATTGGAAATAATGGAAAGAGAATATATCAGCCATGCTTTAGAAGCTCTGAAGTATTAATATTCTCAATCGTTTTCATTATTATTTTGCATAAATAACAGGCAAGTCTCATTTGAGGCCAGATCAGATCAATTAGGAACATATACCAAAAGGTGAAGGAAACTTTGCATTTGAAGAGATGCGCTATTTTGCTGTATTAGAAGAACATCAGGACATGTTTTTAAGTGCCTCTCGCTTAAAACTGTTTTCATCTGAAGAAATTAAAAATGCATATTCACAGACACTTTGCTCAAGTCATTTTGTGCAGCTAGAAAACATTTGGTTCTTTCTTCTTTCATAGGATAAAGGATCTGTCTCACTAGCTTATGTAGTTTACAAAATATTCTTATCAGATAATATAAAATCTTGTCTGTAATTCAGCTGGTCTCTAAAAGTCAAGCTAGGCAATCTACCTGGATAGGTTTTACTTTCTTCAAGCCATAGTTTAGAAGTATTTATTCAAATTAAAAAAAAAGAAAAAAAGTCTATTGCCTTCAGTTTAGTATTTTCTCTTTCATGCAGGTCTTAAAGGGAATGAGGAGTTACACTAAACCCATACAAAACTGAAACTTTTAATTATAGTATTCTTAAAAGGTACAGTCTCAAGAAAGATTGCTTTTGTTTCATCTTTCCTGTGTATAACGGAGTGACTCCCATGCACCTGTTTTGGAAAGGCAAGAGATTCTATTCACTGTTTTCTTTTTGAACTTTTAATGTGGTTTGGGTGAAAGTTTACAGATAAATTAGTTTTCCATTCAATAATTTATATACATTTTGTTTCATATGTTGGTTGCCATCCCCACAATGTAACAGTACTCTTCCCACTCTCTATCTGGGTTCCCCGTTTCCATTTGTCCTTTTTTCCTGTCCCCTCTTGCCTTCTGAGCTTTGTTTTTGGGCAATGCTGCCCTTTTGGTCTCATATGGTTGACTATTGTAAGGAGTACATACCTCGCTGGGGTTATTGTCCACTTTATAGACCCTCTATTGTTTGGCTGAAAATCGATCCTGAGGTGTGGGTTCAGTACCAGGCTTGAAAGTCCTTGAAAGGCCGCAGTTTCTGTGGTTCCTTCAGTCTCTATTAGATCAGTGAATCTAGTCTTTTTTTTTAAAATGGTTTTGAGTTTTTCTACATTTCTTTTTTTCCCGCTCTCTTTAGGACCTCCTATTGTGATCTCAATCTGAGTGGTCCATAGTGGTAGCCAGCACCATCTAGTTCTGGTGTCAGGGTTTTGAAGGCTGTAGTTTTCATGGTTCATTAGTCCTTTGGACCAGTTGTTTCCTTGAGCCTTTGATCTTCTTTACTCTTCATCTTATATGGCCACTCACAGGCTTTTAAGAATCCTCTTGCTACTCACCAAAGTAGAATGTAGAACATTGTCTTTGTGGATTATGTTATACCAATTGACTTAGATGTTCCCTAAGGCTGTGGTCCTGAGCCCCCAAATCTAGTGACTCATTCCTTCAAGGTGTTTGGTTGTGGCTAAGAAGTTTTCATAATTTTGCCCCCTGTATGCTCTCCTATATCCATGGATGTATTTGAAGCACATACAAATACATATAGAACTAGCCTGTGCCATACCTATATATATACTCATTGATATACTACCATTCACTTTACTACATCTATTCAGCTTGCATGTCTACCTATGTATCTAATCATAGATTATTATTTGTCATTACTGTTATTAGGAGTTCTGGTAGCAGAGTGCCTAAGGTACTTGACTGCTAGCCAGAAGGCTGATGGTTCAAACCCACCAGCCACTCCTCGGAAGGAAGATGGGGCAATCTACTTCTGTAGTGACACTGCCTTGGAAACCCAAGGAGGGGTCACTATGAGTTGGGTCCAACTCAATGGCACGTAACAACAACAACAACAACAACAACATTACTGTTATTGTGGGATTGTGTGTTTAATAGTATTTATCTTTCTTGTCTTCACTTTTAATACTGGCATGGATTTGTGCTAAACTTTAAAAAAAGATGAGTGATTAATTGAGAGTTTATGGGCAAATTGCCTATTTCCATTCTTATTCACCCTTCATAGCATTGTTTTTGAAAAAAGAAAATACGTTTTTTTTTAGATTTATAACTATATTATTTTATTATTAATGCCTCTGCATTATATCAATTCTTTCAACTCTGTTTCATTACCAAAATGACTTTTACACCACCCACATCTGATATTGCTCATGATATCTTACTGAAATACTTCTGAACATCACATTAGACTTGGGTGATTTGTAGCCATAAACAATTGTCAGATTAGATAATAGCTGTATGCACAAGGCTGATATGTTTGAGGTCTCTAAGCAATCATGTTTAATATCCAGAAGTTCATTCTCTGGAACTCAAAAGGATGCTAACACCTACTATCAAAGTTCATATTCTGAGGATAATGATGTCTTATTATAATTTTTGAATAAATACATCCTGCTTATTAATTAAAATGTTACTGTGCACAAAACATATTATTACTGAATTTTCTTCTAGCTAATGAGTCATAGTACTGAGATGATTACTTCTGAGATTAATTATTTTTGAACACTGCAAAATTTTTCTGTTGCATTTTGTGCTCCATTTATAGAATTCTATCACATTTGAGTAAATTTTAGGCAAAGCTTGTCATAGAATATGATACTATTTTTACAAAGGCCATCATCACTCCTTAACTTTGATAATCTAATGAATTAAAATGGGGGATGCTGTTGTTATTGTTAGGTGCCATCAAGTCCATTTTGCTTTGTAGTGACCCTGTGTGACAGAGTAGAACTACCCTGTAGGGTTTTCTAGGCTATAATCTTTATGGAAGGACACACTCAGTTTTTTCTCCTGTAGAGCCTCTGGGTAGCTAGAACTGTGAACCCTTTGGTTAGCAGTCAGTCACCTAACCATTGTGCAACCAGGGCTCTTTAGAGGAAGCTAAGGAAGGAGAGCATTTCAAGATCTATCCTGAAGTACAAGTGATAGGATAATGTCCATATGCCTACAAGGAAAACCAGTTAATACTACAATTATTCAAATTTATAAACCAATTACTAAAGCCAGAGATGAAGAAATTGAAGAATTTTACCACCTTCTGCAGTCTGAAATTGACCAAACTTACAATCAAGATACATTGGTAATTATTGTTGATTGGAAGATAAAAGTTGAAACCAAAGAAACATCAGGAGTCAGAAAATATGGCCTTGGGATAGCAATGACGCCAGATATTACATGATAGAAATTTTCAAAAATAATGATATATTCATTGAAAATACCTTTTTTCAACAACATAAACAGCTACTATACACAAGGACCTTGCAAAATGGAATATACAGAAATCAAACAGACTGCACCTGTGGAAAGAGATGATAGAGAAGCTCAGTATCATCAGTCAGAACCAGGCCAGGGGATGACTAGGACCAGACCATCAATTAGTCACATGCAAGTTGAAGTTGAAGCTGAAAAGATTCAAACAAGGTCACAAAAGCCAAAATAGAAACTTGAGTATATCCCCCGTGAATTTAAAGACCATCTGAAGAATACATTTGATGCATTAAACAACAATGACAGAAGACCAGATGAGTTGTAGGATGACATCAAGGATATTATACATGAAGAAAGGAAAAGGTTCTTAAAAAGCCAGAAAAGAAACAAAAGGTCAAAACAGATGTCAGAATAGACTCTGAAAATTGCTCTGGAATGGATAGCAGCTAAAGGGAATGGAAAAAATGATGAAGTAAAAGAGCTGAACAGAAGATTTCAAAGGGTGGTTTGAGAAGAAAAAGTAAAGTAATATAATGAAATGTGCAAAGACCTGGAGTTAGAAAATCAAAAGGGAAGAACATGCTCAGCATTTCTCAAACTGGAGGAAATGAAGAAAAAAATCAAGCCACGAGTTGCAATATTGAAGGATTCTATGGGCAAAATATTGAATGACACAGGAAACATCAAAAAAAGATCAAAGGAATTCACAGTCACTGTATCAAAAAGAATTGGTCAATGTTCAACCATTTCAGAAGGTAACATATGACCATGAGCTAATGGTACTGAAAGAAGACATCCAATCTTCACTGATGGAATTAGCAAAAATAAGGCTTCAGGAATCGATGGAATGCCAACTGAGAAGTTTCAACAAACAGATTCAGGACTCACTGGTTTATGCCAAGAAATTTGGAAAATAGCTACTTGGCCAAGTGACTAGAAGAGATTGATATTTTTGCTCATTCCAAAGAAAGGTGATCCAATAGGATGTGGAAATTATCTAACAATATTATTAATATCACTCCCAAGTAAAATGTTGCTGAAATGAATTGAAAACCAGTTGCAGCAGTACCTGGACAGGGAACTGCCAGAACTTCAGGCCAGTTTCAGAAGACGATGTAGAATGAGGAATATCATTGCTGATGTCAGCTTGACCTTGACTGAAAGCCTAGGATTCCAGAAATATGTTTACCTGTATTTTTCAGTCTAGACAAAGGAATTCAACTGTATGGAGTGTAACATACTAGGGGTAACACTGCAAAGAATGAGAATTCCAGAACACTTTATCATGCTCATGAGTAATCTGTACATAGATCAAAAAGTTGTTCAAATAGAACAAGGAAATACTACATGGTTTAAAATCAGGAAAAGTGTGCAGGGTTGTATTCTCTTACCATACTTATTTCAATCTGCAAGCTAAGTAGATAATCCGAGAAGCTGGACTACATGAACAAGAGCATGACATCAGAATTAGAGGAAGACTCATTAACTGTCTGCAATACACAGATTACAGAACCTTGCTCACTGAAACTGAAGAGATTTGAGGTTCTTAACTGATGAAGATTAAAGACTACAGCCTTCTGTGTGGATTACACTTCCACATAAAGAAAAGAAAAATCCTCACAACTGAACTAATAACCAACGTCATGATAAATGGAGAAAGGATTGAAGTTGTCCAAGATTTCATTTTACTTGCATCCACAATCAACACCCATGGGAGCAGCAATCAAGAAATCAAATGATATATTGCATTGGGAAAATCTGCGACAAAAGACCTCTTTAAAGTGTTAAGGAGAAAAGATGTCCTTTTGAAGGCTAAGGTACACCTAACTCAAACCATGATATTTTCATTGCCTCATGTGCATGTGAAAACTGGACAGTGAACAAGGAAGACCACAGAACTGATGGCATTTGAATTGTAGTGTTGGAGAAGAATATTGAATATACCATGAACTGCTAGAACAACAAATAAATCTGTCTTTGAAGAACTATAGCCAGAATGCTCCTTAGAAGAGAGAATAACTAGGCTTTGTCTCTCATATGTCAGCAATACCATCAGAAAAAATATGTCCCTGGAGAAGGATATTATGGTTGGTAAATGAGAGGATCAGCAAGAAATGAGAAGACTCTCAATGAGATGGACTGGCACAGTGGTTGAAACAATGATGAGAATGGCTCAGGTCCAGGCAGTGTTACATTCTGTTGTACATTGGGTCAAAGGTACATCAGAACCGACTTGATGGCACTTGAGTAATAACAACAACAAGGAAGGAAAGATTGCAAAATATAAGGTGACGACCTATAAGAAATGGTGTGCCAGATATTGTCCCTTTGCTCATCCCCTGTGGCCCTAGGACAGCATCAATAGGGATCCTGGTTGCATAAGGTCAATGGGAGGTGCCTGCAGTAGAATGGAAGATTGGAAGAAAGTGGGATCTGGGTTTTTATTATCCAGTTCCATCTTTACAGAGCCACAGTTCAGCATAAGTTGTGCTCTTTTTACCAAGGCCACAGTTTCTGCTGGCCATTCGCTACTGCTCCTGTTCCTCCTGGATTTTAGAAACTTCCTCCTCCTCCTCCTTGTTCCTTCAGGAAGCAGAGATAAGAAGCTAAAGCTTCCTTCCTTGCTGACATTGGTAGATTCACTTCCCACATTGGTTTCCCTACCTCTTCCCTCATATCTGTAAACAATCCTATCATTAACCTTTCTTCAGTCACCCTTGCTGACGGTTCCATCTCTTCCTGCTTGTGTCTGATTGATACAGGAAGAAAAGTTCAAAGAAAAGGCCAGGGATGCAGCCAGAACTACTTGGCTTCAAGTTCTGGTTCTGCTACTTCCTAGCTATGTGAATACAGGCAAATCCCTTGGTCTACCTGGGCTACAGTTTCTTTAACAATAAAATTAGGAACAGTTGAACCAGACAACTCCCAAATTCTGGGCTCTAAAATTCCGTATTCTGTATACAACCCAGGATGTAGAAATGGCCATTGCCATGACATGCCACTATTAAGTACTTCGGACACTTTCAGAAGGGGAAAAAAAATAACCTTAGCAGTATTGGTATCAGAATTTAGTCCATGTCATCCATGAATTTAGGGATATAATTTATGCATCGAGATTGCCTTGTTTAGATATCTCCCAGTTTTCTTCTTTTGGATGTAAATGTTATCAAAATATAGATGTATTCATTGTCTCTTCTCATGGGAAGACTGTCTACAATCTGGTTGATCACTGATTGGTTTTAAGTGAAGTACTCTCAGCTACCACCTATATCCCAAGTTGGATATGAATGATGGTTTTTAGGTTCCTACCTAAAAACCTTTGGGTTGGAAACATGTCTTATAAAACATCATTTTTGTGATTAATGCTTATCTGTCTTTTAGTTGGGTTCTATCCACTACCTGTTTTTATTTGGCTACCTTTTTGCAAGGTGAAAGAAAACTAATCAAGGTGAATGAGGAGAAAGCTACAATGCTTATTGTAGACAAAAGTACAAATCCTTATATTTTAATGTGGCTGCTTCAATGGGTAGTGCTGGAACTGTGACAGTTACAACATTTTCAGGGCCCAGATTGCTTGGTCAGCAGAGCAAATGAAAACTTTACTGTTGTGACCTAGAAAACTGCCGTTGGGCCCCTGAATGTCTGAGCCACAAAAATGAATGATCGTCCAACATGGCTTGAAGACAGCTCAAGCAAATTGGGCAAAATTAAACATGGTCAAGTAGTGATGAACTAAAAGAAAGTAAGAGAAAACAGTATCTCAGTAAAATACTGGTATGATGAATTTGTATCAGGCAAAACCCTGTGCTTTTAAAGAAAATGATGTGTTACCTGAAATGTCATTGCAATTGGTTTCACATGCTGATCTCCAAATCCCCTTTCACTCAGGGTGCTATTTTACTTTGATAGCTGGTAATGGATGATAGGCTATTAAGAGTTCTTGGTCATTGCAGAATGTGCAATACCAGCAAACATCCTAGCCTAGGACTCCAGGCCTTCCTCTGTCATTGCTCTTAAAAAAAAAAAAACAAACCAAACCAGTTGCCCTAGAGTCAGTTTTGAATCATGGAAACCCTATGTGTGTCATAATATGACTGTGCTTCCCAGGGCTTTCAATTGCTAATTGTTTGCAGTAGATTCCCAAGCCTTTCTTCCAAGGTGCCCCTGGGGGAACTTGTGCCTCCAACTTTTCAGTTAGCAGCCAAACACTTAATTATTTATACTACTCAGGGACTCTTTTATCATACTTACCACCCTTGATTCTAACCATAAGATTCTTCCCTAGTGTCCTTCAACTACCAGTGAGTTCCCTTTGCATGATTCAACCAAATTGTAAGTAATATGATAAGTGAACCTTAGGCTTAAAATGTCACCTGAAACATACCACAGGCAAGGCCTCTAGTCAGAGTCTCTAGCCTCTAGATAAAAATAAAGTAAAGCAGTTTTTTTTTTTTTTTTAAATTCCTTTTCATTTCAAATTCAGAAGAGAGGTAGAAATCCATGATACATTTGTAGTTTAAAGTAATTTATTAACATCCGTCTTCAGTGACTATTTCCAGTAGATTATTTTCAGCTCCTGTTTTAGAAAGAAATTCAACCTTGGTTTCTCTCTTGACCTTTTTGTAGATGATTAGCAATAACTCCTACTCAAGATTCACAGGAAACTGATAACAGATTGCCTCTGGGTAGAGCATATAGGGGACTAGGAGACAGGAAGGAGATTCACTTTTCACTGTATACAATCTATTGTTATTTTTTTTCTTACCATGTATTTCCTAGTTAAAAACATTTTTCATGCAACTCTAAAATAAAGAAATTTTAATCATTGCACCACTGGAGCCCCTTCCAATTTAGTTACAAGGTTGAAATCATCATACCTAAAGTATCCACACAATTCAAAATCATATCCAAAAACAATTCTTATTAATTTTTTTTTATACTTTGTGAAAGAATGTTGTTGGGAATTGGCTCAAGATTGCATTGAATCTATATATTGCTTTGGGTAGTATTGACATTTTTACAACTTTAAGTCTTCCTATTCATGAGCATGGACTGTCTTTTCCATTTATGTAGATCTTATTTGATTTCTTGAAGTAGTGTTTTGCAGTTTTCCTTGTAGAAATCTTTTACATCACTGGTTAGATTTATTCCTGGATATATTTGGGGGCTATATAATAGTACTGTTTTCTTTTCAGAGTTATCTTTGTTAGTGTATAGGAACACAACTAATAATTGTGTTTTGATCTTGTACCCTGACACTGTGATAAATCCTTCTATTAATTCCGTCAGACGGCTCCCTTGTTACCCTCCCGAGAGGGACCGGGTCTCCGGGAGCAAGGTAAGAACGGGCGTAGCACAGAGTAGCAGGCCGGAAGAGCAGGAGAAAGGGGTAAAAAGCAGGGAGCCGAAGATAAGAGCAATCAGCCGAAGGGATTAGGTGAGGAGGGGAAACTCAGGGACGCCCAAAGAAGCAGGCCAGAAGAGCAGAAAGACAGGAAGCCAGACAGAGGAACAGTCAGCCATAGGGACCCAGGTGGGGGGGATAAGAGAGGTCTCCAACAGCAGGACAAACTTGTCTGTCGGTTTGTCCT
>NW_006921657.1:11742594-11746771 GCF_000298275.1 Orycteropus afer afer
TTGATCGATTTTCTAGTGTTGGACCACACTTGCATACTTGGTATGACTCCCACCTGATCATGATATATTATTATTTTTTATATGCTGTTGAATTCTGTTTGTTAGAATTTTGTTGAGAATGTTTGTCTCTATATTCATGTGGGATATTCGTCTGTAATTTTCATTTTTGAGGATGTCTTTCCCTGGCTTTTATATCAGGGAGTATTCCTTCCTTTTCTGTCTTCTAGAATAGTTTGAGTAAGATTGGTGTCAACTCTTCTCTAAATATTTGGTAGAATCCTCCATTGAAGGAGCTCTGGTGGTGCAGTGCCAAAGGCATTTGACAGCTAACCAGAAGGTTGGTGATTTAAATCCACCAGCTGCTGTGAAGAAGGAAGATGGGGCAATCTACTTCCATAAAGATTTACCACCTGTGGAACCAAATGGGGTTCGCTAAGAATAGGAATCAACTCAAGGGCAGTGAGTTTGGTTCTTTTCTTTTTTTCCAGTGAAGCCATCTGGGCTTAGGATTTTTATTGTGTATGGGATTTTTTTAATGTTATCATCTATGTCTTCTGTTGTTATGGGTCTATTTAGATTTTTATACCTTTCCTTTCTTTTGTTTAGGTAGGTAGTGTGTTTCAAGAAATGTGTCCATTTCTTCTAGGTTTTCAAATTTGTCAGAATACAGTACTTCATAATGATCTGTTAATGATCCTCTTTATCTCAGTTGGTTCTGTTGTAATCTCATACATTTCGTTTCTTATATTGATTATTTGTATCTTCTCATTTTCTCCTTTTGTCAGTTGTACCAGTAGTTTCTTAATTTTATTGATTCTCTCAAAGAAGCACCTTCTAGTCTTGTGATTTGATTGTTTTTCTTTTGTCCATTTCATTTATTTCTGCTCTTATCTTTCTTATTTCCTCTCTTCTTGTGACTGTGGTCCTCTTTTGCTTTTCCTCTTCTGTTTGTTCCTCAGGTTAAGTTATTAATTTTGGACATTTCTTCTTTTTTTGATATATGTATTTTTGCTATAAATATTCCTCTGAGCACTGCTTTTGCTGTGTCCCAAAAGCTTTGGTACGATGTGTGTCCATTCTCATTTGTTTCTAAGGACTTTCTAATTCTATTTTTATTTATTCTATGACCTAATGGTGTTTTAAGTAATGTATTATTGAGTTTCAATGTATTTATTTAATTTTCCCTTGCTCTTCCTACTATTGGCTTATAGGTTTATAGCATTATGGTAAGAGGAGATGTCTGGCATTATTTTGATATTTTGAATTTATGGAAGCTGGCTTTGTGGCCTAAAATATGGTTGATTCTATGTCCTTATATTGAGTTGCGTATTATTGATATATAATTTTTCAGTTTCTGAATTTCTCATTGTTGTTTTTGTATAGTTTCTTTTGTCTGTCAAGTTTGTCATGTTTTACTTGTATTGATTTCTTGAATTATTCTAAGTTTTTCTCTGTGTTTTCCTTGATTTTGTTGAGAAGTCTAAATATGAAATTCTTAATTACTTATCAACTAGTTCTATTATCAATTCTTCTTTTTTTTAATTTTAATTTTAATTTTTATTATAATTTGGGTGAAAATTTACAGAGCAAATTCACTTTCCATACAGCAGTTCACATACACTTTGTCTCATGACATTGACCAAAAGCTCCCCTCCCACTTCCTCTCGACAGTCACCTCTTCTCTGTGTCCATCCCTCCATGCCCTCCTGACCCCTAAGCTGTCTCCCTGTGCATAAATAGCCCTTGTTTCTCTCATGATTGTTCTCTCCAAGGAGTGTATCTACCTCAGATAAAGGTTCATCTCGTATGCCTGTCTTTTGTTTGGCCGGAAGCCACAGGTGTGGGTTCAATTCCAGACCTGAAGGGCAACTAGGGGTTATAGTCTCAGTGGTTCCACCAGGCTCGATCACACCAGCAAATCTGGTCATCCCCCACCCTGCTTTTTTTTTTCCCCCAACTGATTTGGAGTTTTGTTCCACATTGTTTTCCCTCTCTATCTAGGATCTCCTACGTAGATTCCCTCTGAGTGGTTGACAGTGGTAGCCAGGCACCATCTAGTTCTTCTGGTTTCATAGTCATATAGGCTGTGGATCACATGGTGTATCAGTTGCTAAGACTAACTTTTTCCATGAATCGTTGGTTTTCTTCATTCTTCTTTGCTCTGGATGAGGAGAGACCCATCATTGCATCTAGATGGCTGCTTGCAAGCTTTTAAGATCCTAGTTGCTACTCATCAAATAGGAGGTAGAACAATGTTTTGTGTAGTATGTTATGCCAATTGAGCTTAATGTCCCCTGTGACTATGGTCCTGAGCTGACAGGTTCAACTACCTAGTCCCTCTGGGCAGCTGGCTGAGACCAAGAAGTGACTACAACCTTGTCCCTTGTCAGCTCTACTATACACCTGGGAATTCAGATCATACAAATAAATTTATAGGACCACTGTCTGCCAACCCTATACATGGTCTTGGGTACACTCCCCGCTTCATAGACATACCTAATAGTTCAGCCTGTCCACCCATCTATGTACCTGTATACCCAAGTTTACATTCACTGACAATGCAGTACTATATGTGCAAAACAGTTCATCTTTGTTGTCTGCACCTCCCATGTACCTCTATGTCTTCCTCCTCCTCAGTGCTACCATGTTGATCACTCACATTTGGTACATTGCCCTTCTCTTCACCCAAATCAATACATATATCTAACCATCTAACAGTGTTCTCTCCCCTCCTCTCCTACCCCTGGTAATCAACAGGGAAATTTTCCTTCCATAGAGAAACCCTTCCTTGACTTTTACAATAACAGACTAATACAATATTTGTCCTGTGATTTACTTATTGCACTCAGCATAATGTCCTCCAAGTTCATCCACATTATGCGGTGTTTTGCAGATTCTAGATTATTCTTTAGGGTTGCATAGTATTCCATTGTTTGTATGTACCATGGTTTGGTTATCCATTCCTCAGTTGATGGACACCTAGATTATTTCTATGTTTTGGCTATTGTAAATAGCCTGCAATGAACATGGGTGTGCATATGTCTGTTCTTGTCATGGCTCTCACTTCTTTAGGATATATACTTAGTAATGGAATGGCTGGGTTAAATGCTATTTCTAATTCCAACTTTTTAAGGAATTGCCATACTGCTTTCCACAGTGGTTGTACCATTTGACGGTTCCACCAGCAGTGTGTGAGAGTCCCAATCTCATCCCATCCTCACCAGCATTTGTTATTTTCTGTCTTGTTGAACTTTGGTACTAGTGCTGGAGCAAGGTGGTATCTCATTGTCATTTTGATTTGCATCTCTTTAATGGCTAATGATCATAAGCATTTCTTCATATGTTTTTTGGCCACCTGAATATCCTCCTTGGTGAAGTGTCTATTCATCTCTTCCGCCCATTTTTTAATTGGATTATTTGTCTTTTTGTAATTGAGATGTTGGTTGTTGTTGTTGTTGTTAGGTGCTGTCAAGTCAGACTCGACTCACAGAGACCCCTCCTTGGGTTTCCAAGGCAGTATCACTATGGAAGTAGATTGCCCCATCATCCTTCATGTTGGAGTTTTCTATAATTTCTAGAGATAAGTCTCTGTAAGATATGTCATTGCCAAATATTTTTTTTTTCCCAATCATCTGTAGGTTCTCTTTTGACTCTTTTGGAGAAGTCTTTGGAAGCATGTAAAAATGTAATTTGGGAAGGTCCCATTCATCTAGTTTCTCTTCTGCTGTTTGTGCATTTTGGGTTATGCTTGATAGTCTATTTATGCCATATATTAGGACCCCTAAATTTGACCCTAATTTTCGCTTGAGGAACTCTATAGTTTTAGGTTTCACATTTAAGTCTTTGATCCATTAGGAGTTAGTTTTTGTGTATGATGTGAGGTACAGATCTTGTTTCATTTTTCTGCAAATGGCTATCCACTTTTGCCAGCACCATTTATTAAATAAACATTCTTTTCCCCATTTAATGGATTTTGTCCCTTTGTCAAAGATCAGCTGACCTTAGGTCGGTGAATCTATTTCTGGGTTCTCAATTCTATCCCATTGGTCTATGTGTTTGTCATTGTACCAATACCAGGCAGTTTTGACTACTGTGGCTACGTAATAGGTTTTGAGATCCAGCAGTGTGAGACTTCCTACTTTATTCTTCTTCTTCAATAGTGCTTTGCTTATCTGAG
>NW_006921657.1:11747541-11748064 GCF_000298275.1 Orycteropus afer afer
CATCCTTGTCTGGTTCCTGTTCGCAAGAGGAATGGTTTCAGTCTCTCTCCATTGAGAATAATGTTGGCTGTTGATTTTGCATAGATGCCCTTTATCATGTTAAGGAATGTCCCTTCTACTCCTATTTTGCTAAGGGTTTTGATCAGGAATGGATGTTGTAGTTTATCAAATGACTTTTCTGCATCAATTGAAATGATCATGTGGTTCTTCGTCTTTGTTTTATTTATGTGGTGGATGACATTGATTTTTTTTTTTTCTAATGTTGAACCATCGTTGCATACCTGATATGAACCCCACTTGGTCATAATGAATGATTTTCTTGAAATATTGTTGGTATCTTTTGGCTAGGATTTTGTTGAAGATTTTTGCATCTGTATTCATGAGGGATATTGGTCTATAATTTTCCTTTTAGGTGATGTCATTACCTGGTTTTGGTATCAAGGTTATGCTTGCTTCATAAAATGAGTTAGGGAGGATTCCATCCTTTTCTATGTTTTGGAATAGTTTGAGTAGGCATGGTGTC
>NW_006921657.1:11750339-11751210 GCF_000298275.1 Orycteropus afer afer
AATCCATTAGCATTCAGTGTAATTATTGACAAGTACGAATTGGTTGCTGTCATTTTGTTATGTGTTTTTTTCATGGTATTCCTTGTTTCTTTGTCCCATATTATTTTCTGTGCTGAGCTCATTATGTTTATGAATCATGTTATCATTTCCTTTGTTGCTATTGTTTTAATATTTGAATATTTGTGCTTGTCCTCTTTTTTATTGTGATGTGAAGGTTTATCATTTTCCTTTGAGGTTACCCTGTGATTTATAATTTTCTCCCCGAGATTAGAACAGTCCATTCCATCTTGCAACTCTCTTGACTTCCTCACCATTTAGATGTTCTGTAACTACACAGTATTTTCCCTCTTTTTGTTTGTAGTTGTCGTCACTTGCCAATTGATGTATGTGGTTCCCTGTTTACAATCTTGTAAGGTTATTTTACTTTGGATATGTCCATAGCTGTGGTTTCTGGGTTATGCCATCTTGTGTATTAATGGTCGGTTGTTATTTGCTATTTTTGGTTCTTTGTTCAGTTGACTGCCTTTAGTATCTCTTGTAATGTTGGTTTGGTTTGAACAAATGCCCTTAGTTTCTGCTTGTCTGGAAATATTCTAATTTCACCATCATATTTGAGGGACAGTTTTGCTGGATATATACTTCTTGGTTGTAAATTTTTATCTTTCAGGGTTTTATATATACTATGCCATTGTCTTCTTGCTTGCATGGTTTCTGCTGAGAAATCAGAATTTATTCTTACTGGTTGTCCTTTGTAAGTAACTTTTTGTTTTTCCCAGGCTGCTTTCAGGATTCTTTCTTTTTCTTTGGTTTTGATGAGTTTGGTGATGATATGTCTTTGTGATATTTTTGTGGGGTCTATCCTGTTTGTGGT
>NW_006921657.1:11756630-11761606 GCF_000298275.1 Orycteropus afer afer
ATCCCACATGTGGTAGTTCACTTTGTGTGTCAACTTGGCTGGGCCTGGTTGAGTGGCTGGGCAGCTGGATGTAGTATTCCCCATGATGAGACTGGTAATCTACTCCATGGTGGGATCTACTGGGAGCAGCTGAGTAGCTGCCTTAGGGAATGTGGTCTGCTTCCTGCATATAAGGAGAAGCCTTGGGGAATGGTCTCTAGCTTATGGCATGCTTGGACCCTTCATGTAGCTGTGCCATTGTTCACCAGCCTGCCATGCTCTGCCAACCTTGGGACTTACAATGGACTTGAAGTAATGGCCTGCTATGTGGGTTGGTAACATCAGAACTGTATCTTTTTACTTGTCCACCTTGGGTTTGTCAGCCTCAGCAGCCAGCAGCTGAGTGAAGAAAAGCCTCTAGTTTCAGTGGGCCAGGAGCAGGAGGCAGAGCTACAACCCACAGTTGAGGGATTTTCACATAGCCCCTAGAGCCTGGCACTTTAAACTTGGACTTAAAGCTTCCCAATTGTAAGAATAAATTTCCGTTTGTCAAGGCCATCCCATTTGTGGTATATTCCTGCCAGAGCTACACTAAGTAACCAGAACACCACATGAACCTTAGTCTTTCTTCATTTTGTTTTGATCTTTTGCAGATTGAACCCTTTCCAAAGAAGTGTTCAGGTATTTGCCTTCAATCACCCTAATTCTTTCTTCATTGATTCAATTCTGCACCTTTGCCCATTCAATGTCTTATCTATTTCTGAAAATTTAGTATAAATTTTCTGGATTACTGTGTGTAGATTTTGTATCATTTGTAATTTTTCATTTATTTTTTCATTTTGTTCTTGATTTGTCTTTTGAAATTGTTATAGGGTTTTCTCTGTGTTTTCCTTGATCTGCCTCTCAATTCATTGAAGATACCTATATGTAATTCTTTTGAATTCCTTATCAGGCAGTTCCAATGCTGCATCTTCCTCAGGGATGTGTTTTGGGTCTGTATCCTGGTCCCTTGCTTCTCCTGCTTTATCTTGCTTCTTTGTGTGGACTGTGATGCTCTGTTGTCTCCTGGCCATTTTGACATTTTTGTGTTTCTATGTAATTGGTGATTGTATGTTGGAGTGACTTGCCCACAATTTTCATTTTCTTTGTTTTGTTTGTATGTTATCTATACAAGCAGGGTACTGTGCTCCTTTATTCACTAGTTGATGGCACTTATACACTTACCACCTGTCTCATTTCCTGTTGTCAGTCTTCATATGTCCCTGCCAACCTAGGATAACAGAGCATAGTCTTAGGTCCCTGGAATCTGAATAAGAATGCTATCACTTTAAAATCCAAAGTGGTTGCCACTTGTGAAGATTCAAAATGGCTGCACCCTTGGTCACTTTAAATATCCAAAATGGCTTTTGCATTTAAACAGTCAAAATGGCTGCACTCTCTGGACAGCAGAAAGTCAACAGCTCAGGGTGTCTCCCTCCTCTGTTTTCCTTCCTAGTCATAGGCCACCAGCACACTCATTCCTACAGCCCTTGGTGACCAGGATTGATCTTTAGGTCAATTCTCAGGTTCAGCACCACTTGGAAATATTCAGGCTGTTGTTCCCGTCAGAGTAGCTGACAGTCTGCAGCTCCAATTGTCTCTGTACTCACTGTTTTCCCCACTAGTTGGTGCCTAATCCACTTCTGCATAGCTCCTTTCAAAGATCAGGGCTCCAGGATTATCTTCTTTACCTCTGTCAATTGGTTTTTCTTTTCTTTGTTGAAGAGGGTCTATGTCATTTGTCTGCCTATTCCTCCATGTTTCCAGAAGTGATCCCTCTTCATGGATGATGTTCTTGATGTCATCCCATAGTTCTTCTGCTTTTCAGTCATTGGTGTTCAATGCATTAAATCTATTCTTGAGATGGTCTCTAAATTCAGGAGGGATATAATCAAGGTTATATTTTGAATCTCATGGAGTTGTTTTAATTGTCTTCAGCTTTATCTTGAACTTGCATATGAGCAGTTGATGGTCTGTTTCATAGTCAGCTCCTGGTCTTGTTTTGGCTGAAGATACTGAGTTTCTCCATCACCTCTTTCCACAGATGTAGTCAATTTGATTCCTGTGTATTCCATGTGATGAAGTCCATGTGATTAGACACCATTTATATTGTTGAAAAAAGATATTTGCAATGAATAAGTCATTGATCTTGCAAAATTCTATCATGTGATCTCCAGCATCATTTCTATCACCAAGGCCATATTTTCCAACTATTGGTGATTCTTCTGTTTCCTACTTTTGTATTCCAATAACCAGTAATAAGCAACACATCCTGATGGTTTCTTTGGTCAATTTCAGACTGCATATGTTGGTAAATACCTTCAATTTCCTTGTCTTTGGCTTTGGTGGCTGGTGTGTAATTATGAATAATAGTATTAACTGGTCTTCCTTGTAGGTGTATGGATATTATCCTATCACTGGCAGCATTGTACTTCAGGATAGATCTTGAAACATTCTTTGTGAGGATGAATGTCATGCCAATCCTCTTCAATTTGCTATTCCCAGCATAGTAGTTCACGTGGTTTTCTGATTCAAAATGTCTCACTCTGGTCCATTTCAGCTCACTAAGTCTAGGATACCAATCTTTATGCAGTCCATTTCATTTTTGATAACTTCCAATTTTCGTAGATTCACACTTTTTATATTCTACATTCTGATTATTAACAAATGTTTGCAGCTGTTTCTTCCCATTTTGAGTCATGCCACATCAGCAATGTAGGTCCTGAAAGCTTTACTCCAACCATATTCTTAAGGTCAACTGTACTTTAAGGAGGCAGCTCTTCCCCAGTCATATTTTGAGTCCCTTCTGACCTGGGGGGCTCAACTTCCGCCATTATATTGGAAAATGTTTCAGGGCTATTCATAAAGTTTTTCAGTAATATAATCATACTTTATTTCACTGCTTCTCATAAGTATTTCACTAGTCAAGTCTTTGAGAAGCTGATGGCCCCTTCTTTCTTCTGAGTCTGTCTTTGTCTGAAAGCTCAGCTGAAACCTTTCCACTATGGGTGACCCTGCTGGTGTTCGAAATATTGATAGCATAGCCTCCAGCGTCACAACAACATGCAAGCCACCATAGTATGAAAAACTGACAGATGAGTGGTGGTCAAGCAATGTTGTTGTTGTTTTGTTATTTGCCATCGAGTCAGACTGGACTCATAGAGACCCCTCCTTGGGTTTCTGAGGCAGTATCACTTCGGAAGTAGATTGCCCCATCTTCCTTCCGAGGAGTGGCTGGGGTTTGAACTGTCAGCCTTCTGGTTAGCAGTCAAATGCCTTAGGCACTATGCTACCAGAGCTCCCTCAAGCAATGTAGACAGTGCAAATAGGATAAAAGCAAATAGCTTAAAATTAGATGTGAACAATCCCATTATCACAAATCCTAAAACTACCCCAGCAGTAAAAATTTGTCAAAAGTCCCCTTTTGGCAAAATTTTCAAAGCTCTGCGGCGTCTATAATCCTGTCCTCTAGGTCAACAATGTATAACAATTATTATACATTTTGGACCAAAAAGTTCCAAAGACTTGTCAGAAATTCAATATTTCCTATATTCTTCCCTTCCAGTTGGTTTACATAGAAGGAAGCCTTATACAAAGTTGTCTTCCCACTGTTGACACATATTTTATCTGTCCCTTAGAAGACAAGCATCACTAGAGTCTATTTTTTTTTGTTTGTTTTACTTATCTTATAATAAAGTTTCCATAAATATCTAGTGTAATTCTAACACAGACATTTTCTTCTTGCTACTCCAACAGGCTTCTGATTAAGAAAAGTCTGAGTTGAAACCCTAGTTCTATGTGTCAGATATGTAAGGCAAAGTTATCAATATATTTGAATAAAATGTGGAAAATATTACTATTATAAGTTGTTACTATAATAATTAATTAAGGCAATATATGTAAACATTAAGTATAGTGCCTGACACATTATGATTTCATAATGATAGATAAAGCATAAATCCACTAATACCATTTTTCTACTATACATGGACCTCTACCTTGCCTGATTTGTTTCATTCACACATCGTGTGTAAAAGAAAAGAAAGACTCAAAATGTGAAATATTATACTGAGAAATTTCAGGATTTTGACCCCCTTAGTTTTCAATCAAAATCCTACTCTATTTTATAATTCGTAAATATTTAATTTATAGTAATGTCTTTATGGCATTTATTTTTTTCCTTCTTGAATTTAAATATCTTGGTAAAGAGTTATTCCACTATAAATCATGACTAAGAGTATAACAGTGTTCTTGGAATGATGAATTTTTAAAATGATAACAGTTTAGTTTTACAAATAGCCTAGGATATAAAACTATATATTGGAAAGGAATAAATGTTAAAAATGTTAACACAATACTGTAGCAATGGTGTAGCTATGTGCTCCAAAAAGTTGTACTACAACACTTCCTTCAATCATTCTACAATGCAAAGATGTAGAAATAATTTTCTTATTTATTTAAGTTAGGGGTCAGAATAATAATAAAAAATTATTTATTGTACATTGATTATGTACCAAGTACATTGTATAAAATTCAGTCATGATAGCAGTGCTATGTGGTAGGTTTTCATTTTATAGATAAGAAAACTGAGGCTCAGGAAACTTAGGAAATTGCTCAAGTTTCCATCTCAGAATTTATACCATAATAATTTGACTCCAAAATCTAAAATCCTGCCACTTTGTATTTCTTAGAAGTTGGAACAGAGAGAGAGAGAGCAATTTTTCATTATGACAATACTAAGGAAGAGTTCCCATTTACAAAGTTTAAAAGTTTTTAACAGATATGAAGCCCACATTATGACTTTTTCAGTAAAAAAAATCTGTGTGAAGTGTCCACATGTGTTATTAAATCCCTCCCTTTCTCTTTTATTTTCTCAAGTCCTTATTTTGTGCTCACTATGGAAGAAAGGTTGGGCAACCTACTTCCATAGTGATACTGCCTCGGAAACCCAAGGAGGG
>NW_006921657.1:11761706-11768826 GCF_000298275.1 Orycteropus afer afer
CTACTTTATCTTGTTTCTTTGTGTGGACTGTGATGGTCTGTTTTCTCTGAGACATCATGGTGTTATTGTGTTTACATCTCTGTTAACTGTTTGTGAAAAGCAGCCAAGGGTGGGTCAGGCTCTTCTTTGTGGTTGTTTATCATTGGCCCGTTGTTGGAAAAGAAAGTGGTGGCTCTCGCTCAGTAAGTGAAGCTGCAGGAGGTGTAGGTGTACTCGTGTCCTATGGGGGACTGTTGCTGTCTTCCACTCAGTTGCACAAAAATAACAATTTAATAACCATCAAAAAAGTAAAAACAAATGGACAAAATATACACCATGCAATCACACAGGAACAGTAACCAACAAAAAAAAAAAAGAGAAAAACAGGGGGGGGAAAAATAACCCTGCAATATCTGGGGAGAGGGCAATAAGAGGAAAAAGGTAGAGAAGGATAATGATGAAGAAACAAATGGGCAAAATGCAAAAAGAAAAACAAGGAATGGGGTTAACCATGAGAAAGAAAAAAAATAATTGTAGCCAGGAACAGGGAAAAGAAAAAAAAGATGAAAACAAGAACCTGGGAGGGGAAGAATAAAGAATCATAGTAAAAAGAAAAAAAGTAATAATAATAGTAGTAGTTTTCAAACAGACAAAAACAAACAAATTGAAAAAGAGAAAAAAGAAAAAAAATTGGGGCAGTGTGGAGCAGAGCATCCAGGCGCCGTCTGAGCACATAGTCTGGGATGGAATTCCTGCCAGCCCAGAAGATGGGGTGGGAGTGAGGGATGGATGCACCACCCTTCACCAAGAAGGTTTAGGGCATAAGAGTAACAAGAAGAATGTTGCACCTCTCCGTCATCCAGGTCTGGAATGTCCTTGGGGTTCCTGGCAAGTGGAGCTTGTTCTTAAGTCCCTGGAATCTGGGAGAACACTGTCACTTTAAATATCCAAAATGGTCAAGCCACTTGTAAACATTCAAAATAGCTGTGCCCTCCAGACAGAGAAAAGTCCACAGCTCAGCCCGCCTTCCTCTTAGTTGCTTCCCTTTTTATTCCCCAGCCACCAGAGCAGTCCTCTGTGCAGTCCCTGGCTAACAGGGCTGATTTTTAGGGTAATTCTTAGGGCCTACCACCACTTGGCAATATCCAAGCTGTCTGTGCCTTCAGGATGACTGCCAGAACACAGCTCCGTATGTCTCCTTTTTTGGTGTTTTCATGCAAATTCTCCTGCTAGTTGGAGTTTAGTCTCCTATATCCTTCCTTTCAAGGCTCAGGAGTCCAGGATTATCTTCTGTATCTGTGTTAATTGTTTCCCCTTTTCTTTGTTGAAGACGGTCTGTGCAGTTGTTCTGCCTATTCTACCATCTTACTGGAACTCCTATTATCAGTTCTTCTTCAGGAATGATTTCTGTCTCTTTATTTTGCTCATTTGCTTGAGCTGTCTTTTCCTGTTTCTTCATATGATTTCATATTGTCTGCTATCTCCGAGACTTTAAGATATTAATTAATTTATTTATATATTTAACTTTTGATGGTTCATTTGCTTTGTTCTGATTTATTTGTTTTGTTTTAATATATCAGGAGGTTTGTTTCATCTCTTTCTCTTGAGAATGTCTTTTTTTTATCCTTTGTATTATTTTGTGGTACTGGTCTGTTCTGGTTACCTAGTGCCGTTGTGACAAGACAATACCACAAATGGGATGGCCGGAACAAACAGGAGTTTACTCTTACAATTGGGAGCTTTAAATCCAAGTTCAAAGTGCTAGGCTCTAGGGGCTGGGTGCAAGCCCCTCAACCTTGGGGTTCAGCTCTGTCTCCTGTTCCCTGCCCATTGGAGCTAGAAGCTTTTCTTCACTCAGACAGCTGCTGGCTGCTGAGACTGACAAACCCAAGGTTGACAAGTAAAAAAGAACCTGATGTTACCAATCCACACAGCAGCCCATTAATTTAAGTCTATTAAAAGTCCCAAGGTTGGCAGAGCATGACAGGCTGCTGAACAACGACACAGCTACATGCAGAGTTCAAGCTTGCCGTAAGCTACAGACCATTTCCAAAGCTGTTTCTTGTATATGGGAAGCAGTCCATATACCCAAAGGCAACTACTCAGCTGCTCCTAGTAGATTCCACCATGGAGTTGATTACCAGTCTCATCATGGGGAATACTACATCCAGCTGCCCAGCCACTCAACCAGGCCCAGCCAGGTTGACACACAAACTTAACCACCACAAGGTCTATGTATGACTTTGCTTTTGTTAGTTGGCTGTTTATGGTTACCTCTCACTAGTAGGTACAGTGAATCACAGCTATATGTGAGTCCTCTGTCATTAGGCTCCTGTGCCTTCCCTTACAGGATTAAAAGGAAGTGTGAGAACAGGTTCTTTCCCTGATGTAGGACAGTAGGGTTGGCTGGTCAGACAGTGTGTGTAGCTGGTTGCTGGGCTTGTGGAAAAGGACCACATGCTGCTGGTCACTGGGAGAGGAGGGCGGCTTGCTTCTCTGGTCACCAAGCATGAGCACGGGGGATTCTTTGTAGGCTGCAGCTGGTGATCAGGGCCTGGCCTGACCAAAGGAAGGAGGAAGGCATGGCTGGGTAGGGGAACCTCAGCTGCCACACTATTTGGATCCACTACTCTGTAGGCCCCACCCAACCTCTGGTAGCATAGTGCCTAAGGTGCTTGACTGCTAACCAGAAGGCTGGCGGTTCAAACCCACCAGCCACTCCTTGGAAGCAAGATGGGGCAATCTACTTCCGTAGTGATACTGCCTCGGAAACCCAAGGAGGGGTCGCTATGAGTCGGGTCCGACTCGAGGGCACATAACAACAACAAAAACAACACTCTGTAGGCCCCACCCAACCAGATGGTGAGGCATTGCAGTTCTTGTTCCTACTTCCTGTTTCCTTTGCTGCTCTGTGGTCACTAAGATCCCTAGAGCTCTCACCCGCCTTCCTGTACTTTCTCTCCTTGGATCCTGTTCATGTCCTACTCACCTTGCTTCACTCTGTGTTTGTGTACATAATATCTCTCTCTCCTGTTGAGGATTCTGTGAATTTGCCTTCCTATGTTTGTTTCTTTCTTAGACCATTGCTCAAGATGGCCACACTGTGTTATATTGCCAGGGTGGCTGGCTGGGAGGGCATCTGTGATTCATACATTTCTTTGTTCACTATTATCATTTATTCTCTCCTTCCATTCAGAGTTTGATCTAATTCTTCATCCTTCCATTAGATGTTCACAGTTCCAAGATCATCATTTGTATCTGTTTCCCTTGGTTTCTCAAGTCTTTGCTGTAGGAGGACACTATGGCATTGCTGAATAAGCCATTACCTTGGGTCCATTCAGCAACCATTCTTTTTTTGAAGGAGGATATGGAACAACTAGCAAAGTTATTATGTAATTAACTCTTTATGGAATCATTTTTCTCTAATGCAACAGCTTTCCTTTCTTCATCTTTTTAAAATAAATTGCAAAAAAGACAGTACACTATCAGCACAGAAAACCAAATCAGGGTTTAGAATGCCTGTATTCATAGAGGAAAATAAATCTTTTGTAGGAAGAATTACTTTTAATTCTTCTGTAATTTGCAAAATAAAGGAAATGTGATTACTTAATTTGATTTGCTCCACTGTGTTTGTAAAAGCTGCTCTAGTCTAAAACAGCTGTGGTGCCTAATGCATTTATTGCTGATGAGGAGGGATGGGATGTTTATTAATGATAGAGATTTGGTAGGGAAGAATGGTAGTTAATCTATACTGTATTATTTAATAGAATGACAAACTTTGCAATTATAAAGCTCCTGTAACCTACAGAATACAAAGGGAGATTGAGTGCTCTGGGATCACCTGCTGTGCTCCATTGCAGTGAGTTTTGCCCAAGTACATATGAAGCAAATACAAGGGCTGCTATATTCATGGAAAATCCTCCTAAAACATGTACATCTGGGTCAAGTTCATGTTATATATTTTCAAGAAAATGTATTTTGATTTTTGTGGAATGCTGTAAAAACCCTCATTAGTAGGAGTTATGCTAAGTTGCAGCCAGACTGAAATGCAACCAAGTATGAAATATATTTATTGAATAGTGTAAAGATATTTTCAATGAAATGCTTTAAACTTAGGAAAGGAAAATATTTTGCATTCTTGAAAGTATTATTTTTTATGAAATAATTATGTTTATTAAAACATTTTAAATTAATAAACTAAAAGAGATTCCTGCAAGGAATCTCTGTTAAGTATGTTTTTGCATGATGTTAATGACAACAATCCAAATAAGATCAAGCATCTCTTATGCCCCAGTCTCTAGGTTACTTATATACCTGATATTATTTAATCCAGTAGGTTTCTGGGTGGCAGAAATGTTTGCACTTAACTATTAACCTAAAGGTTGGTGATTTGACCTCATCGAGTGACAGCACAGAAGAAAGGCCTGGTAATCTGCTTTCATAAAATTTATAGCCAAAACAACCCTATGGAGAAATTCTGCTTTGTAACACATTGGGTCACCATGAGTTGAAATTGACTTGAAAGAAATGGTTCTAATTTTTTACCATCTATGTCCCAACCACTATATAGGGCACTTACATTCTTGATATTATTTAATTGTGTCTTAAATATTGTTGAGTCATTAAGTATAGTAAAATTAGACATATTTTTATAATTATCCTTTACATATTTCTTCAAATTTAATATTACATTATAGACTCTCAGACAAGTAAAGGATTAAGGGATCTCATAAAAGTAAGAGATAAAGATATCTGAGCTATAACTTAAAGGAGGCAAACATGTACTGGGAAAATAATACTGGATTTGGGGTTAGAAATCCCAACCAGGCTATTTGTGTAACTGTGTGAACTTCAGCCAGTGTGAGCCTCACTGTCCTCTCTATAACAGGATAATAATATCTACATTTATTTAAGTGTGTTGTTGTTGTCATTATGTGCCATTGAGTCAGACCCGACTCATAATGACCCCTCCTTGGGTTTCCGAGGTGGTATCGCTATGGAAGTAGATTGCACAACCTTCCTTCCAAAGAGTGACTGGTGGGTTTGAACCTCCAGCCTTCTGGTTAGCAGTCAAGTGCCTTAGGCACTACACTACCAGAGCTAGTAAGTATTAAAAATAATTCATGTAAAAGCAGTTTGTGAACCATCTTACCTCTGTAAGCAAAGCTGTGAAACTAAAGGTTTCGATGAAAGAGATTTCAATAAAATTGATTCTGTTTCCTTTCCAATACTAACGTTCTGTGAGATGGACATTGTACTGTGTCCTCACTAACACATACACACACACGCACACACACACGGAGGTGTGAATATAATTTATAATTTTTACAAAAAACCCCAGTTGTATGTTTTTATGGTCATTTCTGACTGCAAATTCTGCTCCATTGAACTCTTGCTTATACTCAAGTCTGACCAATAGTCAGAAATTGTGTCTTTGGTTTTCCCTTAAACCACCCTCACACAGTATTTAGGCACTTTGACTAAATATTTTAGGCAAGATAGGAAAATGCAAGCAATATGTTGTTCATTGTTATTGTTAGGTGCTGGCAAGTCACCGCCAACTAATAGTGACCCTATGTACAACAAACTGAAACACTGCCCAGTCCTTTGCCAGCCTCACAATACTTGCTATATATGAGTCCATTGTGTCAATCCATTTTAAGGAGGGCCTTCCCTTTTTCTGCTGACGCTTCACTTTACCAAGCATGATGTGCTTCTCCAGGGAATGGTCCCTTCTGATAACATGACCAAAGTATATGCGACCAAGTCTGGCCATTCTCACTTCTAAAGAGCATTTTGGCTGCACTTCTTCCAGGACAAATTTGTTCTTCTATCAAGCTATGGTACTTTCAGTATTCTTCATCAACACCACAACTCAAAAGCATCAACTCTTCTTTGGTCTTCTATTCATTGTCCAGCTTTCACATGCATATCAGGTGATTGAAAACACCATGGTTTGGGTTAGGAGCACCATAGTCTTCAAAGAGACATCTTTACTCCTCGGCCCTTTAAAAAGATCTTTTACAGCAGATTTGCCCAGTGCAATACGTTTTCTGATTTCTTGACTGCTGCTTCCATTGGTATTGATTGTGGAGCCAAGTAATATGAAATCTTTGACAATTTCAATTTTTCTTCAGTTGTCGTGAAGCTACTTATTGGTCTAGTTGTGAGGATTTTCATTTTCTTTTTGTTGAGATGTAATCCGTATTGGAGACTGTAGTCTTTAATCTTCATCAGTAAGTGCTTTGTGTCATCTTCACTTTCAGCAGGCAAGATTGTATCATCTGCATATTGCATATTGTTAATGAGTCTTCTTCCAATCCTTATGCTAATACTTCTTCTTTTTCATATAGTCCAGCTTCTTGGATTATTTGCTCAGCATACAGATTGAATAAGTGTGGTAAAAGACTACAACCCTGATATACTCCCTTCCTGACTTTAAACCATGCAGTATTCCCTTGTTTTGTTTGAATGACAACCTTCTGGTCTATGTACAGGTTCCTTATGAGCACAATTAAGTGTTCTGGAATTCCTATTCTTCTCACTGTTATCCATAATTTGTTATGATCCACACAATCGAATGCTTTTGCATAGTCAATAAAACAAGTAAACATCTTTCTGGCATTCTTTGCTTTCAGCCAAGATTCATCTGATATGAGCAATGATATCTTTCATTCCACATCCTCTTCTGAATCCAGCTTGCATTTCTGGAAGGTCCCTGCCAATATACTGCTGTGACCATTTTTTACTTATCTTCAACTAGATCTTACTTGTGTGTGATGTTAATGATACTGTTCGATAATTTCCACACACTTTCTTTGAAATGGGTACAAATAAGGATCTCTTCCAGGTGGTTGGCCAAGTAGCTGTCTTCCAAATTTCTTGGCATAGATAAATAAATGCCTCCAATGAAACATCTCTTTGTTGAAACATCTTAATGGGTGTGCTGTCAATTCCTGGAGCCTTATTCTTTGCCATTTCCTTCAGTGTAGCTTCGACTTCTCCCTTCAATACCATAGGTTCTTGATCATATGCCACCTCCTGAAATGGATGAACATTGACCAATTCTTTTTGGTACAGTGGTTCTATGTATTCCTTCCATCTTCTTTTGATGTTTCCTGCATCATTCAATCTGTTGCCC
>NW_006921657.1:11768926-11770324 GCF_000298275.1 Orycteropus afer afer
TTATCTTCTGTGTCTGTGTTAATTGGTTTCCCTTTTCTTTGTTGAAGAGGGTCTGTGCAATCCTTCTGCCTAGTCCGCCATCTTGCCCCGCCGGCAATCTACTCTTGAAAAATAGACCATTGAAAGCCATAAGAAATACAGTTCTACTATGGAAAACGATGTATTGTCCTGAGTTAGAATTGATTGTACAGCAACTCACGGTATATGTAAAAAAATAGATTAGGCACTGGTATACAATAGTGGACAAAAAAAGAAGACTGTAGTGTATAAATGGAAATTGACATTAACCAAACATCATTTCAAAGCAAATAAAATTTATACAAAATGAATATTACAAATAAAATGCTACATGGTGTTATAAGAGCTTAAAGGGAGGGATTTAATCTATTTAGGGAGGAGAGAAGAGAATTATTGAGGAATTGGTACTTTAAACTGAGCTCTAAATGATAAGTGCATGCTAACAAGTAAATAAGAAAAGAACTTTTTATTCGGAGGATGAGCATTTCAAAGAGCTTGTTCAGAGAGATGGAGTGAATGGTGGCACCAGGAATTGAAAGTCAGTGTTGCATACTGAGTTTTTAGGAAGCTGAATCTGAGATGCTGATAAGGGGTGGAGTGTATTCATTAGGATTGACATATGTGAAAGGAGTAGGATAGGAACAGAATTGGGGGAAAAAGGAGAAGGCAAATTGATTCCATGGAAACTCTAGAGCTAAAATGGCCCACCAGAGAATTCATCAGGCTGAATATCCAATTTTTTAAACTCCTGCAGTCACTGGTTGCAGGCCGTTCTGGGGAGGGTGTGAATGTAGGTTGAGTAGGTTATCTTTAGCTGAGGCAATCAACCCCTGACAGACTGAATACAGTTGATGGACATTTTCAGCAGCTCAGGCAACAAGTCCTTTTTTGCAGGAAGATCTATATAGGGTATCCATCTTGGACACTGTGGCTAAAATCCATAGATTAAGGTTTCTCAGTCTCAGAACTTTTGGAATTTTGCAGATGTTAATTGTTTTGTTTGTTTATTTATTTGTTTTTTACATGGGAAGTGAGTGTACTATTCTGTTCATTGTGTGATGTTTAGAAGCAGTCTTGGCCTCTGCTTACTAGATGCCTTTAGCAACTTTCTGCTCCCATTTTTTACAACAACAACAACAATAAGAAGAAGAACACCTAAAGACATTTCCAGAGTCCCCTGGAGTAGGAAATACAGTTCTCCCTGGTTGAAAATCACTGAATGAGCAAGAGAAAGAGCACATGTGCAGTGTAGTAAATTACTTAGTATGGCTTTTCTACCTATAAGTCATTGTAAACTCAGTGGTGGAATGAGCAACTAAGGAGCTCCTGATTGTAAATATTATCTACCTGGGTTATTTCTGTTGGGCGTGGCACAATACA
>NW_006921657.1:11770524-11774956 GCF_000298275.1 Orycteropus afer afer
GGACCAGCACTGCTGGGAAAGAGACTGTGAGAGACTGTTGGCTGAGGGACAGTGGGCTGGGAGAGAGACTGAGCATTTTTCCTGAACTTGAATTGTAGCCTGTGGTGCTTTCCTAATAAACCCCATAATCTGTTAGCTCTGTGTGGCCACTGCAGCGAATTATCGAACCCAGGAGAGAAGTGGTGGATGCTCTGGGAGGAATGGTTGGAGAAAAGGTTGGAGGGAGGCAGCATGTCTGGCTTCGCAGGAATAGGCCTTGGGCTATTGATGGTGATTCTGTCTTGTTCTTGTGGGATTAGAGGAGGTCAGAACATATGGCCTCTTTGCTGTTTTTTGCAACATGACGAGTTGTAGGATATGTCATTTTATCTTTTTTCTTGGAACTAGAGAAAGCCAAAGAAGCATTTCTAAGAAAAGAGGCAAGAAGGTCAGATTTGTGTGGAAAGTATCAGTGTGGCTGCAGAGTAGAGAACAAATTTAAGAAGAGCCAGAAAAGATAGAGTGAGAATAGTTAGGAGGAGGCTATTTAAATAAATATGAGATGTTTGTAGGGAGATGGTGCTAAAAATGGGAAAATGAGGTTGAACTTGAAAGTTACTTAGGCTCTCTCTATAGGAGATGTTAAGGAAAAGGATATCTTAAAAGATGATTCCTTAGTTTCTCCTCGCATACATGTATAGATAATGGTGCCATTCACTGACGTAGAGAAGTAAAACAGATATAGATGATAAAGACCATGGTGTGTTTGAGTAACTGTCTAAATTTAAGACATATTATCAAAAAGGCAGTTGGATGTGGATCTAAAGCTCAAAGGAGAGAATGATATAGACCTGTGTGAATAGATATTAATTAAACTGTGGAGGGTAAAGTGGACAAGGCATTTTGTTTACTCTGAAAGAGGTTACAATCATAACCAGTAACTTTCCCCCAGATAATTTAAATTTCTTCCTATATTCTTGTAAGGTTTTCCATAAACATTGATGAGTTTATCATATATTTGAAATATTTTTCCATATTTATCCAACAATAGAATAATTATACAAAGCACTGTGCACATGCTCACATGCACACATACATACACACCTATTTGGTATGTAAAAAATAAAAGAGAAGAGAACAGAAAAATCAAGGAATTTTGAGCTTTATTTCCATATAGAAATTTCTGTAAAATATAGTGGTAATTGTTATTCTAAGGTAGAAGTAACAATTAAATTTTTCACCTCATATTCTGTAGACCATGAATGAATCTTGGAAAAGTATCAAACATTTCCAAACCCAATATGCTTCATTAAGCAATTAAACAGTTATTTCTTCCATTTTCCCAAAAGAAAATTATAACATGAACAAATTTCTGGCAAACAGTGGGAAAGAAGGACAGTTAAATTAAAAACATTACTCATATAGAAAAGTGGAAGTGCTTAAGTTTTTAAAAAGGATTGGTATTGGCAACAGAGAAATGGCTGTTATAAGCATAACTGAAGCCTTCATATCTGACAGGAGGACCTGGAAGTCAAGGTCAGAAACCTAGTGTTTTGGCCAAATACACCCCAAACCTTATCCAAATGATGGAATTTGTTATTCCGTATCCCAGGATTCCACAGTGCTTATTTTCTCATTCTACACCTTCCTTTTTCAGCTCTCTGGCAGTCTTCAGTGTCATGGACAATGCCATTCTCAAAGCTAAGAGGGTAGAATTGATCTTGGAGACCCTAATAATTTCATTTTTAATATATATTCTGGAAATTCTTCAACAGTCTCAAGTACCATCCAATTGTTGTTTCCCCAGGAGGTTGATCACTAAATGTAAATGAATGATAGAAAACCAAATCAAGATTGTTAATAGGAAAAAAAAATATAATCAAATAATCAGGGTGTACTAAAGTTGAATGTTTTATATGAAGTGAACCTAAGAATATTTCATTCATAATTGGGAAAAGGAGTTAAAGAACTTCTGAAAGCCAAGTAAGGAGAGAAATATGGAAACTCTAGTTGTGGAACAGCCAGAAATAAGTAAGGCCTGTCTGTTACTCCACTTAGATATTATTATCAATCAGATGAAATATTAGGATAAAAAAACCCTCACTGTTTCAAAAAGTTCTTTGGAAATGATTAAAAAAACAAAAAAAAAAAAATCACCATTCTACATCTTTATTATCATTTCACCATATCCTCACTGTGAAATATACTTCATTTATTCATGGCAAGTTAGATGACTAGAGAGTGACCATGGTTTTGGTGTCCTTGTATTATATCTGGAGTAAAGAGAGATGGACATCATTATTATCACCTTTCTGAATAATGAACTGAAAGTTGATAATGATCATTAGTCGAAGGAGTCACTTAGTCATCAACTTCCTTGGGCCTTATTTTTCATGCTTTATATTTCAGAGAACTTGTTGAAGTTGTTCTTGCTACAAATAATGATGCATATTCTCTTCCATCATTGTGTAGAATACACCCACTTACCCTCATATATAGAGACAATATGAGCATTGTTCAATCCAATGAAAAATAGTGCATGTGTTTTTGGAAGTTTAGTTTAAATTAGAGAAAGTCATAAAAATAATACATAATAGGAATAAAATCTATAAGTATTAATATGAAAAATTAATTGCAAAGTATCTTATTTAAAATATTAGAGCCTCTAGTTATAATTATTGACATTATATTTTATGTTATATATGTAATATTTGATGTTAGGTACACCTACAAAATAGAGTATTAGCTTTCTAATTCCACTGATGATGCACTAGATAATCTGATTAAATTTCTCACTGAAAACAACTAAAATAGCTAGATTAAAATATTGCTTTAAAATATCTTTTTCAAAGCTAACACAATAGCAAGGAGTGATTAGGCAAAGAGTTACAGTAAAATGGAAATGTAGAGAGAGAATTTAGGCATTCTGGTCACTTTTGACCTGAGATAGGGTTGCCACATAAAATATAGGTGCACAATTACATATGAATTTCATATAAACAGTAAATAATCTTTTAGTATAAGTATTTTAGTTACTTAGTACCATTCTAACACAAAGGTGACAAGTGGCTTTAAAGAACAGAAATTTATTTCCTCACATTTTAGGAAGTTAGAAGTTCAAATTCAAGACACCAACTATAGAGAAAGGCTCTTGTCTCTTTGAGCTTCTGTTCTTTGGTTCCTTGGTGATTTCATATGGGATTTTACTTCCCTTGTTTGTGCTCTCTGTCTCTGTGTCTATGTTCCTTCTCATAACTCAGAAGTGATTAGATGTAGGGCACACCTACAAGAATATGCCTTCATTAACATAACAAAAAACTATTTTCAAATGGGATTGCCTCTATCAGTACAGGGGTTAGAATTCTAAGATATGTTTGGGTGTGTGTGTGTGTAAAATTCAATCCATAACAGTAAGTGTATAAAATATTATATAGGGCATACTTACACTATAAAAATTCATTGTTTGTCTGAAATTCTAATGTAAACATCATCCAATATTTTCATTTGCTAAATCTTGCAGCCCTAACATAAGAGTATCTGCATTTCTGGAAGAGGCAATTGAGGCTGAACAATACTTTTGATAGCAGATCAAGACTAGGGGGCAAAAGTCAGAGTAAGGGATTGTCAGAGGAAGGGGCACTACCACCTATATTTTTGGGGGATCTAAAGGAGCTATAGGAGCTCTGGTAGCATGGTGCCTAAGGCACTTGACTGCTACCCAGAAGCCTGATGTTCAAACCCACCAGCCACTCCTCAGAAGGAAGGTTGGGTAATCTACTTCCGTAGTGATACTGCCTTGGAAACCCAAGGAGGGCTCGCTATGAGTCAGGTCTGACTCGATGGCAAATAACAACAACAAAGGAGCTATACAAATAAGAGATAAGCAAAATTAGACTAACCCTCAGAGACTAGAGTCATCTGAGTAGTCAAGAAAATCTTACACACTGAAACTGGATTAAGACAATCTGAATTTGATCATTCCAGACACCATGCAACTCCTTTCAATGCAGACACCATGAAAGTCCTTTCAGATAGAAACATCATCCCAGGCCTCAAGGTATTTCTAAAAATATTGTGTAAATATAATATCCAGCATATAAACAAAGAACCAAGCACACCATAAGATGAAAATGTGAACCAGAAACAGCAAGGCAAAAAAAGAGAGAGAGAGATGAAAGGAGTATAACCACAGGGACACCAAATATTAACATGATCACAGTCAGAGATTAAACAAAAAAGAAGAAAAAGAACCAAACCTATATATACTCTGTATGTTGTTGTTGTTATGTGCCGTTGAGTCAGACCCGACTCATAGCGACCCCTCCTTGGGTTTCTGAGGCAGTATCACTACGAAAGTAGATTGCCCCATCTTCCTAGTGGGACAAAAACAAGATGGACTGTAATTTATGTAAAGTGGTATTTTTTTCTGTCTTTTGTGTGTGTGTGTGTATGT
>NW_006921657.1:11775547-11776654 GCF_000298275.1 Orycteropus afer afer
TTGACTGCTAACCAGAAGGCTGGCGGTTCAAACCCACCAGCCACTCCTCAGAAGGAAGGCTGGGCAATCTACTTCCATAGTGATACTGCTTCAGAAACCCAAGGAGGGGTCGCTATGAGTTGGATCCAACTCAATGGCACATAACAACAACAACTGCCTATTTTGGTCTTGTTATCAGAAGGGACCATTCCCTGGAGAAGGATATCATGCTTGGTAAAGTGGAAGGTTAGTGAAAAAGGAGAAGACCCTCAACGAGATGGATTGACACAGTGGCTGCAATGATGGACCAGGCAGTGTTTCGTCCTCTTGTACATCGGGTCAATATGAGTTGGGGCCAACTCAATGGCACCTAACAACAACAGTATACTACCATTGAAATCTAAGAAAGAGAAATGAGAGAGAATGAGGTAAATGAATGTTAAAAGAATTTATGTCTGACAACTACCCAAAACTGGTAATAGATCAAGAAGTTCAATAAATGTCAAGTGATATAAATAAAAATTCTATATGTAGAACATTGTGACATTGAATAAAAACGAAGATAAAATCTTTATTATACCCAGAGTATAAAAGACAGATAACTGGCACAATAACAACAACAACAATAACAAAATGGGAATGTGGAACATAATGCAGACATGAACTAGAATTTGACATTTGACTGCTAACCAGAAGGCTGGTGGTTCAAACCCACAAGTGACTCCTTGGAAGGAAGGTTGGGCAATCTACTTCCATAGTGATACTGCCTTGGAAACCCAAGGAGGGGTCACTATGATTCAGATCTGATTCGATGGCAGTGGGTTTTATTGTTCAGAGAAAAAAGACTTTTAATACATTAAAATGAAACCAATATGAGACAAATAGACTTAAGAATATAACAGTATGTTAATATTCTTTTCCTTTTAAGTTTGGAAATAATGAGGTAATCACTTAAAATTGTAAAAATATGTGTTATAGTCCAACTTACAAAGGAAAATATTATGGAATAATAAAAATAATCTAAAGAAGAAAAAATGAAACATGTATTAGCCAGGCCAAATATAAAATATGTATTAAGATATTAAATTTAAATATAGCCATATCAGAAATTTCATTAAACACAAACAG
>NW_006921657.1:11777890-11787801 GCF_000298275.1 Orycteropus afer afer
TTTTTTTTTTTCTTTTTCCCAAGTGATTTTGAGTTTTGTTCCACATTGATCTCCCTATCTATCTAGGATCTCCTACATAGATCCCCCTCCAAGTGTTTGACTGTGGTAGTGGGCACAATCTAGTTCTTCTGTTCTCATAGTCATATAGGCTGCGGATTACATGGTGTACCAGTTGGTAGGACTAAGTCTTTCCATGAATCTTTGGTTTTCTTCATTCTTCTTTGCTCTGGATGAGGAGAGACCCATTGTTGGAGCTATATGGCTGCTTGCAAGCTTTTAAGATCCCAGTCGCTACTCGCCAAAGTAGGAGGTGGAACAATATTTTGTGTAGTATGTTATGGCAATTGAGCTTGATGTCCCCTGTGACTATGGTCCCAAGCCAACAGGTAGCTGTCCCTCTGGGTAGCTGGCTGTGACCAAGAAGTGACTACAACCTTGTCCCTTGTCAGCCCTACTATACCCTTGGGAATTCAGATCATACAAATACACTTATAGGACCATTGTCTGCCAACCCTATACATGGTCTTGGGTACACTCTCCGCTTCACAGACATACCTGATAGTTCAGCCTGTCCACCCATCTATCAACCCATGTTTGCCTTCACTGACAATGCAGTACTATATGTGCAGAGGTGTTCATGTTTGTTGGCTACCTAAATATCCTCCTTGATGAAGTGTCTATTTATGTCTTCTGCCCACTTTTTAATTGGATTATTTATCTTTTTGTTATTGAGGTGTTAGCAGGTAAAGACAACCATTGCTGTGGAGTTAGATCTGAACCATAGTGACCCCGAGGCAGTATCACTACAGAAGTAGATTGCCCATACTTCCTCCTGAGGAGTGGCTGGTGCATTTGAACTGCAAGCCTTCTGTTTAGCAGTCAAGTGCATTAGCCACTACAATTCCAGAGCTTCTAATAATAATAATAATAGTTTTAAAACAGACAAAAACAAACTAGAAAACAGAAGGAAAAAAAAAGAAATCAGGACAGGGTGGGACAACATACCCAGGTTCCTTCCGAGCACATAGACTGGGATGGAATTCCTGCTGACCCAGAAAGTGGATGGGAGTGAGGGATGGCTGCACTTCCATTCACCAAGAGGATGTGGGGTATAAGAGTAACAAGGGGAAGGTTGCACCTTTCCAGTTGTCCAGGTCTGGAATGTCCTTGGGGTTCCTGGCAAGTAGAGCCTGTTCTTAAGTCCCTGGAATCTGGGAGCATGCTGCCGCTTTAAATATCCAAAATGGTCAAGCTGCTTTTAAACATTCAAAATGGTTGCACCCTCCGGACTGGCAAAAGTCCACAGCTCAGCCTGCCATAAAGTCCACAGCTCAGCCCACCATAAAGTCCACAGTTCAGCCCGCTGTCCTCTTCACTGTTTCCCCTTTTATTCCCCAGCCACCAGAGTAGTCCTCCATGTAGTCCCTGGCTAGCAGGGCCAATTTTTAGGTTAATTCTTAGGTCCTACCACCACTCGGCAATATCCAAGCTGTCTGTGCTGTCAGGATTGCTGCCAGACTGCAGCTCCGTGTGTCTCCTTTTTTGTTTGCATGAAAATTCTTCTGCTAGTTGGAGTTTAGTCCACTTCTATATCCTTCCCTTCAAGGCTCAGGGGCCCAAGATTATCTTCTGTGTCTGTGTTAATTGGTTCCCCTTTTCTTTGTTGAAGAGGGTCTGTACAGTCTTTCTGCCTATTCTGCCATCTTACTGGAACTCCTGTTGTTTGATTTCTTAACTGCTGCTTCTGTGAGCTTTGGCTGTCAGTTAAAAAAACTGAAATCCTTGACAACTTCAATATTTTCACCATTTATCATGTTGTTGCTTATTGGACCAGTTATGAGGACTTTTGTTATCTTTATGTTGGAGTGTAATTTATACTGAAGGTGTAGTCTTTGATCTCCATTAGTAAGTACTCAAGTCCTCTTCATTTTCATCAAGCAAGGTTGTGTTATCTGCATATCTCAGGTTGTTAACGAGCATTCTTCTAATCCCAGTGTCACGTTCTTCTTCAGATTATTTGCTCAGCATGCAGATTAAATAAGTATGGTGAAAGGGTACTACCCTGATGCACATTTTTCCTTATTTTAAATTATGCAATATCCCCATGTTCTGTTTGAACCACCACCTCTTTGTCTATGTACAGGTTCTTCATAAGCTAATTAAGTGTGCCGGGATTCCCATTCTTTGCAATGTTATCCATAATTTGTTATGAGCCACACAGTCAAATGTATGCATACATAGTATGAAGGCATACATATTAGTTTATTTATATAACAGAAAATAAACTTCAAGGCTGAAACAAACAACTCAAAGAATATAAATGAAGAAACAGCTGCATATGGAAGATGGTGAAGCTATATTTGTATCACAACTAATACACTTTAAAGTGAAAATTACTAAAGATAAAGACATTCATATCATAATGATAAATGATTAATTCTTCAAGAATGTACATAATTTAAATTCCTTCATACTTAATAATCATATCCTGAATAGGGCTAAAATTGGCAAAAGTATTAAGAGAAATAGAAAATTTTGGAAACATATTATGACATTTAATTCACCTCTCTCAGTAATCAGTAGAGCAAGCAGTAAAGAACATTATTAAAGATAGAGAAGACTTGAACAACACAATTTGAAAACTTGATCTAATAGACAGAAGTGAAACACTGCATAGTCCTGCAGCATTCTCACAGCTATTAGCTATTTTGAATCTATTGTTGCAGCCACTGTGTCAATCCATCTCTTTGAAGATCTTCCTCTTTTTCACTGACCCTTTGACTCTTAACTAGAAGACAGTTGGTTCAAACCGACCAGCCACTCCTCAGAAGGAAGGTTGGACAATCTACTTTCATAGTGATACTGCCTCAGAAACCCAAGGAGAGGTCACTATGAGGCAGATCTGACTTGATGGCAGGGGGTTTGGTTTTTTTGTTTGGCTCTGCTTTACTGAGCTTGATACCCCTCTTTAGGGACTGGACCTTCCTGATAACATGTCTAAAGTATGTGAGACTGTGTCTCAACATCCTCACTTCTAAGGGGCTTTCTGGCTGTACTTTTTCAAAGGCAGGGTTGTTCGGTCTTCTGGCAGTCCATAAATATTCAGTAATCCTCACCAACACCATAATTAAAAGGCATCTATTCTTTTTCGACCTTCCTCATTCATTGCCCAGTTTTCACATGCATATGAGGCTATTGAAAATACCATAGCTTGGGTTAGGCATACCTTAGTATTCAAAGTGACAATAATACTTTCAACACTTTAAAGAGGTCTTTTGCAGCAGATTTGTCCAACGCAAAATGTCATTCACTCTCTTGACTGCTGCTTCCATGCACATTGACTGTAGATAAAAGTGAAAGGAAATCCTTGATAACTTCAATATTTTCTTTGCCTCTCATGATGTTTGTTGTTTATTGGTCTAGTTTGTGAATTTTTATATTCTTTATATTGATGTGTAATCCATACTGAAACTAGTGGTCTTTGAACTTCATCAGTAAGTGCTTCAAATCTTGTTCACTTTCAGCAAGTAAGGTTGTGTCATCTGTGTATCACAGATAATGAGTCTTTCTCCAAACCTGATGCCATAAAGTCAAGCTTCTCTGATTATTTGCTCAGCATACACATTGAGTAAGTATAGTGATGCACACCTTTCCTGATTTTAAATCATGAAGTATCCCCTTGTTCTATTCAAACAACTGTCTCTTAGTTGATGTATAAGTGCTGCATGACTAAAAAAATGTTCTGGAGTTCCTATTCTTCATAATGGTATCCATAATTTGTTGGGATCCCCACAGTCGAATCCCTTTGCATCATAAATAAAATGCAGGTAAACATTTTTTTTTCTTTTTGTTATTTTTGCTGTCAGCCAAGATCCATATGAAATCAATGACGTTAACTCAACTACCTAAGCTTAATGTGAAAAGTAAACAAAAGCATGCAGATTGTGGAGGACATTCAAAACTCTGTGATATTGTCCCAAGTTGAGGCTAGGTGTAAAGCACCAAAAAAAAAAAAAAAAAAAGTAAAAAAAAATAAATAATAATAAAATAAAAATGCATTGCCCCATGTCACTTTAGTTTTGTGTATTTCACTGTACATAAATTATATTTAAATAAAATGTATTCCAAACAAACAAAAAAAGTCTATGTGGCTCAAACTCTGATAGAAATCCCATGTTTGTGGTCAAAGGAACCAAAAGCAGAATGTTCAGAAGACTAGAAAGTGAAAGGAAAATTCCATAGTAGTAATATTCCTGAGAAGAAGATCCCCTAAACCTGTGTATGGACATGTACTATCCTTAGGATCACCAAGAACTATGTATGTAGGACATCTCCAAAATAGAAAACCAAACATACTGACAACTAAATTGAGATTTAAATCACTATCCACAGAAGGTAAAACAGAGCCTGAAGACTAAATCTAACTGACGTGAATGCCTACTTTTACAAAAGTATCATAATTTCCCTAGAGGATTATAACAATACCTAGAGTCTACATGCAAAATATATATAATACACAAGATAAAATACAAAATAATTATATTTATGAAGCAATATAAAAATTATTACAAATATACCACTGGAGTCGAAGAAAGAAAGAAAATAGAGATTAAAGCAGGAAAAAAAAAATAACATTGTAGAAATATGGGCCTAAAATTTTTAAAAAATTAGTGGCAATTATACGTTTTTAGATTCCAGAAGTTCAATAAATCCCAAACAAAATAATTTCAAAGAAAATCAAACCTTAAACAAAAGATGAAAAAATAATCTTGAAAATAGAGAAAAATAACATTGTACACATAGGTGTAGCAATTTGAATAACTAAGAATTTTTCACCAGAGACAATAGAGATCAGAAGTCAGTGAAAAGTGTTTTCAAAAGTATTGTAAGAATAGAAATATCAACACATAGTTCTGTATCCTGTAAAAATATCTTTCAGGGATGAAAAAATTAAGACATAAAGCAAAATTTACAAAATGCTATCTAATATATAGAAAAAAAGGATGTGGGGGAGAGTTAAAGGGACTGAACAGAATGGGAATAATACTAAATTAGTAGTTGAATCTTCAGGAACAGAGAAACAGTAACAAAAATGGTAACTATTAGAGTAAATGTAAAAGAGTATTTTTTTTTCCTTAGATTTTTTTTTTAAAGAAGTACATGCATACATACACACACATATTTATGTACATAATTTTCTAGTGAGATTTGCAATGTATATAGAAGCAATAAAGAGACTATCTTTAACCTAAAATTCAGTGGGGGTAAGGGGATTTGTACGGTAGCAGGATTTCTATATTTCTTAGGAAGTAATGGTGGCATAGTGCCTAAGGCATTTGACTGCTAACCAGAAAGCTGGTGGTGCAAACCCACCAGCCAGTCCTCAGAAGAAAAGTTGGGAAATCTACTTCCATAGTGATACTACCTCAGAAACCCAAGGAGGGGTTGCTATGAGTCGGATCCAATTTGACAGCAGTGGGTTTGTTTATTTATTTATTTTTTAATATAACATTAACTCTAGGAGTTATACAATGAGATTATAAATGGTTAAGTATGTAAATTTTAATCCTCAGAGCATCCAATTAAAAAAAAAAAAAAAAATTATATATATGGCTGAGACTATGGTCCTGAACCCCCAGGCCCAGTGACTTATTTCCTCAAAATGTTTGCTTATGCCTAAAAAGTTTTCATGACATTGCTCTCTGGATGTTCTACTAATTCATGGATATATTTGAAACCTATATAAATACATATGTAGAAATATCCTCTGTCAAGATCAATTAGCATAACATAGTCCACAAAGACAATATTCTATATCCTACTTTGGTAGGTACTAACTGTAATCTTAAAACTTGTGAGCAGCCATCTAAGGTGCAACTATTAGGTCTCTCCTGTCTGAAACAAAGAAGAACAAAGAAAATCAAAGATGCATGGAAACAATTAGTCCAAAGAAGTAATAACCCTGAGACCAGAAGAAGTAGATGGTGCCCTGCTACCACTGCCTATCACTCTGAAAGGGATCACAGTATGAGGTTCTGGATAGAGTGGGATAAAATTATGGAACAAAACTCAAAATCATAAAAAAAAAAAAAAGATCAGGCTTACTGGTCTGATTGAGACTGGTTTAACCTCTGAGACTATGGCTTTTAGAAATCCTTCAATCCTAGAACAAAACTCACCCCCATGTCTCAACTTTCAGCCAAACAAGACAGGCCTATAACGTGAAAAATAACACCAGGGAGGTGTGCACTTCTTAGAACCACCAACCATATATGACCAAAAATACAGCATTTGCCCAGGGTTAAAAGTTAGAAAGTTGGAAGAGACAGAAAAGAAGGACAAATAGAAATGATAAATACATTTATCATAAATGATAAAGTAGGAAGAGTGCTGTTACACTGTGGGGACTGCAGTGTCCTGAATCAAAATGTGTCTAAATCAAAATGCACATGAATGGAAAACCACTTCTCATTTTGAATTGTGGCACATCAGTAAATGAAGGTACTGAAAATGTTGCTCCATCCCCGTCATTGAAGTCAACTCTACTCTGACAGGCACCACTTTCCCAGTCATACTTTGAATGCCATCCAACCTTAGGAGCCTATTTTCTGGGAATAAATCAGACAATATTTCACTGATATTCATGATGTTTTCACTGGCCAGTATCGGCAAGGTTAGACCTCCATGTCCTCCTGCCTAGTCTTCCTCTGGAAGCTCCATTGAAAGCTGTTCACCGTAGTGGCACAGCGTCCGTCATCACTCCAACGTGCAAGCCGCCACAGTACATAAACTGACAGTGACATTGTGGATAATTGTCACAGGGCTATTTATTGAAACAAACATATTTTCTCCTTTTTCCTTGCAGCGTCAAAGTACTCATAATAAAGGTGTGTATTTCTAGATCTCTATTTGTTTACCCTTAAGCCAGTACAACACAATCTTAATTACTGTAGCTTTATAGGTCTTGATATGTACCATAGAGCTAAAACTTAATGTATTTTGAAGCTGTATTGTAAGGTACATGTTGATTTATAATTGTTATATCCTCCTCATGAATTGCCCTTTTCATCACTATGAAATATGCCACTTTATCTCTGGTGACACTTTTTGTCTTGAAATCTTCTTTATCTGATATTATAATATTGCCTCCAGCCTTGTTATATTTAGATGTTCCATGGTTTGAATTACTAAGAATTTTGAAGCAGGATGTAGTATGACCTTGCTTTATTTGACCAACTCTGTCTTTCTCTGTTCTTTAATCGAAGTATTTAGACAAGGTGTCATCAAACTATGGCATGCAGTCTGGCCACATATTTTTTGTAAATGGTTTTAAATTGGACATAGCACTAAGCATTCATTTACATATTGTCTAGGGCTGCTTTCTCACCACAACAGCAGAATTGATTAATTAAGACAGAGAGCATATGATTTAAAGACTAGAATATTTTCTATCTGGCCCTTTACGAAAAGTTTGCCAATCACCTGTTCAGACTATAAGATTAAATACAGTTATTGATATGTTGTTTTGGGGGCTATAATTTTATTATTATTTTGTTACTATCATTACTCTGTTCCTATGCCTACTTTTGGATTATTTGAATATTATTTTGTTCCTAAATGTAATTTGTATCTTTTGGCTTTTTGCACCTGTTAGCTTTTTTGCTATCTCATTCATTGGGGAGCTCTGGTGGCACAGTGCCTATGACATTTGACTGCTAACCAGAAGGCTGACGTCATTGAGTCAGTCAGCCATTTATTTCATTTCTTTTTATTGTGATTTGGGTAAAAGTTTGTTTTTGGTATCCGGAAGTATATAAATGTTAGTCATAGGATAATATCCAGACCCCTACAAAGAAGACCATTTAATATTATTCACATTTACTCACCAATCACTAATGCCAAATTTGAAGAAATTGAAGATTTTTACCAGCTTCTGCAATCTGATTGATCTAACATGCAATTAAGATGCACTAATAATTGCTGGTGATTGAAATGCTAACGTTGGAAACAAAGAAGGATTGGTAGATGGAAAATATGGCCTTGTGATATTGACAATGAATAAGGAAGACTGAAAAAGAATTGATGCATTTGAATTATTCTATTGGTGAAGAATATTGAATATGCTGTGGACTTACAGAAGAATGAACAACTTTCTCTTGGAAGAAGTGCAGCCAGAATGTTCCTTAGAAGTGAGGATGGTGAGACTTTGGACATGTTATCAGGAGGGACCAGTCCCTGGAGAATGACATCATGCTCGGTAAAATAGAGGGTCAGCAAAAAAGAGGAAGATCCTTAATGAGATGGATTGATACAGTGGCTACAACAATAGGCTGAAACATAGCAACAATTGGGAGGATGGCACAAGACTGGAAACTGTTTCATACTGTTATACATAGGGTTGCTATGAATTAGAACTGGCTCAGTGACACATAACAATAACAACACTATGATGATTGTGTGCATATAAATGAAAAGGAAACTTGGGTTCTTAGTCATACCTTACACAAAAATCAATTTCAGGTGGATTATTAATTTAAACATAAAAGGCATAATATATTTTTAGAAGATAATGTAGAAAATTATCTTCATCAGTTTAGGATATATGAAAACATTTTTAGATAGGAAACAAAAAGCACTAATGATAAATAAAGTGAATTAATTTTACTACATTAAAATTACCACCTGTGTTTATCAGAATACATCTGTAAGAGAGCAAAATTGTATCTATTCAAATGGGAAAATATATTTTCAAAATATATGATTGACAACAGATTTATAAAGACAGAAACCCAGAGAATGGGCAAACAAAGTTAACATGTTGTTGGCAAAAGAAATCTAAACAGCCAATAGCCAGCAAGCATAAAGAAAGGTTGTTCTACCTCTTTAGTTATCAGGAAAGTTCAAATAAAAACCACAAGTATACTCTCTGCCAAATGGCTAAAATTTAAGACTGACAATGCCAAGGATTGGTGTAGATGTGAAATATCAAGAATACTCATATTGAGAGACAGAGAAAATGGCAGAATAAGCAGATAAACTACACAGACCCTCTTCGAAAAAGAAAAGAAGAACCAATTAACACAGATACAACAGATAACCCTGGAGCCCTGAGCTTTGAAAGGAAGGATACAGAAGTGAACTAAACTCCAACTAGTAGAAGAACCTGCATGAAAATACCAAAAAAGGAGATATTTGGACCTGCAGTTTGTCAGCGATCTTGACAGCATGGATACCTTGGATATTGACAACTGGTGTTAGGAACTAAGAATTAAGCTAAAAATTAGCCCTGCTAGCCCCAGGGTTACAAGTGAGGAGAGACAATTCAGGGATGCCCAAAGTAGCAAGCGGGAAGAGCACGAGAAAGGGGATTAAAAGCCAGGAAGCCAGAGAGAAGAGCATTCAGCCGAAGGGATTAGGTGAGGAGAGGCAACTCAGGCCCGCCCAGAGTAGCAGGCTGGAAGAGCAGGAGAAAGGGGATAAAAGCCAGGAACCCAGACAGAAGAGCAGTTAGCCCCAGGGTTACAGGTGAGGAGAGACAAATCAGGGACGCCCAAAGTAGCAGGCAGGAAGAGCAGGAGAAAAGGTACTAAAAGCCAGGAAGTCAGAGAGAAGAGCAATCAGCCGAAGGTATTAGGTGAGGAGACAAACTCAGGCCCACCCAGAGTAGCAGGCCGGAAGAGCAGGAGAAAGGGGATAAAAGCCAGGAACCCGGACGGAGGAGCAGTCAGCCACAGGAACCCAGGTGGGGGTGATACGAGAGGTCTCCAATAGCAGGACAAACTTGTCTGTCGGTTTGTCCTACTGTGGTGACATGTAGACATGAGTTTTGAGGCTGAGCCTCTGGTGTTTAAAACCCAGTGAGATGCACCTGGTGCATGGGTAACAGACCAGCTTATAGACTGAGATAGACT
>NW_006921657.1:11790626-11799670 GCF_000298275.1 Orycteropus afer afer
GTTCTGCTGTGCATGGGGTCGCTATGAGTCAGAAACGACTTGATGACACTTAACAACAACAACAAGCCAGGGACTGCATGGAGTACTGCATTGTTGGCTGATGAATAAAAAGGGAAACAGCAAAGAGGGAGACAGGGTGAGCTGTGGACTTTTGCCTGTCCAGAGGGTGCAGCCATTTTGATTGTTTACAAGCTATTGAACCATTTTGGATATTTAAAGTGATAGCATTAGGTCAGATTCCAGGGACCTAAGAATAGGCTCCACTTGCCAGGAACTGCAAGGACATACCAGACACTGAGGACTGGAAAGGTGCGATAGACCTCTTGTTACCTTATACCCCACATCCTCTTGGTGAATGGAGCTGTAGCCATCTCTCACTCCCACACACCTCCTGAGCTGGCAATAATTCCATCCCAGTTTGTGTGGTCTGATGGAGCCTGGGTGCCTTGCCCCACCATGCCCCGGATTTTTTTTTTTTTCTTTTCTTTTTTTTTTTAGTTTGTTTTGGTATGTTTTAAAATTATTATTATTGTCATCTTTTTCTTTTTTAGTTATTCTTTCTTCTTTCCTTCCCAAGTTCTAATTTTCAGCTTTTTCTCTCTTTCCTTTGCCTGGTTCCCATTTTTTTCTTTCTTGTGGTTCTCCCCATTTCTTGTTTTCCTTCTTGCATTTTCCCCATTTTTTTCCTTCATTATCCTCCTATCCTAAATTGTTTTTCTTATTCCCCACTCCCCAGATATTGTGGGTTCCTGTCCCCCTTTTTCTTTTCATCTTTTGACTTTTTAAAGTATTTCTTTAAATATTTTGTCTCCTTCATTGCCCTCCCCCTTTTTTTTCTTTTCTTTTTTCTCTTTTTGGTGATTGTTCCTGTGTGTTTATGTAGTGTGCATTTTTTATGCTCTTGCTTTTACTTTTTTAATGGGTTTTCAATTGTTTCTGTCTGAGTGGGAGACAGCAACTTTGCCCATATGAAACAACCACACCCACACTTCCTGCAGCTCCACTTACTGAGTGAGAGCCACCACTTCCACCTGCACCAAATGGCCAGTGATACATGACCACCAATAAGAGAATGACTCACCCTTAACTACTCTTTACAAACAGTTAACAGAGATCTGTGAAACCATTCTCATTCTCTATCATACCCACCAGGAGATAGGTGATGAGTGTGTAAGTGCTGCCAACTAGTGAATAGATAAGCACAGTACCCTGCTTACTCAGATAGTTCTTAAAAAAAAAAAAAAAAGAAAATCTTGGGCAAATCACTCCACCATACAATCACCAATTAAATATAAATACAACAAAGTCACAATGTTTTGGAGACAACAACCATCACAGTCTACACAGAAGCAAGATAAAACAGTGGAAACAAGGGAGCAGGATATAGACTCGGAACACATCTATGAAGGGAGAAGCAGCATTGGAACTCCCTGATAAGGAATTCAAAAGAATCATATATAGATACCTTTAGTAGATTGAGAGACAGATAAACGGAAACACTGACAAAATTGAGGAAATACAGAGAAAACCCTAGAACAATTCGGAAAGACAATGTAAGAACAAAATGACAAAATAAATGAAATATTAGAAATAACACAAAATCCACAGATAGAAATCCAGAAGATTAATGATAAATTGTCAGAAATGGATAACACATTGAAAGGGCAAAGGAGTAGATATGAATCAATGGAAGGCAGAATTAATGAGATTGAAGACAAATGCCTGACTACTTTTTTGGAAAAGGAGCAATCAAAAAAAAAAAAGATCAAAACAAAATGAAGAAAGCCTAAGGTTCATGTTGGATGCCATCAAAAGGAATAACCTATGTTTAATTGGAATTCCAGAACACAAAGAGAAAAAGAAAACCACTGAGAAAATTTTCCAAGATTTGTTGGAAGAGAACTTCCCTGACATGATGAAAGATGAAAATATATCCATTCAGGAAGTCCTGTGAACTCCAAAAAGGATAGACCACAAAAGAAAATCACCAAGATTTCATCAAACTCATCAAAACCAAAGACAAAGAAAGAATCCTGAAAGCAGCACAGGGGTAATGAAAAGGTACCTACAAAGGGAAACCAGTAAGACTAAGCTCTGATTTCTCAGCAGAAAACACACAAGTGAAAAGGCAATGGTATGGTATAAAACCCTGAAAGAGAAAAATTTCCAACTAAGAATTATATAACCAGCAAAATTGTCCCTTAAGTATGATGATGAAATTAGGAAATTTCCAGATAAGCAGAAATTAATGGAATTTGTTAAAACCAGATCAACCTTACAAGACATACTAGAGAGCCCTTTGAGCAGAAAACCAATACAACCATTAATACACATGATGACATAACCCAGAAACTAATCCAGTCATGGAAGTATCCAAAATAAAAAAAGTTTACAAGATTGTAAACAAGGAATCAGAGACATAAATTGGCAGATGAGGACAACTATAAACCAAAAAGAGGGAAAAAATAGTGTAATTACAGAGCTTCTAAATGGTGAGGATGTCAAGGCAGTTGTAAGAAAGAATGGACAGTTCTAAAGTTGGAGAGAAAATGATAAATCACAGGGTAGCCTCAAAGAAAAATGATAAACCTTCACACCACATTAAGAAAGAAGACAAGCATAAATATTTAGCAAATTACTAAAGCAATAGCACAAAAGGAAATGATAACATGATTCTTAAACAAAATGAACTCAGCACAGAAAATTATATGGAACAAAGAAACCAGGAACACCACATAAAAATAAGTAACAAAATGACAGCAACAATTTCATACTGGTCCATAGTTATACTGAATGTCAATGGATTAAATGCACCACTCAAGAGATGGAGATTTGCAGACTGGATACAAAAGCATAATCCATCAATATGCTATCTACAGGAGACTCACGTTAGAGATAAAGACAAAAATAGACTAAAAATCAAAGGTTGGAAAAAGATATCAAGCAAATGACAACCAAAAGAGAACAGGAATGGCAATACTAATTTCTGATAGAATTGACTTCAAGACAAAAACCACCATAAGAGACAAGGAAGCACATTATATAATGATTAAAGGATCAATTGAACAAGAAGATGTAACCATAATAAAATAATAAATATCTGTACACCCAATGAAAGAGCCTGAAAATACATAAATCAGACTTTAACAGAATGGAAAAGGCAAATAGCTGACTCCACAGTCATAGTAGGAGACTAATACACCACTTTCAATGAAAGATAGAACAACTGGAAAGAAACTCAACAAAGATGCAGAAGAGCTAAACAATACAATCCACCAACTTGACCTTATAGACATCTACAGAGCACTTCACCCAACAACAGCACAATATACATGCTTTTCTAGAGCACATGGAACATTCCCTGTGCTAGACCATATGGCAGCCCATAAAACAAGCCTTAATAAATTTAAAAACATTGAAAAACTGCAAAGCATCTTCTCAGATTGCAATGTTATAAAACTGGAAATCAACAATAGGAAGATCAACATAAAAAGAGCGAACACATGGAAACTGAACAACACCCTCCTTGAGAATGACTGGATAATAGAAGAAATAAAAAAGGAAATTAAAAAATTCCTTGAATCAAAAGAGAATGAAAACACAATATACCAAAATCTTTGAGACAGCAAAAACAGTGATCATAGGGAAGTTTATAGCAATAAATTCACACATCAAAAAAGAAGAAAGAGCCAGGGCAATAAGGAAAGAAAGGGAAACACTTTAAACCAACATCTCCAACAATTAGAAAAAGAACAGCAAGAAAAGCCTACAGTCACCAGAAGAAAGGGATTTATTAAAGATCTAAGCAGAAATCAATGAAACAGAAAATAGAAAGACAGTAGAAAAAATCAGCAAGACTAGAAGTTTGTTTTTTGAAAAGATTAATAAAATTGACAAACCACTGGCAAATTTAATGAAGGAATAAGGGAGAGAATACAAATAACATGAGTAAGAAATGAAATAGGTGACATCACAACAGAACCAACTGAAATTAAAAAAAAAAGATAATATCAGGATACTATGAAGGACTGTACTCCAACAAATCTGAAAATCTAGAAGAAATGGACAGAGTTCTAGAAACACACTATTTATCTAAACTAACACAGACTAGGTAGAAAAGTTGAACAGAACCATAACAAAAGAAGAAATTGAACAGGTCATAAAAAAAATTACCAACAACTAAAGTCCTGGCCCAAGACAGTTTCACCAGAGACTTCTATCAAATGTTCAGAGAACAATTGATACCAATCCTACCCAAACTATTCCAGAACATAGAAAAGGATGGAATCCTCCCAAATTCATTTTATGGAGCAAGCATAACCTGATACCAGAACTAGGCAACAGCACCCCTAAAGAGGAAAACTACAGACCAATATCCCTTAGGAATATAGATGAAAAAAATCTTCAACAAAATCCTAGCCAATAGAATCCAAAAATAAATTAAAAAAATAATACTTATGATGAAGTGGGGTTCGTATCAGGTATGCAAGGATGATTCATCATTAGAAAAACATTCAAAGTCATCTACCACATAAATAAAGGAAAAAACCACATGATCATATCAATCAATGCAGAAAAGGCATTTGATAAAATCTAATACCCATTCCTAACCAAAATTCTCAGCAAAATATGAAAGAAGAGATATTCCTCAAAATAATGAAGGGCATATATGCAAAACCAACACTCAACATTATTCTCAATGGAGAGAGACTGAAACCATTCCCCTTGTGAACAGAAACTAGACAAAGATGCCCTTTATCACCACTTCTATTCGACATTTTATTGGAAGTCGTAGCCAGGGCAATAAGGAGAGAAAGGGAAATCAAAGGCATCCAAATTGGTAAGGAAGATGTCATACTATCCTTATGTGCTGATGATAATCCTATACCTAGAAAACCCAAGAGACTCAGTCAAAAATCTACTGGAACTAATTGAGAGATTTAGAATAGTGGCAGGATATAAGATCAACATTCAAAAATCAGTTGGATTCCTCTACACCAGCAAAGAGATTGCTGAAAAAGAAATAAAGAAATCAATGCCATTTACAATAGCTACCAAAAAAATATAATACTTGGGAATAAATCTTATGAGGGATACAAAAGACCTGTACAAAGAAAACTACAAAACACTGCTTTAAGAAAGCATAAGAGATCTACATAAATGGAAGAACATACTATGCTTGTGGATAGGACGATTGAACATTATGAAAATGTCAATTATGCCCGAAACAATCTATCCATTCAATGCAGTCCCAATCCAGGTCCCATCGACATTCTTTAAGGATATGAAAAAACTAACCATTAACTTTATATGGAAAGGAAAGAGACCTTGGATTAGGAAAGCACTACTGAAGAAAAATAACAAGGTAGGATGTCTTATACTCCTGGATCTCAATACCTGCTATACAGCCACAGTAGTCAAAACTGCCTGATACTGGTACAACAGACACACAGACCAATGGAATAGAGTTGAGAACCCAGAAATAGATCCATTGACCTATGGTCAGGTGATCTTTGACACAAGGCTGAAATCCATTAAATGGGGAAGAGAATGTTTGTTTAATAAATGGTGCTGGCAAAACTGGATATCCATTTGCAGAAAAATGAAACAAGATCTGTACCTTATACCATACACAAAAACAAACTCCAGATGGATCAAAGACTTAAATGTCAAACCTAAAACTATAAAGTTCATCAAGGAAAAACTAGGGGCAAATTTAGGGGCCCTAATATATGACATAAAAGAACAATATATGGCATAAATAGACTATCAATCATAACCCTAAAGAACAAACAGCAAAAGACAAAGCAGGTGAATGAGACCTTCTAAAAATTAAGTTTTATGTGCTTCCAAAGACTTCTCCAAAAGAGTCAAAAGAGAACCTACCGATTGGGAAAAAATACTTGGCAATGACATATCTGATAAGGGACTTATCTCTAGAATTTATAGATAACTCCAAGACCTCAACAACAAAAAGACAAATAATCCAATTAAAAAAATAATAGGCAGAAGACATGAATAGACCGTTCACCAAAGAGGCTATTCAAGTGGCCAATAAGCACATGGTGAAATGTTCATGATCATTAGCCCTTAGAGAGATGCAAATAAAACAGCAATGAGATACCGTCTTGCCCCAGCACCAGTAGCAAAGTTCGATAAGGCAGAAAATAAGAAATAGTGGTAAGGATGTGGAGAGATTGGGACACTCATATACTTCTAGTGGGACTGTAAAATGATACAACCACTGTGGAAAGCAGTATTATGATTCCTTAAAAATTTGGAATTAGAAATACCAATTGACCCAGCAATTCTATTACTAGGTATATATCTGAAAGAAGTGAAAGCCAGGACAAAAACACAGATATGTACACCCATGTTCATCATAGCACTATTTACAATAGCAAAAAGATGGAAACAACCTAGATGTCCATCAACTGATGAATGGACAACCACACTATGTACACAGACACAATGGAATACTATGCAACTCTAAAGAATAATACAGAATCTACAAAACTGCATAACATGGATGAACTTGGAGGGCATTATGCTGAGTGAAATAAGTCAATCATAGAAGGACAAATATTGTATTAGCCCATTATTGTAAAAACTCAAGGAAAGGTTTATATACAGAAGGAAATTTTCTTTGTTGCTTACCAGGGGTTGGAGGGGAGGGAACATTGTTAGATCAGTAGACCCAAGTATTGATGTGGGTGAAGAGAAGGGCAATGTACCAAACTGAGTGATCAACACAGTGGTACTGAGGAAGAGGAAGACATAGAGAGGTGCGTGAGAGGTACAGACAACAAAGATGAACCCTTTTGTATATTCAGTACTGCTTTGTCAGTGATGGCAAACATTGATATATGGGTGAATAGATGGGTGGAGAGGCTGAACGATTAGGTATATCTATGCAGGGTGGAATGTGCCCATGACCATGTATAGGTTTGGCAGACAATATTTTTACAAGTGCATTTTCCAAATCCTACTCTGCTGAGTAGTGACTGGGATCTTAAAAGCTTGCAAGCAGTCATCTAGATGCAACAATGGGTCTCTGCTCATTCAGAGTAAAGAAGAATGAAGAAAACCAAAGACACATTAAAATAATTAGTCCAAGCAACTGGTATCACCATGTGATCCTCAGCCTATATGACTATGAGACCAGAAGAAATAGATGGTGCCCGCCTTCCACTGTCAACCACTTGGAGGGGGATCTGTGTAGGAGATCCTGGATAGAGTAAGAGAGCAATGTAGAACAAAACTCAAAATTATAAAAATGAAAAAAATAAAAAAAGGGACCGGGATTGCTGGTCTGATAGAGCCTAGTGGAACCCCTGAGACTATAACCCATAGCTGCCCTTTGCATCTGGAATTGAACCCATTCCTGTGGCTTCCAGCCAAACAAATGACAAGCATATAATGCTGAACATTTACATTAGGTAGACATGCTCCTTGGAGAGATCAATCATGAGAGAATAGAAGGGTTGTGTATGCACAGGGAGACAACTTGAGGGGCAGGAATGCATGGGAGAGAAGGACGCAGGGAATGGGTAACTATGGGGAGGAAGTGGGAAGAGAGCTGATGCATTGTGGGAAATTTCAGTGAATGGCATCAGACAAAGTGTGTGTGAACTGCTGTATGAATAATGAATTTGCTCTGTAAACTTTCACCCAAATCACAATAAAAATTAAAATTAAAAAAGAAAAAAAGAAAGAAAAACAGAGACAGTTCCATTAAAAAGAAAAAAAAAGAATACTCATCTTGCTGGAAGTCTAAATTGGTATGGACATTTTGGTAATGTTCTTGTTGTTAGGTGCTGTTGAGTCAGCTCGATTCAAAGAGACCCTATGTACAGCAGAACAATACACTGCCCAGTCGTGTGCCATCCTCAAAATGCTTGCTATAGTTGAGCCCATTGTGCAGGCACTATGTCAGCCCAACTTCCCCTTTTCGCTGACCCTCCACTCTACCAAGGGTAATATCCTTCTCTAGGGAGTTATCCCTTCTGGCAACATGACCAAATTAGGTGAGATGAAGTCTGGCCATTCTCACTTCCAAAGAGCATTCCAAGGAGGATTCCTGTCTTCCAGGACAGATTTGTTCATTCTGGCAGTCCCTGGTACTTTCAGTACTCTTTGCCAACCCTGTGACTCAAAAGAATCACCTCTTTTGGAAAAACAATTTTGAAAATATACTTGACATTACCGCCTGAAGTAAGAGTATACAGTCTATGGTCCTACAATTCCACTCCCAGTTATATACCCAGAAGAAATGCATATCTATAGGTACGAGAAGATTTATATGGAATGTTTGTAACAGGAACAATTACAATAGCACAAAACTATAAACCAAATATCCTAATAGATGAAATGATAAATAATTCATATTATATTTAGACAGTGAATAATAATAGTTATAATAAACAACAAAATAAATGACCCAAAGCTACATGTAGCAACCTAAATAAATCTCACAATTAATATTGACTAAAAGAGGCCCAGCATAAAAGTTTCTGTCTTCTTTATTTTCAAAAACAGGTAAAACTAAATTACAAGGTTTAGAATTGCCTATTTAAGAGGTAAAATTAGTAAGAAAATTGAAGTCATAAGGATGTGTATGTAAAGGAAATAGTATTTTTCTCAACTTTGGTGTTTTTAGTAATTTTTAAACTGTATATTTTTGTTTTAAATACATTTTATTTTATTTTGATAATACAAACTTTGAAAAAGAAAAGAAAATATTCTACCTATTCATCTCTAATATTTTCTGAATATTTAAGATTCATATCTAAATGCATTTTGTTAACTCACTGTGAGAGAAGTCTACACTACAGCATGATAAATTATAGGAACAACATTGTCATCTTTTCTGTTTTCTAACTAGAAGATAATGGTTTGTTACATAAATCTTTTGCTAAAGAGAAGGGAGAGGAGCTTGGGTAGCATAGTGTCTAAGGCACTTGGCTGCTAACCAGAAGGCTGGCGGTTCAAACCCACCAGCCACTCCTCGGAAGGAAGATGGGGCAACCTACTTCCGTAGTGAT
>NW_006921657.1:11800265-11806925 GCF_000298275.1 Orycteropus afer afer
ACCCACCAGCCGCTCCTCGGAAGGAAGATGGGGCAATCTACTTCCATAGTGATACTGCCTCGGAAACCCAAGGAGGGGTCGCTATGAGTCTGGTCCGACTCAATGGCACATAACAACAACAACAAGCTTTAGAAAATGTACAACATGAAATCTAGTCTTCAGTAAAGATTTCCTGCTTATACTGTACTTACTCACTGCCATTGAGTTGATTCTGACTCATAGCAATACTCATTGGATTTCCAAGGCTGTAAATCTTAACCAAAGTAGACTGCCTTGTCTTTCTTTCGTGGAGCAGCTGGTGGGTTCAAACCACAGGACTTCTGGTTAGACTTTTGGTTTATGCCTTATCCACACACCACCAGAGATCCTTGCTTATATTGTTGTTGTTTTTGTTATGTGCCCTTGAGTCAGACCTGACTCATAGCGACCCCTCCTTGGGTTTCTGAAGCAGTATCACTACGGAAGTAGATTGCCCCATCTTCCTTCCAAGGAGTGGCTTATACTATAGGAGAAGGAATTTTATAGGTTAATTGCCTACATGGTAAAAAGGAGAGAGATTCATTTACTGGAGGCTAACACATTTACTAGGAGCTCTGGTAGCATAGTGCCTAAGGCACTTGACTGCTAACCAGAAACCTGGTGGTTCAAACCCACCAGCCACTCCTCCGAAGAAAGGTTGGACAATCCTACTTCTGTAGTGATACTGCCTGGGAAACCCAAGGCGGGGTCGCTATGAGTCGGGGCTGACTCAACAGCACATGCACATAACAACAATACATTTACTGAGAAGCTGGCCATGCTGTATCTGGCATAGCTGTTGGTTCTGAATCACAGAGACCTTATGTGCAACAGAACAAAACACTACTTGGTCCTGCACCATCCTCACAAGTGTTGCTATGTTTGAGCCCATTGTTGCAGCCACTGTGTCAGTCCATTGCCATGAGATTCTTCCTCTTTTTCAGTGACTCCCCAACAACCATGCTGTCCTTCTCTAGGACTGTTCCTTCCTGGTAATATGTCCACGGTACATGAGATGATGTCTTGCTTACTTCCAAGGAGCATTGTTGACCTTCCAAGACAGATTTGTTCACTCCTCTGGCAGTCCATGATATACACCATACATAGTTCAAAGGCATAGATTTTTCTTTGGTCTTTATTCATTGTCCAGGCTTCTCATGCATGTGAGGTGATGGAAAATACTATGGCTTGGGTCAGCACATCTTAGTCTTCAACGTGACATCTTTACTTTTCAACACTGTGAAGTTTTTTGCAGAAGATTTGCCCAATTCAATATGTCATGTGATTTCTTGACTGCTGCTCCATGGATGTTTGTTGTGGATCCAAGTAAAAGGAAATCACTGGAAACCTCAATATTTTCTCTGTTTATCATGACGTTACTTATTGGTGCAGTTGTGGGGAATTTTTTCTTTATCTTGAGTTGTGATCAATATTGAAGGCTGTAGTCTTTGATCTTCATCAGTAAGTGCTTCAAGGTCCCTTCACTTTCAGCAACAAGGTTGTGGCATCTGTGTATTACAGGTTGTTAGTGAGTCTTCCTCTAATCCTGATGCTACATTCTTCTTCAGATAGTCAAGCTTCTCAAATTGTTTGCTCAGCATACCTATTGAATGCATATGGTAACAGGATACAACTCTGATGCATACTTTTCTTGATTTTAAACCATAGAGTATTCCCTTGTTCTGTTGGTACAACTTCCTCTTCTTCTGTGTACAGGTACCTCATGACACCATTTAGTGTTCTAGAATTTCCATTCTTTTCAATGTTATCTATAATTTGTTATGATTTACACAGTTGAATGCCTTTGCATAGTTACTCATGCCATCTAGTCAATTCCAACTTATAGTGAGTTGGAAACATTCATTGGGTTTCCAAGGCTGTAAATCTTTATGGAAGTAAATTGCTTCATCTTCCTCCCACAGAGCAGCTGGTGGGTTTTGAACTGGCTACCTTCTGGTTAGCAGCCAAATACTATACCAATTATGCCACCACAGCTTCTCTTTGCACAGTTCACACATTCAAAATATTTGATGACAAAGAGCTGATGAAACCTTGAGCCACTTTTCTGTATGAAGTAAATCCTAAAATAGCTTCAAATCTTCTGAATTAATTTGTTTCAGAGTTGAAGCAGAAAGCAGAATTACTGATGGAAATGGGAACTAGAATAAGTTGGCCACCTAACACAGACTGGTGTTATACTTCTGAAATGTCACAGCCTTGAAAATACTATGGAGCACACATGTGGTTGCCATGAGTGCAAATTGACTTCATGACAACCCAAACATCATGGTACTTATAGATGCCCTTCATAACTGAAGTGAGTATGAGATGAATAGGGATGTTGATAAGAAATATTTTGAATCAGCAATAGAATTTCATAATTTCCTTCTTAAAAATATAACAGTAATAGAACAACCAAGAGAGACAAACTTGTCCATCAGTTGGCTGTCCTGTGGTGGCTTGTGTGTTGCTGTGAGGCTGGAGGTTATGCTACCAGTGATGCAAAATGCAAGAAGGGTTGCCCATGGTGGACAGGTGTCAGTGGAGCTTCCAGACTAAGACAGACTTGGAAGAAGGAAGAGGTCATCCACTTCTCAAATAATTGTCCTGTGAAAACTTTATGAAGAGCAGTGAAACATTGTCTGATACATTACTAGACAACTTTATGAATAGCCCTGAAACATTGTCCGATACAGTGTCAAAAGATGAACCCCTCAGGTCAGAAGGCACTCAAGATATGAATGGGAAAGAGATGCTCCATCAGAGTACAGCCATCTTAATGACAAGGATAAAGTAGAGATTTTGGGACCTCCATTTGCTGATGTGGCACAACTCAAAATGAGAAGAAACAGCTGTAAGCATCCATTAATAATTGGAACACAGAATGTACAAAGTATGAGTCTAGAAAAACTAGAAGTTGCAAAAATGAAATAGAATGCATAAAGATCAATATTTTAGGCATTAGTGAACTGAAATGGATTGGTTTTGGCCATTTTGAATCAGACAACCATATGATCCACTATGCTGGGGATGACAAATTGAAGAGGAATGATGTGACATTCATCATCACAAAGACTGTTTCAAGATCTGTCCTGAAGTATAATGCTGTCAGTGACAGGATAATATCCACATGCCTAGAAGAAAGACCAGTTAATGTTACTATTATTCAAATCTATGCATCAACCACCAAAGCCAATAATGAGGAAACTGAAGATTTCTACCAACTTCTGTAGTCTGAAATTGACCAAACATGCAATCACGATGAGTTGATTATCACTGGTGATTGGAATGCAAAAGTTGGAAACAAAGAAGAGTCATCGGTAATTGGAAAATATGGGCTTGGTGATAGAACTACTGCTGGAGATCACATGATAGAATTTTGCAAGACCAATGACCTATTCATTGCAAATACCTTTTTTCTACAACATAAATGACAGCTATACACATGGACTTTGCCTGATGAATACACAGGAATCAGATTGACTACATCTGTGGCAAGAGGCAATGGAGAAGCTCAATCCTTCAGCCAAAACAAGGCCAGGAGCTGATTGTGGAAGGCCCATCAACTGCTTATATGCAAGTTCAAGTTGAAGTAGAAGACAATTAAAAGAAGTCCACAAAAGCCAAAATATGACCTTGATGATACCCCTCCTGAATTTAAGAGACAATGTAAAGAATAGATTTGATGCATTGAACACCAGTGACAGAAAACCAGAGGAATTGTTGGATGACATCAAGAACATCATCCATGAAGAAAGCAAGAGTTCATTTAAAAGACAGGAAAGGAAAAAAGACCAAAATGGCTTGAAGATGGAGGAGACTCTGAAACTTGCCCTTGAACAGAGAGTAGCTAAAGGAAATGGAAGAAAGGACAAGATAAAAGAGCTGAACAGAAGATTTCAGAGAGCAGCTTGAAAAGACAAAGCCAATTATTATAATGAAATGTGCAAAGATCTGGAGTTAGAAAACCAAAATGGAAGAACACACTTGGCATTTCTCAAGCTGAAAGAACTGAGGAGAAAAATTAAGCCTCGAGTTGCAATATTGAAAGATTCTAGGACAAAATATTGAATGATGCAGGAAACATCAAAGAAGATGGAAGGAATACACAGAGTCACTGTACCTAAAATAACTGATCATTGTTCATCCATTTCAGGAGGTGATATATGATCAAGAACCAATGGTACTGAAGGAAGAAGTCGAAGCTACACTGAAAGAATTGGTGAAGGACAAAGCTTCAGGAATTGATGGTATACCCATTGAGATATTTCAATAAATGAATGCTGTGCTGGAGGCACTCACTCGGCTATACCAAGAGTTTGGAAGACAGCTACCTGGCCAACTGACTGGAAGAGATCCATGTTTGTACCCTTTCCAAAGAAAGGGGATCCCACAGAATGTGGAAATTATTGTACAACATCATTAATATCACATGCAAGTAAAATCTTACTGAAGATAATTCAAAAACGGTTGCAGCAGTATATTGACAGAGATCTTCCAGAAATGCAAGATGGATTCAGAAGAGGATGTGGAACAAAGGATATCATTGCTGATGTCAGATAGATCTTAGCTGAAAGCACAGAATACCAGAAAGAGGTTTACTTAAGTTTTATTGACTATGCTAAAACGTTTGATTGTGTGGATCATAACAAATTATGGATAATATTGAGAAGAATGAAATTTCCAGAACATTTGATTATACTCATGAAAAACCTATACATAGATCAGTAGGCTCTTGTTTGAACAGAACTGCTGTATAGATTACACCTCACTATAAAGAAAGCAAAAATCCTCACAACTGGTCCAATAAACATCTTCTTGATGGATGGAGAAAAGTTTGAAGTTGTCAAGTATTTCATATTACTTGGTCCTACAATCAACACCAATGGGAGCAGTAGTCAAGACATCATATGACATATTGCATTGGGCAAATCTGCTGCAAAACCCCTCTTTCAAGTGCTAAAGAGCAAAGAGATCTCCTTGAAGACAAAGGTGCACCTAACCCAAGCTGTGGTATTTCTTTTTGATTGCCTTTTACGCAGGGGAGAGCTGGACAATGAATAAGGAAGACCGAAGAAGAGTTGATGCTTTTGAGTTGTGGTGTTGGAGAAGTATGCTTAGAGTACCATGCACTGTTAAATGGATGATCTGATCTGTCCTTGAAAAAGTGCACCCAGACTGCTCCTTGAAAGCAAGAATGGTCAAACTTCATCTCACATACTTTCGTCTTGTCATCAGGAGGAACCATTCCCTGGAGAAGGGTATCATGCTGGGTAAAGTGGAGGGTCAGTGAAGAAGGGGAAGGCCCTCAATGAGATGGATTGACAACAGTGGCTGTAAAAATGGTCTTAGGTATAGAAAGGATTGTAAGGTTGGCCCAGGACCAGACAATGTTTCATTCTGCTATGCATAGGTTTGCTATGAGTTGGGGTTGACTTGACAGCACCTAACAACAATAGCAATAGAAAATAATAGTTTAGTTTAATATACACCATCTCACTTGACTTTAACAACAGTTCTAAAAAGCAGATAAGAGAGAGTGAATGAGCTTGCCAATTAGACTGATAAGTTTTGTGGGGAATCATAAAATAATGGAGTTAAGAGGGAACAAACATCATAATGAAAAATCAGTTAAACCTAAAGAGCAAAATGAATTATTGTTATTATAATTCCAAGTCATAGCAACCCTACTTACAACAGATTGTGGGCAATCCTCACAAACCTTGGTATGTTTGAGCCCATTGTTACAGCCACTGTGTCATTTCATCTAATTGAGGATCTTCCTCTTTTTCACTGACCCTCTACTTTACTAATCATGATGTCCTTTTCCAGGAATGGGTCCTTCTTGATAACATGTCAGAAGTATGTAAGAGGAAGTGTAATTCTTGCTTCTAAGGAACATTCTGGCTGTACTTCTTCCAAGACAGATTTGTTCATTCTTCTGGCAGTTTGTGATATATTCAATATTCTTTGCCAACACCATAACTCAAAGGCATTGATTCTTCTTTAGTCTTCCTTATTAATTGTCCAGCCTTCTCACACAAGTGAGGTGATTGAAAATACTATGGCTTAGGTCAGAAATCTTAGTCTTCAAAGTGACATCTTTCCTTTTCAACACTTTAAAGAGATCTTTTGCAGAAGATTTGCCTAATACATTATGTTGTTTGATTTCTTGACTGCTGCTTCTATGGGTGTTAATTGTGGATCCAAGAAAAAGGAAATCACTGGCAACATCAATATTTTCTCTGTTTATCATGCTGTTATTTATTGGTCCAGTGTGAGGATATATTTTTGTTGTTGTTGAGGTGTAATCCTTACTGAGGCTGTAGTCTTTGATCTTCATCAATAAGAACTTCGTCTTTTTCACTTTCAGCAGCAAAGTTATGTCTTATGCCTATTGCAGGTTGTTAATGAGTCTTCCCCCAATCCTCATGCCACATTCTTCTTCATATAATCCAGCTTCTCAGATTAATTTATCAGCATACAGACTGAATAAGTATGGTGAAAGGGCGCTCTGGTAGTGTAGTGCCTAAAGCATTTGACTGAGAATCAGAAGGCTGGAGGTTCAAACCCACCAGCCACTCCTCGGAAGGAAGGTTGGGCATTCCTACTTCCGTAGTGATACTGCCTCGGAAACCCAAG
>NW_006921657.1:11807335-11832701 GCF_000298275.1 Orycteropus afer afer
CATAGCGACCCCTCCTTGGGTTTCCGAGGCAGTATCACTATGGAAGTAGGATTGCCCAACCTTCCTTCCGAGGAGTGGCTGGGTGGGTTTGAACCGCCAGCCATCTGGTTAGCAGGCAAGTGTCTTAGCCACTATGCTACCAGAGCTCCCAATTTGGACTGCTAGCCTCCAAAATGTGAGAAAATAAGTTTCTGTCTTTAAAGTCATCTATTTTGTGGTATTTTGCAATGGTAGCCTCAGGAAACTAAAACAGTGGTCAGCCCACATTCCACAGGAATAGGAGACTTATCAAGAAGCAATAAGGAGGAAATCCAATACTGATGAAGAGATCATTGTTTGCTGTTCAAGGTCAAAGTCAATGGACCCAAAGTCAATAAATACACTAGCCCCAAACTCAGAGATTTACCAGCACAAAGCTTTGTAAATGCATGTGTTCTAAGTTACTGAGTCTGCCTGTGAGGCCCATTGCCCTAATGTCTCTAAGCCTCCCCCTGAAAGTGCCAAAATAGGGGGCTTCTGCTTACTTTATTGAACCCTGAACTAAAATCAGCTCCAGACAACCTCCTGTGCTCTTCTACATAGATAAATTGGGGGGAGGGGGAGTGCTGCCATCCAGTCGATTCTGGCTCATAGATCTCATAGCTACCTTTGACAGCCTACAGAGTGGAACTGCCCCATAGGGTTTCCAAGGCTATAAATCTTTTAAGGAGGCAGACTGCCACATCTTTCTCCGCTGGAGTGACTGGTGGGTTCAAACTTTTGCCCTTTTGGTTGGCAATTGAATACTTGAACCACTATGCCATCAGAGCTCCTGAATTAAATGAAATGAGACAGAAAAAAAAAAAAAGGTAAAAAGAAAGTATTTTTATCATTAAAAAGCAGCCAGTGAGAAATTGATCATCTTCAGGTAAGAAACCATGGGTGTGTTACTACCCTTAAGTGCATACTTTGTAAAGAAGAGTATCTTATCTTATGTTAAGGAAGTATTTATGTATTGTACTACTTTTGGGTCAGGTAATATTACTTAATGTGGTGGTGCTGGCTAGGGGACACTTTATGGAATTACCTATGAAGTGAATAAACATGGCCTTTGCTTTTTTAGTACCATAAAATCTCTTAGAGACTTAGGAAGCCTGAGAACATGGTGTTCCATTTTGGTATTTATCAATACCATTTGCTGATTTTAATGAAACGATGGAGAAGACCTTATTTAAAAAAAATATTGTTGTATTAATTACCCAAGGCTGCCATATAAATTACAAACAACAACAACCACAAAAATAGGTGGCTTCATGTAACAAATTTACTTTCTCACAGTTCTGGAGGCCAGAAGTCTGAAATCAAGGTGTAGGGTGGTCATATTTCCTCTTAAGACTCTAGAGGAGAATCCCTCCTTTCATCGTCCAGCTTCTCGTGGCTCCTGATGATCTTGGTTTCTGGTGTCTGAGTCCAATCACTACCTCTGTCTTCACATGACTTTTTCCTTGTGTCTCTGTGTGGCTTCTCTCTTCTCCCTTTTTGTCTCTTGTAAGGACACCTGTTATTTGATTTAGGATTCACCCAAAACCTAAGAATTTGGCTCAGTGGTTAAACACTTGGCTACTAACTGAAAGGTTGTGGGTTTGGACCTACCAGCCACTCTGTGGGAGAAAGATATGGCAGTCCACCTGCATAAAGATTTAAATGGGGGCAATTCTACTCTGTCCTAAAAGGTCACTATGAATCAGAATTGATTTGATGGCAACTTTTTGTTTGACTCTTTTGTTTTTCCTAGATCCAGGATCATCTTATCTTAATTTATTTTAATTACATCTACGAAGATCCCTGTTCCAAGTTGTTGTTGTTGTTGTTGTTTGCCGTCGAGTCGGCCCCGACTCATAGCGACCCCTCCTTGGGTTTCCGAGGCAGTATCACTACGGAAGTAGGATTGCCCAACCTTCCTTCCGAGGAGTGGCTGGTGGATTTGAACCGCCTGCCTTCTGGTTAGCAGTCAAGTGCCTTAGCCACTATGCTACCAGAGCTCCCCTGTTCCAAGTAGGGCTACTTTAATGAGTTCCTGGAGTTAGGACTTGGGCATAAATTTGGGGGTGGGGGAAGACACTATTCAACCCTGTGCAATAATGAACAGAGAAATGGGTCAGGCAACAATATTCTGTTCTAAGTTTATCTCACAAAAATATAGGAAAATGAAAAAAAGTTTTAAGCTTTTCAATGAAGAATATGCAAGAGTTGATGACTGAGGCCATTGTATAGTCTGGGTTCTGTGACATTATCGCTCTTGTCTTTGCATTAGAGAATAACCGAACTTTGAATGCAAGTGAACCATATGCCCTCTGACACAAAGATTTAGTTTGGTCTTTGTGACTGTGGTCCCAATCCAGTTTTCCTTTATAGTTGGTTGATCATTAATGTCTACAATTTAAGTTAATGGTTGGTTTTTGTGGAAGAGCTGATTGCTACATTTTCTCATATTTTGTAAGCTTGTTTTTATAACCATGTGTCAAACTAAGAAACCACTCAAGTTATTTGAAAAGTGAAAATTATCTCTATACAGGATCTCAATAAAGGATCTGCCACAAAAAGCTAAATGAGCCAACCATAGTTTTAAATTTCATGTTAGTCCTTTTTTATAACAATTGTGCTCAACATAGAATGCTTTGCTTCTAATTTAATCTTAAGCTTTTACATTCTGTTTCATAGTTGACCCAGAAGACTGAAGCTTATGTTCACTGTGTAAATGCTACTTTTTAAATTTTAGGATAAATAACATTTGTTGCTTATTATGGATTGAAATATGTCCCCTCTGCAAAGATATATTGAAATCCTAACTCTTGTACCTATGAATGTGACCCTGTTTGGGAATGTTGTTATTGTTGTTATGTGCCTTTGAGGTGGACCCGATTTATAGCAACCCCTCCTTGGGTGGGGTTGGTATCACTATGGAAGTAGATTGCCTAACCTTCCTTCCGAGGAGTGGCTGGTGGGTTGAACCGCCAGCCTTCTGGTTAGTAGTCAAGTGCCTTAGGCACTATGCTTCCAGAGCTCCCTGTTTGGGAAGAGGGTTTTCCTTTTGTATGTTAATTAAATAATTTCAGAACATGTGGGTCATAAACCTAATCCCTTCTGAGTGGTATCTTATAAAGTAGAGTTCAGGCAGAGAGAGAGACATACACAGAGGAAAGATAGGTGTAACGTGAAGATCCTCTACAAAGAGCCAGAGAACCCCTACCTAAGAATGTCTGGGGCTTTGAACAAGGAAGGGTTCTACCTTACAACAGATACCCTGATTGGACTTCTAGCCTCCAAAACTGTGAGAAAATGAATTTGTTTTTTATTGCCACACATTTGTGGTATATTTTGTTATGGCAGCCCTAGGAAAACGTTTGTAGTTGTTGTTAGGTGCCATTGAGTCATCTCCAACTCATAGAGACCCCATGCACAGCAGAACAAAACACTGCCCAGTCTCTCACCAGCTCCACGATCCTTGCTATACCTGAGCCCATCATTGCAGCCACTGTGTCAATTTATCTCATTGAGCACCTTCTCCTCTTCTGTAGACCTTCTACCTTACCAAGCATCATATCTTTCTCCAGAGAATGGTTCCTTCTTACAACATGACCAAAGTAGGTGAGACGAAGTCTGGCCATTCTCACTTCCAAGGACCATTCTTATTGCCTTTCTCCCAAGACAGATTTGTTAGTTCTTTTAGCAATCCGTGGTACTTTAAGGGGAGCTCTGGTGGCATAGTGCCTAAAGCATCTGACTTCTAACCTGAAAGCTGGTGGTTCAAACCCAACAGCCACTCCTAGGAAGGAAGGTTGGGCAATCTACTTCTGTAGTAATACTGCCTCAGAAATCCAAGGAGGGGTCACTATGAGTTGGGTCCGACTAGACGGTAGTGAGTTATACATCGTCTGATGTCTTAACTACTGCTTCTGTTAGTGTTGATTGTAGAACTAAGTAATATGAAGTCTTTGACAACTTTCAATCTTGTCTAGATTTATCATGATGAGGTTTATAGGTCTAGTTGTGAGGATTTTTGTTTTCTTTATATTGAGGTGTAATCCATACTGCAGACTGCAGTCTTTCATCTTTATCAGTAAGTGCTTCAAGTCATCCTCACTTTCAGCAAGCAAAGTTGTGTCATCAGGGTATTGCAAGTTGTTAATGAGTCTTCTTCCAATCCTGATACCACATTCTTCTTCATACAGCCCAGCTTCTCGGATATTTGCTCAGCATACAGATTGAATAAGTATGGTGTAAGGATACAACCCTGACACACTCCCTTCTTAATTTTAAATCATGCAGTGTCCCCTTGTTCTGTTCAAACTAGAGCCTCCTGGTCTATGTACAAGTTCCTCATGAGTACAATTAAGTGTTCTGGAATCCCCATTCTTCTCAATGTTATCTATAATTTGTTATGATCCACACAATTGAATGCTTTTGTGTAGTCAATAAAATACAAATAAACATCCTTCTGGTATTCTTTGCTTTGAACCAAGATCCATCTGACATCAGCAATGATATCCATCATTCCATGTTTTCCTCTGAATCCAGCTTGCATTTCTGGAAGTTTTCTGTCACTATACTGCTGCAACCATTTTTTGGATTATCTTCAGTAGGAATTTACTTGTGTCTGATATCAATGATGTTCAATAACTTCCACCTGCTGTAGGATCCCCTTTCCTTGGAATGGGTACAAATATGCATCTCTTCCAGTCAGTTGACCAGGTAGCTGTCTTCCAAATCTGTTGGCATAGCTGAGTGAGTGCCTCCAGCATGACATCCATTTGTTGAAACATCTCAGTGGGTATTCTGTCAATTCCTGGACCCTTGTTTTTTGCCATTTCCTTCAGTGCAGCTCTTCCTTCAATACCATTGGTTCTTGATCATATGTCACTTCCTGAAATGGTTGAACATTGACCAATTCTTTCTGGTACAGTGACTCTGTGTATTCCTTCCATCTTCTTTTGATGTTTCCTGCATCATTCAATATTTTGCCTGAAGAATCTTTCAATATTGCAGCTCAAGGCTTGAATTTTTTCTTCAGTTCTTTCAGCTTGAAAGATGCCAAGCATATTCTTTCCTTTTGGTTCTTTAACTCCAGGTCTTTGCACATTTCATTTTAATAATTGACTTTGTCTTCTCAGGCTACTCTATGAAACCTTCTATTCAGCTCTTTTATCCTGTCTATTCTTCCATTTGCTTTAGGTACTCTCTGTTCAAGGGCAAGTTTCAGAGTTTCCTCTGACATGCATTTTAGTCTTTTCTTCTTTTCCTGTCTTTTTAATGACCTTTTGCTTTCTTCATAGATGATGTTCTTGATGTCATCCCACAATTCCTCTGGTTTTTGGTCATTGGTGTTCAATGCATCAAATCTATTTTTTAGATGGTCTCTAAATTCAGGATGGATATATTCAAGGTCATATGTTGGCTCTCGTGGACTTGTTTTAACTGTCTTCAACTTCAAGTTGAACTTTCATATGAGCAGTTGATGATCTATCTGTTTCACAGTCAGCTCCTGACCTTGTTTTGGCTAAAGATATTGAGCTTTTCCATGGCCTCTTGCCACAGATATAGGCAATCTGATTCCTGTGTACTCCATCTGGTGAAGTCCACATGTATAGCTGCCATTTGTATTGTTGAAAAAAAAATTTTATTTGCAATTAATAAGTCATTGGTCTTGCAAAATTCTATCATGTAATCTCCAGTGTTATTTTGATCACCAACACCAAATTTTCCAACTACTGGTGTTTCTTCTTTATTCCCAACTTTTGTATTCCAGTCACCAGTGATAATTAACACATTTTAGTTGCATGTTCAGTGTACTTCAGACTGTAGAAGTTGATAAAAATCTTGAATTTTTTCATCTTTGGCTTTGGTGGTTGGTGGGTAAATTTGAATAACAGTAGTATTTATTGGTCTTCCTTGTAGGCATATGGATATTATCCTATCACTGACAGCATTGTACTTCAGGACAGATTTAAAACATCCTTTGTGATGATGAATGCCATGCCATTCTGCTACAATTTATCATTTCTAGCGTAGTAGATCCTATGATTATCTGATTCAAAATGGCCAAAATGGTCCATTTCAGCCCACTAATGCCTAGGATATCAATCTTTATATGTTCCAATTTTCCTGGATTCATACTTTGTACATTCCATGTTCTTGTTGTTAATGGATGTTTGCAACTGTTCTCCTCTGTTTGAATCATGCCATGTCAGCAAATGATGGTCCTGAAAGCTTTACCTTATCCATATCATTAAGATTGGTTCTACTCTGACAAAGCAGCTCTTTCCCAGTCATATTTTGAGTGCCTTCCAACCTAAGGGGCTCATCTTCTGGGACTGTCAGACAATGTTTCAGGGCTATTCATAAAGTTGTCCAATAATGTTCCAGACTGTGTTTCTCTGCCATTCATAAGGTTTTTCCTGGCCAATTCTCCTCCTTCTTCTATCTCAGTCTGGCAGCTCCGCTGAAACCTGTCCACCATGTGGGACCCTGCTGGCATTTGAAACACCAGTGGCACAGCCTCCAGCCTCACAATAACACACAAACCACCACAGTATGACAAACTGACATACAAGTTCATTTCTCTTAGCTACTCCAAAGCTCTCTGCCCTCCCATTACCTGGATCTGGCCACCCTTGGCCCTGGTTTCCTGCCTTCCTGCCTCAGGTGAGGGCCCTCTCCCTCCCCTTACCTGGATCTGGCTGCTGTGAGCCCTGGCTTTCCTGCCAGGAAAGTGAGACATTGCTATACACTTACTTTGATAATAGAAGAGAGAGAGAGAAGACAGAAGAGAACCAGAGACAGAGGAAAAGAAAGTACAAAGAAGAATTGGTGGTGGTGATATTGTTCACAGAGAATTGAAGTATAAAATTCTGTGCAATGCTCAACAAAGAATAAATTCCTATTAAATAAATTTTAAGTTCAATGAAAAGTAATCAACTCTATCCACTTCTCATTATGTTAATTTCAGTTTTCTGTGATACTGTTCTCCCATAACTTCTTTGCCAAAGGCAGCATTGTCTGCGCAAGTGCAAAATCCAATTAACTTTTCTGTTTGTTCTTTAACTTTTTATTTTATTTGGGCAAAATTTTACAAAGCAGATTCATTTTATGTTCAACAGTTCATACACATTTTGTTTTGTGATACTAGTTACTTTCCCTACAGTATAATAGCTCTCCTCCCACTTCTTCCCTGAGGTAAACCTTTCCCTGTGTCCTTCTTGCCTATGTATTCCTATCTCCCTTCTTTTTTCCCTGTGCACATGATGCCCTTCTGGTCTCCACTGGTTGATTGTTCTAAGGAATGCATCTCTCTGGTATAGGTGCTCAGCTCTTAGGTTTGGCTGAGAGTTAAGCCACAGGAGTGAGTTCAATTCCAGGCCGGAATGGTGACTTGGGGCTATAGTCTTGGAGGTTTCACCAGTCTCTTATCAAACTAGTTAGCCTAGCCTCTTTTTATGATTTTGAGTTTTGATCCACCATTTTCTTCACTCCATTCAGGACCTCCAATTCTGATTTCTTTCTGAATGGTTGGCATTAGTAGCCAAGCACATGTAGTTCTTCTGGTCTCAGGGTCTTATAGGCTAAGGTTCCCATGGTCCATCAGACCTTTGTACTATTTCCAAACCAAAAAAAAATGAAACTCACTGACATTGAGTTGATTTGATTTATAGTGACCCTTCCTTGGGTTTCTGACACAGTATCTCTATGGAAGTACATTACCCAGTCTTCCTTCTGAGGAGTAGCTGGTGAGTTTCTGGTTAGCAGTCAAATTCTTTATGCAGTATGCCACCAGGACTATTTCCATGCATCTTTTATTTTCTTCACTCTTCTTTGCTCTGAACAAAGTGAGACTAATAGCTGCATTTTAGATCGTTGCTTGTGTTTAAGCCCCAGTTGCTACTCACTGAAGGAGATGTAGAACAATATTTTCATATTCCATGGTGTGCCAATTGATCTTGATGTCACCTGCAACCATAGTCCCCAGCCCACAGGCCCACTGGCTCACTTTCTTAAGATGCTTTATTGTCGCTAAGAAGTTATCCTAACTTTGCCCCCTGTGAACTTTCAACTGTATGGACATATTTATACCACGTACAAATACATATGTAAAAATATAATCTGCCAAAGCTATGTATGGTCTTGGGTATATTTCCATTTGCCTATCCATACCTAATCTTCTTGCCTATCTATCACTTGTAGATTTGCTATTATTGACAATTCAGTACTGTGTATGCAATAGTATTTGTTTCTATTGTCTGTACCTCCTGTGCAGCTCTTTGTGTCTTCCTTTTCCTTAATGATATTATGTTAGTCATATGCTTTTGTTGTATTGCTTTCCCTTCACCCATATCAAACCTGTCTCTTAACTATCCATCTGTTTTCCCTCCCTCCCTCTCCCCTCTCATCCCTGTTAACCAATAAAGAAAATGTCCTTCCCTGTGTAAACATTTCCTTGACTTTTTATAATAATTGACTCATAAAATATTTGTCCTTCTGTGATTGACTTACTTCACTCAACATAATGTTCTCCAAGCTCATCCACGTTATGAGGTGATTTGCTGATTCTTTAATGTTGCGTAGCATTCCATTGTGTGTATGTACTGTGGTTTGGTTATCCATTAATGAAAGTGACAAACCCAATTTATTTTTATCTGTCCATGTCTCATTGGGCCACTCTTTAATATTTGACCCTATTTACCATTATCTTCTTGTTGAAATTATTATAAAGCTATCTTTCTGAACATTTCTTTTTAAATACATTTATCTCTCTGCCTACTCCCTTAATTATTGGAATCAGTGGTTTTTTTTTTTCTCTTTCATGTCCTTTAACTCTATTATAGTCTTCTTAAGACTTGACTGATCCCCAAATTTCGACAAAAATCTGCAGAACTATATGTTAACTATATGTCTAAAATATATTTCTCTGCCCCATAGTTTACTTTTGAAAGCCATATATTTCCACATAGATTTCCTGCATTAATTTCAATATATCCAAAATTCAGCTTATAATTTCTATCCCCTAAAACATATCTTCTCCTCTGTTCTTTATTTTCATCACTGGAACCATCATTAAAATTGAGTTACTCAAGCAAAAAATATGGAAACTATCCCTGACTCCTTGATTCTCATTCCTCACATTTAGCTGGTTGAAATCTTGTACATTAAGTATCTCTTAAATTTTTCAATAGCTTTAGCTGATTATTGAGAAATGCAGACTCCCTCACCCACCAACATTTGGTCTGAAATTGAGGCTAGAAAATTTGAAGGCAACTATCATGTCTGTTATGTCAGAAAATGCAGTCATCATGGAAATTATGCATGGACTGCATTATGGAGAGAATCTAGCCCTTCCTAATCCATTACATAAAATGATATTAGCTCTTCAAATAGACCATGCCAGCTTCTAAAAGCCATTGTTGTTTTGTCACCTATATTTTCTAGGAGACAGTTCCATCGTGTTCATAGCCTTGTGTCCTACTACTCAATCTAATTTACATAGTTCAACTCTCAGGAAGTCATAGTACCTAATTCCTGAGTTCTATACATAGCCCAATGTATTGAAGTCTGTAATTAAAAAATACAGCCTAATTTATCTTCTACTATGCATGTTATTGCTCAAGCCCACCCAGTGAAAAATAATTAATATTTTAAAATTAAGACTTGCAGGTCCATAGTCAAAGAGAGTGTATTTCCCAGAGTATAGTATTCATCATGTCCTCCTCATGTAATTTTCATCCTTCAACTAATTCATTTTATTACTGGGAATTGAGACTATTTCATTTTTCTCTTTCAGAAGCATATTCATAAAGACAGTCCTCCTGAATATAGGCCATTGCTTCTCCAATCTGTAATTATTACAATAAGTAGTACATTACTGCAGTGCTTTGCATGCATCAGTACATATGCTTCAGCAATTAAGAACTGCTGCTCCTGGAAGGTGAAATAAATGTCCAGAATTTGACAATCTATTGTGACTACATTCCTTTTCAATGTAGGAGTAAATTTTAAAAGGTAGTGTTTGTTATTGTTAGATGGGGAAAACAATTGTTTTCTGTCCATTTCAAGAATGATAATGGCATTTTCTCTAAAGTCTAATTCAAAGACGTCAAAGAATCAGGAAATTTATACTGACATAATAACACCTTAAGTTGTAGAATACATTTATATTTTTAAATCATTTTCAATGTTCTTATGATTTAGTTCTGAGTAATACGTCTATAGATTAGATATTATAGTCCCAATTTGACAGATTGAAAAAAAAATACAAAGGTTAAGTTGTCCAAACTATAGACTTTATCATTTGAGAAAAAATACAACTATGCTATTTAATTCTCTGGGATGTTTGTATTTCTTCTAGAATTATATGAACATATAATTTTTGCAAAACATCAGTTAAAGATTCAGTAATATTCTCCATTATTAGAAGCATCTGACTGATTTAATTATGCTTTAGTTTTACTCTTCCTTCCATAGATTGCTAATAAAAGACTTTACTTTTATTGTCTCAAGGCAATTTGAATAGATTATGGAATACTATCTTACTTATACTAAATGTGTGCTAAAATTGCTGCATGTTTTTAAATGGGTTTTCCTTCTTGAATTCTTTCTAACACTCCTATTCTGACTACTAGCTGGCAAAGTTACATAATTAAAATCTGAAGAATTAGCAAAATGGCAACTCTGAGTATGGCAATTCCATGAGAAAAATGCTACCTTAATATCTATCTTTCTCTAGTGCCAATCTTTCTAGAGTTGAGCTCTGGATGTCTGAACAGTGAAAGCATGGTGATCCAGTCCACTGGCATACATTCCTCACCTTGGAATGTTGTTACTGTCTGCCTTCCAGTCAATGATAACTCATAGAAACCTTATATGACAGACTAGAAATGTTCCACAAGGTTTTCTATGCTATAAATCTTTATAGAAGCAGATTGCCAGGTCTTCACTTCTGGAGACACTCATGATTTGGAACCACAGACCTCTGAGTTAGCAGCCAAGTGATGAACCAAATGTTGTTGTTGTTAGGTGCCAGCGAGTTGGTTCCAACTCAAAGCAACCATATGTACAACAGAATGAAACATTGCCTGGTCTTGCACCATCTTCACAATTGTTGCTGTCTTTGAGCCAATAGTTGCAGCCTCTGTGTCAGTCCATCACCCTGAGGGTCTTCCTCTTTTTTGCTGACCCTCTAGTTTACCAAGCATCCCCTTCTCCAGGGACTTGTTCTTCCTGATAACATGTCCAAAGGACATGAGATGAAATTTTGCCATCCTTGCTTCTCAAGAGCATTCTAGTTGTACTTCTTACAAATTTGTTTGTTCTTCTTGTGGTACATGCTTTTCAGTGCTGTCAAGTCAGCTCCAACTCAACACAACCCTATGTACAACAGAATGAAACACTGCCCAGTCCTGCACCATTCTCACAATCTTTACTATGCTTGAGCATATTGTAGGCACTGTGTCAATCCTTCTCATTAAAGATCTTCTCCTTTTTTGCTGACCCTCTACTTTACCAAGCATAATATCCTTCTCTAGGGACTGGTCCCTTCTGACATGACCAAAGTAGGTGAGATGAAGTCTGGCCATTTTTGCTTCTAAGGAATACTCTGGCTGCACTTCTTCTAGGACAAATTTCTTCAGTCTTCTTGCAGTCCACGATATTTTCAGTATTCTTCACCAACACTACAATTCAAAGGCATTGGTTCTTCTTCAGTCTTCCTTTTCCATTGTACAACTTTCATATGCACAAGATGATTGAAAATACCATGGCTGGGGTTAGATGTACCTTAGTCTTCAAGGTGACATGTTTGCTTTTTAACATTTCAGTTAAAGTCTTTTGCAGGAGATTTTTCCAATGCAATTATTGCCACTTCTATTGGGGTTGATTGTGGATCTAAGTAAACGGAAATCCTTGACAACTTCAATATTTTCTTTGTCAATTATGATATAGTTTATTGGTCTAGTTGTGAAGATTTTTGTTTTGTTTTATGTTGAGGTGTAATCCATATTGAAGGTTGTAATCTTTGATATTCATCAATAAGTGCTCCAACTCTTCTTCACTTTCAGGAAGCAAAGTTGTGTCATCTGAATATCACAGGTTGTTAATGAGTCTTCCTTCAATCCTTATGCTACATTCTTCTTTTTATAGTCCGGCTTCTTGTATTATTTAGACAGCATGCAGAAGGAGGTAGTTGTTGCTTTATGTGAAGATTTTATCAACACTGTCTGCTGAATACAACCTTAGGAGGATCCCTATTTTTTTCTGTGATTTCATTATTTAGTTAAAAATAAAACCATATACATATATTTTTATCATCTTAGGTTTTGGTACAAGAATTTCTTGTGGAGAACAGGTTTTTTTTTCCTCCTCTTGGGAAAAAGGCTTTAATAAATTTGTTGCAGGCTTGCCAAGTAGAAGTAACCTTAGACTAGAGCACTGGTTATATGGGAAGAGAGATTCTACTTGGCACTCTCCATATTCCCTGGGGAAATAACAAGAAGAGGTCAAGGAGAAGAACAGCTGGTAGTTGGCAAGTCTTGGGAAACTTAGGAAAAAATACGTTTCATCTAGAATTTTTATGCTATAAGTATGTGTGATGGGGAAAAAAAAGGAGAAAAAAGCCTTCAGTCTCCTTTGTCTCCCTCCTATACTTGTGATGATTTTCCTTTGGTAAAAGAATTTCAGTAGTGAATAAAAACATTAGGATTCTTGCTTTAGGTAACAATGGAGCAGGAACGAGATATTAATCAAATTATCACACTAATGAACATGTCATTACATACTGAAGTACGTATTCAAAGGAAAGAGACATTTTTCCATAACAGTGTACAAATAAGGTATATAATTGAGAAACATCATCTAGTTTGATAAAGCTTCACTGTGTAAGTGATGTTTGAGGTAAGCTTTATCAGATGAATTGGGGTTGTCGAGGAAGAGGTAGGGAGCTCTGGTGGTGTACTGTAAGGCATTTGACACAGTCACTCTGCAGAAGGAAGCTTGGGCAATCTACTTCCATAGTGATATCGCCTTGGAAACCCAACAAGGGGTTGTTATGAGTCGGATCCAACTCGTGGGCAGTGAGTTTAGTTTGGTTTTAGGAAGAGGTAAATGAGGCATTAGTGGTTCCATGGTGGAAATCTCTCCTTTGCTGCATGGATCCTGGGCTCCATTTGATTCCATCCGTCTTTGGAAGTTTGCATGTTGCTATCATGCTGAACAGGTTTCAGTAGAGCTTCCAGGTGACAGACTAAGATGAAAGGCCTGGTGGTCTACTTGGAAAATCAGCTGATGAAAACCCTATGAATTGCAAAATGGTCTGATTTACAACCTATCGTGAGACCATGAGAATGGTGTGAGACTGAGCAGCGTTTTGTTCCTTTGTGCATGGGATCGCCCCCATGAAGGGGGACTAACTCTATGGCAGACAACAGCAACAATAGGAAGAGGATACAGAAGGAACAGCATGGATGAATTCTACTAGGCAAGGAAGAAGAATAGAGAAAAGAGTGGGGAAATGATGCTAGAGAGATAATCAGGGCCAATGTTTCAGCAGGTTAGCCAAGGTAAGTACTTGTGTGCTTATCCTAAGATAGAAGGGAGAAAAGGAGCTTTGTGAGATTTGTGATTTGGGAAGATCATTTTGGAGTGGCTAGGAGAGGCATTCAGTAGTATATTTGATAGGAGGCCACTTCACTTTTCTCTGTGGAAAACAGTGGTAGCATAGAGAACGGTTGAGTGGAAATAAAATCCTACAAGCCAAATTACTAGGTCCAATACTTAAAAGATCATTTCTTTCATAGAAAGTCTTCAGCAGAAAGAGAGTGTGAAAATAGGAATGATGAGAAAGAATGAGAGAGAGAGGGAGAGGGAGAGGGAGAGAGAGAGAGAGAGAGAGAGAGAGAGACAGTGACAGTGATCCCTGACTATTGCAAAACCAACTTGTACCCTATAGCTCTAAGCTTTGCAGCACAGGGGAAATAGTGCATGTAACATAGTTTTTATATACTTTTTGGCCTTAATTGATATTTGTGTTTGACTTTTGTCCGTAGAATAAAATACTGTCTAAGTTTGCTTTCTACTTTAAATAGATGATAGACACTTAGCAAATATTGTTTAAAAAAAAAGTTAATTTTCCTAATACTTCATAAACTCTTTCTCCTGCTAAATCCAAAGTTGAACCATCAAAAAAATCTCAAATCTGTGGAGAAAAATGCTCATCTTAGGCATGCAAACATTGGAAATAAGTGTTGATTTATTTATTTTCTTTTTCCCACCAACTGTCACCAATCTGTTACTATAAAACATATTTTGGCTATTCATGAATAGGTTGCATTTTACTCTTACCTTTCTGCCTCGATGAAACTGGATGGCTCATTAAAGAATACTTTGTAGATGTTTCCGATGCAAAATTCCTTTTTAAAAAAGTGATTTATTAGTTTGTGAATATATCAAATTCATTTTAATTCCTGCAATTGAGCTCAAGTATTTGAAATTGGTAGAAATTTCTTCCACTAAAATTCTAAACTTACAAATTCCTGAGTGGCAGGTTATCATGGATCAAACAATCTCTATTATCTTTGCTTTACATCATTGCAAATTAAGGTGCTTTCCATTTACCTTAACTTGTAATATACATTACTGGTTTAAAAACATTTCAATGCAATTTTTTCATTATTTTGATTATAAGTTATAAACAAATCACAAAAATTAATATAGCCTTGTAGATATAGTTTTCCTTAAATTTATATTTATCTAATTTATATTTATCTAACCAAGGGAGAGTTCCCCAACTGGGCTATCAAAATGATTACTGACCTTTATAAAATTGTACATCTTCTGTGTATGTGTATTTATATATATAGTGTTCTTCTGAATTTCTTTGTTTTTTTTTTTCCAAACTGTCTGCATAGAAGAAGACACTAGTGAATTCCATAACTCTGTGCTAGACAAGTATTGGTTGCTTTACTTACCTAATCTAATTTAATTCTACCAACAGCTTCTGCAATAAAAATTTTTATGACCATTACAGATAAGAGAATTGAGGCTTAGAGAGTAAACCATTAGTCTAAAATCACACAGAACTGATAAGTCTGGGAGCTGGATTAAAATGTAGAGTCTGACTCTAAATCTCATTTTCATTTGTCTACATAACCTTCTTATTGGGGATTTTGTTACACTATGCCAATCAAGCTACTTGATTTTCTTTCCTCAATAATTTATTCTTTAATATAAGAGGTTTTACAGTTGTAATATTTAGTATAGCTGACAGGAAATATATGTTTTGATTTTCATATGGAACAATTATCTTTTACGGACCTTCTGGAGAACATTATTTTCCCTGTTTATTACATTTTATATAGCCTAAATTGTGTCCTAGGCTTTTCTTTTCCTTTCTCTTTTTTTTTTTTTTTTTTCCTCTAGCAATGTAGATTAAGAGATATAAAAGCATATACTAGAAGGTACTTTCAAAGAAAATCATATCCTCCCAGAAATAATATTTGTCCCTCCTTTTTAAAAAAATACTTTAAACCCTTGGAGTAGATTATTTCAGTTTCTTCTGTGTGTACTCCAAAGAAACATTATATGGAATTTTAGTGTAAGTAGTCATATCATGTAAAGACAATCCCTTCATAGAGTAAGGTGATTTCAAGATTGTGAGGCCAAAGTATAATGCAGTCTTATTTGTGTATAAACTTTTGTAAATTCATGACAAATTATCTCCCACCTCTCCTGAAATATCTATTTCATTTAATGTAAAGCTGTGACAGTTGCAATATATAATGAGAAATATCATATGACTTACTTTCAAAATGCAAGGTAAATTTCCCATAAATGAAGTATAATTTGAGAGAAGGCAAAATATAAAAAGTTATCAAGAGTAAAGAAATGTGAGTTCTGGTAAGATGGTGGAATAGGCAGACAGACTTCACAGACTCTATTCAACAAGGGAAAGGGGAACCAATTAACACAGATACAGAAGATAATCCTGGAGCCCTATGTTTTGAAGGGAAGGATATAGAAGTGGACTAAACTCCAACTAGCAGAAGAATTTGCATGAAAACTCCAAAAAAGGAGACATATGGAACTGCGGTGTGTCAGTGATCCTGACAGCACAGACAGCTTGGATATTGCAGAGTGGTGTTAGAACCTAAGAATTGACCTAAAAATGGGCCCTGCTAGCCAGGTGCTGCACAGAGAACTGTACTGGTAGCTGATGAATAAAAGGGGAAGCAGCAAACAGGAAGAAGGATTAAGCTGTGGACTTTTGTCTGTCTGGAGGGTGCAGCCATTTTGTATGTTTACAAGTGGTTTGACCATTTTGGATATTTAGAGTGACAGTGTTCTCCCAGATTCCAGGGACTTAAGAATAGGCTCCACTTGCCAGGAACTACAAGGACATTCCAGACACCAACAACTGGAAAGGTGTGATATTCTGCATGTGACTCTTATACCCCACACCCTCTTGGTGAACGGAGGTACAGCCATCCCTCACTCCCACCCACCTTCTGGGCTGGCAGGAATTCCATCCTAGTCTGTGTGCTTGGATGGAGCCTGGATGCCTTGCCCCGCCCTGCCAAGATTCCACCCCCCCCTTTTTTATAAGTTTGTTTTTGTCTTTTTTAAAATTATTATTATTATTGTCCTTTTTATTATTATTCATTATTCTTCCCTTCCCAGGTTCTAGTTTTCAGCTTTTTCTCTCTTCCCTGTTCCTGGTTCCCATTTTTTTTATTTCTCATGTTTAACCCCATTCCTTGGTTTTCTTTTTGCATTTTTTACATTTTTTTTCTTAGTTATTCTCCTACTCTATATTTTTTCTCTTATTTCCCTATCTCTAAATACTGCAGGTTTTTTTTTTTTTTAATTTTTCTTCTTTTTTTTTAAGTTATTATCCCTGTGTGCTTACACTGTGTTTTTTGTCCACATGCTTTTACTTTTTTGATAGCTATTAGATGAATGTTTTTGTCTAACTGCGTGGAAGACAGCAACAGTGACCATACGACATAACTACATCCACACCTGCTTCAGCTTCACTTAGTAAAAGCCACCACATCCTTCTCCACCAAGTGGCCAATGACAAACAACCATCAAGAAGAGCCTGACTCACTCTTAACTGCTCTTCACAAACAGTTAACAGAGATCTAAATACAACAGCATCACAATGTCTCAGAGAAAACTGACCATCACAGTCCACACAAAGAAAGAAGGTAAAGGGGTAGAAACAAAGGAGCAGGATACAGACCCAGAACACATCCCTGAGGAAGAAAAGCATTGGAACCCTCTGATAAGGAATTCAAAACAATTATATTTATGTGTCTTCAAAGGATTGAGAGACAGATCAAGGAAAACACTGACAAAATTAAGGAAAACACAGACAAAACCCTAGAACAATATTGGAAGAAAATACAAGAACAAAATGACAAAATAAATGAAAAACTAGAAATGATTCAAAATCTACAGATAGAAATCCAGAAAACTAATACTGAATTTTCAGATATAGATAACAGATTGAAAGAGCAGAGGAGTAGAATTGAATCAATGGAAGACAGAATTAATGAGATTGATGACAAATACCTGAATACTTCTTTGGAAAGGGATCACTCAGTAAAAGATCAAAACAAAATAAAGAAAGCCTAAGATACTTGTGGAATGCCATCAAAAGGGATAACCTATGTGTAATGGGAATTCCAGAACAGGAAGAGAAAAAGAAAACCACTGAGAAAATTGGCCAAGATTACTTGGAAGAGATCTCCCTTGAGATAATGAAAGATGAGAATATATCCATTCAGGAAGTCCAGTGAACCCCAAACAGGATTGCCACCAAAAGGAAATCAGCAAAACTAAAAAGACAAAGAAAGAATCCTGAAAGCAGCATGAAAAAAATGAAAAGTTACTTACAAAGGACAACCAATAAGAATAAGTTCTGATTTCTCAGCAGAAACCATGCAAGTGAAAAGGCAATGGAATAGTATATATAAAACCCTGAAAGATAAAAATTTCTAACCAAGAATTATATATTCAGCAAAATCGTTCCTCAAATGTGATGATGAAAATAGGAGAGTCCCAGATAAGCAGAAATTAAGGGAATTTCTTAAAAGCAGACCAACCTTACTAGAGGTACTAAAGGGAGTCCTTAGAACAGAGGAACAATAATAGCAAACAACAACCAACCATTAATACAAGATGACATAATCCAGAAGCCAATACAGCTATAGAAGCATCCAAAGTAAACTAAGTTTACAAGATTGTAAACAGGGAACCAAAGGCATCAATTGGCAAATGAGGACAACTATAAACAAAAAAGAGGAAAAAATATTGTTGTTAGGTGCCATTGAGTTGGGTCCAACTCATAGTGACCCTATACACAGCAGAACAAAACACCTCCTGGTCCTGCACCAGCTCTGCAATCCCTGCTATACTTGAGCCCATTATGGCAGGCACTGTGTCAATCCATCTCGTTGAGGACCTTCCCCTCCTTCATCAACCCTTCACCTTACCAAGCATGACATTCTTCTCCAGGGAATGGTCCCTTCTGACAACATGACCAAAGTAGGTGAGATGAAGTCTGGTCATTCTCACTTCCAAGGAGCATTCCAGCTGCACTTCCTCCAGGACAGATTTTTTAGTTCTTTAGCAGTCCATGGTACTTTCAGCACTCTTCTCCAGCACCACATCTCAAAATCATTTATTCTTCTTCGGTCTTCTTTATTCATTGTCCAACTCTCACATGCATATGAGGCAATTGAAAATATCATGGCTTGTGTCAGGCACACCTTAGTCCTCAAGGAAACATCTTTGCTCCTCAGCACTTGAAAGAGGTTCTTTGCAGCCAACTTGCCCAGTTCTATACGTTCTCTGATGTCCTGACTGCTACCTCCATTAGTGTCAATTGTAGAACCAAACAATGTGAAGTCCTTGACAACTTCAATCTTCTCTCCATTCGTTGTGATGCTGCTTACAGGTCCAGTTGTGAGGATTTTTGTTTTATTTATATTGAGACGTAATCCATACTGCAGACTGTATTCTTCAATCTTCATCAATAAGTGTTTCAAGTCATCTTCACTTTCAGCAAGCAAAGTTGTCTCATCAGTGTATCAGGTTATTATTAATGAGCCTTTCTCCAATCCTGAAACCATGTTCTTCTTTATATAGTCCAGCTTCTCAAATTATTTTCTCAGCATACAGATTGAATAATTACGGTGAAAGGATACAACCCTGACACACTCCCTTCTTGATTTTAAACCATTCAGTGCCTCCTTGTTCTATTCAAACAACAGCCTGCTGGTCTATGTATAGGTTCCTCATGAGTTCCTTCAGAACACTTAATTGTTCTGGTATTCCCATTCTTCTCAATGTTATCCACAATTTGTTATGATCCACACAAACAAATCTTTTGCATATCAATAAAACACAAGTAAACATCTTTCTGGTATTCTTTGCTTTGAGCCAAGATCCATCTGACATCTGCAATGACATCTCTTGTTCCACATCCTCTTCTGAATCCACCTTGCACCTCTGGAAGTTCTCTGTCAATATACTGTACTGCTGCAACCATTTTTGAATTATTTTCAGTAAGATTTTACTTGCATGCAATATTAATGATATTGTTCAATAATTTCCACATTCTGTGGGATCACCTCTCTTTGGAATGGACACAAATATGGATGTCTTCCAGTCAGTTGGCCAGGTAGCTCTCTTCCAAATCTTCTGTCATAACTGAGTGAGTGCCTCCAATGGGGCATCCATTTGTTGAAACATCTCAATGGGTATTCTGTCAGCTCCTGGAGCCTTGTTCTTTGCCAATTACTTCAGTGCAGCTTCAACTTCTTCTTTCAATATCATTGGTTCTTGATCATATACCACCTGAAATGGATGAACATGAAACAGTTTTTTTTTTTTTGGCACAGTGACTCTGTGCATTCCTTCCATCTTCTTTTGATGCTTACTGCATCATTCAATATTTTGCCAATAGAATCTTTCAATATTGCAACTCCAGGCTTAAATTTTTTTCCTCAGTTATTTCAGCTTGAGAAATGCGAAGCATGTTCTTCCCTTTTGGTTTTCAAACTCCAGGTCTTTGCACATTTCATTATAGTAATTGGCTTTGTCTGCTCAAGCTGCTCTTTGAAATCTTCTGTTCAGCTCTTTTATCATGCCATTTCCTCCATTTGCTTTAGCTGCTCTCCACTCAAGGGCAAGTTTCAGAGTTTCTTCTGTCATCCATTTTGGTCTTCTCTTCTTTTGTTGTCTTTTTAATGACCTCTTGATTTCTTGATGGATGGTGTTTTTGATGTCATCCCATAATTCTTCTGGTTTTTGGTCATTGGTGTTCAATGCATCAAATCTATTCTTTAGATGATCTTTAAATTCAGTAGGAATATATTCCAGGTCATATTTTGGCTCTTGTGGAGTTGTTTTAATTGTCTTCAACTTCAAGTTGAACTTGCCATATGAGCAATTGATGATCTGTTCCACATTCAGCTCCTGGCTGGGTTTTGGCTGAAAATATTGAGCTTTTCCATCACCTCTTGACACAGATGTAGTCATTCTGATTCTTATGTACTCCATCTGGCGAACTCCAGGTGTATAGCCACCATTTGTGTTGTTGAAAAAAGGGTGGTGTGGCAAAATTTTATCATGCGATCTCCAGCATTATTTCTATCACCAAGGCCAAATTTTCTAACTACTGGTGATTCTTCTTTGTTTCCAACTCTTGCATGCCAGTCTCCAGTGATAATTAACTCATCTTGATTGTGTGTTTGGTCAATTTCAGACTGCATAAGTTGATAAAAATCTTCAATTTCCTCATCTTTTGCTTTGGTGGTTGATACGTAAATTTGAATTTTAGTCGTGCTAAGTGATCTTCCTTGTAAGAATATGGATATTATCCTATCCCTGTACTATTGTATCTATCATTTTACTTCCAGAGAGATCTTGAAACATCCTTTGTGATGATGAATGACACACCATTCCTCTTCAAATTGTCATTCCCGACATAGTAGATCATATAATTAGCTCATTCAAAATGGCCAAAACCCGTCCGTTTTAGCTTACTAATGCCACTCCTCGGAAGGAAGGTTGGGCAATTCTACTTCCGTAGTGATACTGCCTCGGAAACCCAAGGAGGGGTCGCTATGAGTTGGGGCTGACTCGACGGCAAATAACAACAACAACAACAATGCCTAAGATATCAATTTTTATGTATTCCATTTCATTTTGGATAACTTCCAATTTTCCTAGATTCATACTTCGTACATTCCACGTTCCTATTATTAATGGATGTTTGCTGCTGTTTCTCCTTAATTTGACTCATGACATGTCAGCAAATGGAGGTCTTGAAAGCTTTATTTTATCCATATCAGTAAGGTTGGTCCTACTTGGATGATTCAACTCTTTCCTAGTCATATTTTGAAAGCCTTCTGACCAGGGGGGCTCATCCTCCTGCACTGTATTGGACAATGTTTCCAGGCTATTCATAAAGTTGCACAGTAATGTATCAGACAGTATTTCTCTGCTATTCATAAGGTTTTCCCTGGCCAAGTTTTTGAGAAGTAAATGGTCTTTTCCTTCTTCCTAGTCTGTCTCAGTCTGTAAGATGCATTGAAACCTGTGCACTATGTGCAACCCTGCTGGCACTTGAAACATTGGTGGCACAGTCTCAAGCCTCACAACAACATGCAAGCCACAATGGTACAGCAAACTGAAAGACAAGTTTGTCTCATTTAGCTGTTTGAAACCTCTCTGCTCTCCCATCACCTGGATCCCTGGAGCTGGTCTGCTCTGTTGTCCCTCTGGCTTTTCTTTTCCCTGCTTTCCTGGCTCATGGAGATTGGGTCTGTGTCCCTCCCCTTACTTGGATGCCTGGGTGTTGCTCTCTTCTGTCATCACCTCTGGCTTCTCTTTCCCCTGCTTTCCTAGCTAGTGGGGGTAGGGTCTGTGTTGCTCCCCTTACTTGGATCCCTGGCTTCTGCTCTGTTATGTAATGCCCTCTGATTTCTCTTTCCCCTACTTTCCTGGCTGGTGGGGGTGGGGCCTGGGTCTCTCCCCTTAACTAGATCCCTGGCTACTGCTCTGCTCTGTGGTTCCCTCTGGCTTCTCTTTCTCCTGCTTTTCTGGCTGGTGGGGGTGGGCAACCAATTCATACTTGTTGATAATTACACTGAATGTTAATTTTGGGATTAAATTCACTGAATGTTAATTAGTGGATTAAATGCACCACTCAAGAGACAGAGAGTTGCAGACTGGATAAGAAAACAAAAGCCATCAATATGCTGTCTAGAAGAGACACACCTTAGAGACAAATGCAAAAATAGACTAAAAATCAAAGATTGGAAAAGGATATATCAAGCAAATGGCAACCAACAAAGAGCAGGAATGGCAATCTTGATTTCTGATCAAATTTACTTTAAGACAAAAACCACCATATGAAACACAGAAGGACATTATATAATGATTAAAGGATCAATTGACTTAGAAGATATAATCATAATAAATATTTATAGACCAAAAGAAAAAAACCCCAAAATACATAAATCAGAATTTAAAAGAGTTGAAAAGCCAAATAGATGATTCCAAAGTTATTGTGGGAGACTTTAAAATGCCACTTTCAATGAAAGATAGAACAACCAGAAAGAAACTCAACAAAGATGCAGAAGCAATACAATCCAGCAACTTGACCTTATCGACATCTACAGAGCACTTTGCCCAACAACAAAACAATATATATTCTTTACCAGTGTCCATGGAACATTCTCCATGATAGACCATATGTTAGGCCATTAAGCAAGAATCAATAAACTGGAAAATATTGAAATATTACTATGTGTCTTCTCAGATCACAGTGCTATCAAAGTAGAAATCAACAATAAGGAGATGAATGGAAAAAAAGCAAACACATGGAAACTGAACAGCACCCTCTTTAAAAAGAATGGGGAAGAGAAGAAATAAAAGATGAAACTAAAAATTTCCTTAAATGAAATGAGAATGAAATCATGACATACCAAAATCTTTGGGCCCCAGAAAAAGCAGTGATCAGAGGCCAATTTGTAGCAACAAATGCACATTATCAAACATGAAGAGCCAAAATCAACACTTTAAACCAGCATCCCCAACAATTAGAAAAAAAATACCCAGCAAGAAAAACCTACAGTCACCAGAAGAAAGGAAATAATAAAGATTTGAGCAGAAATCAATGAAACAGAAAATAGAAAGACAACAGAAAATAGTAACACTAGAAGTTGGTTTTTTTAAAAAGAGTAATAAAATTTACAAACCACTGGCAAATTTAACAAATGAAAACAGAGAGACAATACAAATAACACAAATAAGAAACAAAATGGGTGGCATCACAATAGAACCAACTAAGATAGAAAGGATATCAGTTAGTATGAAGAACTCTACTCCAACAAATTTGACAATCTGGATGAAATGGACAGATTTCTAGAAACACACCACTTAACTAATCTAACATAGATTGATGTAGAAAAGTTGAACAAATCCAATATAAAAGAAGAAATTGAACAGATCATAAAAAAATTACCAAGAAAAAGTGTCCTGGCCCAGAAGGTTTTACTGGAGAATTCCACCAAACAGAGAATGGACACCAATCCTACTCAAACTATTCCAAAACATACAAAAGGATGGAATCCTCTCTAATTCATTTTATGAAGCAAGCAAAATTTTGATGCCAAAACCAGGCAAATACATCACTCAAAAGGAAAGCTACAGACAAATATCCCTCATGAATATAGATGCAAAAATCTTCAATAAAATCCTAGGCAATAGACTGCAACAACATATCAAGAAAATAATTCATCATGACCAACAAAAGCAAACCAAACTCAATGCCATCAAGTTGGATCTGACTCATTGTGACCACTCCTTGGATTTCCAGGTTGATATCACTATGCAAGTAGATTGCCCAGTCTCTAAGTGGGGTTCATATCAGTTATGCAAGGATTATTCAACATTAGAAAAACAATCAACATAACCCACCACACAAATAAAACAAAGGAAAAGAACTACATGATCATATTATTTGATGCAGAAAAGACATCTGCTAAAATCCAACACCCATTCCTGATCAAAACTCTCAGCAAAATAGAAATAGAAGGGACATTCCTCAACATGATAAAGGGCATCTATGCAAAAGCAACAGCCAACATTATTCTCAATAGAGAGAGACTGAAACCATTCCTCTTGCAAATGGGAACCAGACAAGGATGCCTTTTATCACCAGTTCTATTCAACATTGTACTGGAAGTCCTAGCCAGGGCAATAAGGCAAGAAAGGAAAATCGAAGGTATCCAAATTGGTAAGGAAGAAGTCAAGCTTTCCCTACTTGCTGATGATATGAACCTATACCTAGAAAATTGAAGAGACTCAGTAAACACACACACACACACACACACAACTACTGGAACTAATTGAGAGATTTAGCATTGTGGCAGGATACAAGATCAACATCCAAAAATCACTTGGATTCCTCTATACCAGCAAAGAGATTGCTGAAAAAGAAATAAAGAAATCAATACCATTTACAATAGCTACCAAAAAAATAAAATACTTGGGAATAAATCTCACTAGGGACACAAAAGACCTGTGTAAAGAAAACTACAAATCACCACTCCAAGAAACCATAAGATATCTACATAAATGGAAGAACATACGATGCTCATGGATAGGAAGATTGAACATTGTGAAAATGTCAATTCTACCCAAAGCAGTCTATACATTCAATGCAATCCTAATCTAGATCCCATCAACATTCTTTAAAGATATAGATAAAAACAATCACTAACTTTATATGGAAAGGAAAGAGACCTCGGATAAGCAAAGTACTATTGAAGAACAAGAACAAAGTAAAAGGTTTTATACTGCCAGATCTCAAAACATACTATACAGCCATGGTAGTCAAAAACTGCCTGGTATTGGTATAATGACAGACACATAGACCAAAGGAATAGAATTGAGAATCCAGAAATAGAACCATCGACCTATGGTCAACGATCTTTGACAAAGGGACAAAATCCATTAAATGGAAAAGAGAATGTCTGTTTAATAAATGGTGCTGGCAAAACTGTATATCCATTTGCAGAAAAGTGAAACAAGATCTGTACCTCATACCATACACAAAAACTAATTCCAGATGGATCAAAGACTTGAATATGAAACCTAAAACTATAGAGTTCCTCAAGGAAAAACAAGGGGAAAATTTAGGGGCCTGCTGGTGTGGTGCCTAAGGCATTTGACTGATAACCAGAAGGCTGATGGTACAAACCCACCAGCCACTCCTTAGAAGGAAGGTTGGTAATCTACTTCATAGTGATACCACATCGGAAACCCAAGG
>NW_006921657.1:11832961-11837060 GCF_000298275.1 Orycteropus afer afer
ACCTTCTAAAAATTAAATTTTTATGTGCTTCCAAAGACTTCTCCAAAAGAGTCAAAAGAGAACCTACAGATTGGGAAAACATATTTGGCAATGACACATCTGACAAGAAACTTATCTCGAGAATTTATAGAAAACTCCAGCACCTGAACAACAAAAAGACAAATAATCCAATTAAAAAATGGGCAGAAGACATGATAGACACTTCACCAAGGAGGATATTCAGGCGACCAACAAGCATATGAAGAAATGCTCACAATCATTAGCCATTAGAGAGATGCAAATCAAAACCACAATGAGATACCATCTTGCCCCACACTAGTAGTAAAGTTCAATAAGACAAAAAATAACAAATGCTGGTAAAGATGCAGAGAGATTGGGACTCTCATACAGTGCTGGTGGGACTGTCAAATGATACAACCACTATGGAAAGTAGGATGACAGTTCCTTAAAAAGTTGGAATTAGAAATACAATTTGACCCAGCCATTCCATTACTAGGTATATATCCTAAAGAAGTGAGAGCCGGAAGTACAGGCATATGCACACCCATGTTCATCGCAGCACTTTTTATAATAGCCAAAAGATGGAAATGACCCAGGTGTCCATCAACTGAAGAATGGATAACCAAACTATGGTACATAGACACAATGGAATACTATGCAACCCTAAAGAATAATGTAGAATCTGCACAACACCACATAATGTGGATGAACTTGGAAGACATTATGCTTAGTGAAATAAGTCAATCACAGAAGGACAAATATTATAGTAGTCCATTATTGTAAAAAGTCAAGAGAATGTTTATACATAGAAGGAAATTTTCTTTGTTGGTTACCAAGGGTGGGAGGGGAGGAGAGGGAACACTATTAGATATGTAGAGATAAGTATTGATTTGGGTGAAAAGAAGGGCAATATACCAAATGTGAATGATCAACACAGTGGCGTTGAGGAAGAGGAAAACATGGACAGGTGCATGGGAAGTACAGACAACAAAGATGAACCCTTTTGCACACACAGTACTGTGTTGTCAGTGAAGGCAAACATGGCTATATGGATGGATAGATGAGTGGACAGGCTGGACTATTAGGTATGTCTATGCAGGGGGGATTGTGCCCAAGACCATGTACAGGGTTGGCAGACAATGTTTCTACAAGCGTATTGGTATGTTATTTAAGAGTTCCAGGGTATATAGTAGAGCTGACAAGGGACAAGTTTATAGTCACTTCTTGACCACAGCCAGCTACCCAGAGTGAGTGAGTAGTTGGACCTGTGGGCTCAGGACCATAGTCCCGAGGGACATCATGCTCAATTGGCATAACACTACATGAAACGTTCCACATCCTACTTTGGTGAGTAGTGACTAGGACCTTAAAAGCTTGCAAGCAGCCATCTGGATGCAATGGTGGGTCTCTCCTCATCCAGCACAAAGAAGAAAGAAAAAAAAACAAGATTCATGGAAACAATTAGTTCTAAGCAACTGGTACACCATGTGAACTTCAACCTATATAACTATGAAACCAGAAGAACTAGATGGTGCCCAGCTACCACTGTCAATCACTAGGAGAGGGATCTATGTAGGAGATCCTGGATAGAGTGGGAGAACAATGTGGAACAAAACTCAAAAGCATTTAAAAAAAAAGAAAAGAAAAAAAAGACCAGATTTGCTGGTCTGGTAGAGCCTGATGGAACCACTGAGACTATGGCCCCTAGATGCCCTTCAGGTCTGGAACTGAATCCACTCCTGTGGCTTCCAGCCAAACAAAAGACAGGCATATGAGGTGAACACTTACATTAGGTAGATACCTTGGAGAGATCAATCATGGGAGAACAGAAGGGCTGTGTATGCACAGGGAGACAGCTCAGGGGGCAGGAGTGCATGGGAGGGAAGGACACAGGGAAGAGTTATCTGTGGGGAGGAAGTGGGAGGGGAGCTGTTGCATTGTGGTAAATTGTAGTCAATGCCATGAGACAAAGTGTATGTGAGCTGCTGTACGGAAAGTGAATTTGCTCTGTAAACTTTATTTTCTTTTGGGCACATTAATTCATATTTAAACACCTAAGAAAGGAATGCACAGAATTAGAGCATTGCATTTTATATAATTTCCATGGTTGCTAGAATTCTGAAAATATTATGGTGTTACCATTTTAAGTTAGTGTCATTTAAATTCACCTCCTATACAAAGTTACAGATATTTGAGGGAAATATCTGTAAGGAATTATATATCTATAATATCTAATTCTACCACTTGTCTGCCAATGTGTTATACTTTGGTGGCTTGCATGTTCCTGTGAGGCTGGAGTCTCTGTCACCAATATTTCAAACACCAGCAGGGTCATCTATGGTACACAAGTTTCAGCCAAGCTTCCAAATAAAGACAGACTCAGAAGGAGGAAGGGACCATCCACTTCCCAAACAATTGGCTAGTGGAAACTTTATGAGTAGCAGTGAACAAAAGTGAAGAACATGCTTACCATTTCTCAGACTGAAAGAACTGAAGAAAAAATTCAAGCTTCATGCTGCAATATTGAAAGATTCTATGGACAAAATATTGAATGATGCAGGAAGCATCAAAAGAAGATTGAAGAAATATACAGAGTCACTGAACAAGAAAGAAATGGTCGATGTTCAACTATTTCAGGAGGTGGAATATGATCAAGAACCAATGGTATTGAAGAAGAAGTCCAAGCTGTACTGAAGGAATTGGCAAAAAACAAGGCTTCAGGAATTGATGGAATGAATACTCATTGAAATGTTTCAACAAACGGATTCAGTGCTGGAGGCACTTACTCATCTTTGCCAAGAAATTTGGAAGACAGCTACCTAGCCAACTGACTGGAAGAGATCCATATTTGTACCCATTCCAAAGAAAGGTGATACAACAGAATGTGGAAATTATCAAACAATGTCATTAATATCACCTGCAAGTAAAATTTCGCTGAAGATAATTCAAAAACAGTTGCAGCAATATACTGACAGGAAACTTCGAGAAATGCAACCTGAACTCAGAAGGGGACATGGAATGAGGAATATCATTGCTGATGTCAGATGGATCTTGGCTGAAAGCAAAGAATACCAGAAAGATGTTTACTTTCGTTTTGTTGACTATGCAAAAGCATTCAACTGTGTGGATCATAACAAATTATGGATAGCATTGAGAAGAACGGGAATTCCAGAACACTTAATTGTGCTCATGAGGAACCTGTACATACACCAGGCTGCCGTCATTTGAACAGAATGATTTAAAATCAGGAATTCTGTCTGTCCAGGTTGTGTCTTTCCCCATACTTATTCAATCTGTATGCTGAGCAAATGATCTGAGGAGCTGGACTATATGAAGAAGAACATGGCATCAAAATTGGAGGAAGACTCATTAACAACCTGCAATATGCAGATGATGCAACCTTACTTTCTGAAAGTGAAGATGACTTTAAGCATTTGTTGATGAAGATCAAAGACTACAGCCTGCAGTATGAATTACACCTCAACGAAAAAAAAAAAAAGAAAAGAAAAATCCTCACAACTGGATCAATAAGCAGCATCACAATAAATGGAGAAAAGATTGAAGTTGTCAAAGATTTCATATTACTCGGATCAACAATCAACACCAATGGAAGTAATATTCAAGAAGTCAGATGACGTATCGCACTGGGCAAATCTGCTGCAGAGCCCTCTTTAAAGTGCTGAGGAGCAAAGATGTGTCTTCCAAGACTAAAGTACACTTCAACCAAGCCATGGTATTTTCAATAACCTCATATGCATGTGAAAGCTAGGCAATGAATTAGGAAGATGGAAAATAAATTGATACCTTTGAATTATGGTGTTGGCGAACAATACTGAAAATACCATGGGCTTCCAGAAGAACTAAAAGATCTGTGATGGAAGAAGTGCAGCCGGAATGAGCCGGAATGTTCCTTGGAAGTACTTTGGTCATGTCAGAAGGGACCATTCCCTGCAAAAAGATATCATGCTTGGTAAAGTGGAAAAAAAAAAAAAAAAAGAACAATAAAATACACTGCCATGGAGTCAGATCTGATTCATAGCTACCCCTCCTTGGGTTTCTGAGGCAGTATCACTACGTAAGTAGATTGCCCAACCTTCCT
>NW_006921657.1:11837160-11844730 GCF_000298275.1 Orycteropus afer afer
ACACTGCCATGGAGTCAGATCTGATTCATAGCTACCCCTCCTTGGGTTTCTGAGGCAGTATCACTACGTAAGTAGATTGCCCAACCTTCCTTCCAAGGAATGGCTGGTGAGTTTGAACCACCAGCCTTCTGGTTAGCAGTCAAGTGCCTTAGGCACTAGTGGAGGATCAGGGAAAAAGCAGAAGACTCTTAACAAGATAGATTGACACAGTGACTGCAACAATGGGCTCAGGTATAGCAAGAATTATGAGGCTGGTGTAGGATTGGTCAGTGTTTCATTCTGTTGTACATAGGGTCGCTATGAGTTGGAGCCAACTGGGTGGCATCTAGCAACAACATGTATCTAATTAAGGAGCTCTGGTGGCACTATGGTTAAAGCATTGGGCTGCTAACCATAAGGTCGGTGGTCTGCTCTGTGCAAGAAGATGAGACAATCTGCTTCCATAAAGATTTACAGCATTGGAAACCCTATGGGGCAGTTCTTGTTTGTCCTAAAGGGTAGCTATAAGTTGGAATCTACTGGAGGGCTGTGAGTTTGATGTTTGGTTTCTATCTAGTTATTTCAATTTCCTCTACATAACATAACACTGAGGTCATCAAACCTATAGATAGTAGGCATAATTCATTTTTTTAATCTACAAAATGCTTTTGTTATTATGGTGGTTATGTTTGTGTGTCAACTTGGCTGGGCCTGGTTGAGTGACTGGGCAGTTAGTGGTAGTTATTCCCCTTGATGAGACTGGCAATCAACTCCATGGTGGGATCTACCATAAGCAGCTGAGTAGCTGCTTTGGGTATGTGATCTGCTGCCTGTACATAAGAAGCAGCTTTGGGGATAGTCTCTAGCTTATGGCACGCTTGGACCCTGCCTGTAGCCATGTCATTGTTCAGCAGCCTGCTATGCTCTGCCTACCTTGGGACTTACAATGGACTTGAACTAATGGCCTGCTGTGTGGCTAGGTAACATTGGGACTGTGTCATTTTATTTGTCGACCTTGGGCTTGTTACCTCAGCAGCCAGTAGCTGCCTGAGTGAAGAGATGCCTCTAGCTTTAGTGGGCCGGGAGCAAAAGGCAGAGCTGAAGCCCAAAGTTGAGGGGCTTTCACACGGTCTCTAGAGCCTGGCACTTTGAACTTGGACTTAAAGCCTCCAAAGTGTAAGAGAATAAACTTCTGTTTGTTAAGGCCATCCCATTTGTGGTATATATTCTTGTCAGAATATATACCAGAACAGTTATATTAACCAGAACAGTTATATTAACTAAGATATTAAGATTATTAATACCATTGTATCAATGCCAATTGTATCATTGATATATTGTATCAATGCCAATATTGAAATATCTCTGGTGAAATATTTAATTACATAGATTTCTTTCCACATTTTAAGTAATTGTTTTATAAAATCTATCAAGAGAAGAAATGTACACATCATATGATAGCATTAAATATGAATGTTAAAATCTGAAAGAACTTCAGAGAAATTATCTAATTTAAATACTGCCCTCTCACTTTCCTAGCTCACCTATTAATTCTGGGAATATGTATCTGGGGGTTATGTGACTCTTCAGTGGACATAAAATTTGTTTGAAGCACAAAACTCCAGCCAATCTTAAGTCACTTCTATATTGTTGTTATTAGTTGCTGTTGAGTCAATTCCAAGTCCTGGTAACCCCATGTGTGTCTGACTAGAACTATGTTCCATAGGATTTTCAAAAGCAGATGCCAAGCCATCTTATTTCCAAGGCACCTCTGGATGGGTTTGAGCTGCCAAACCTTTCGTTAGTATTCCAACACTTCAACATTTGCATTACCCAATGACACCTATATTGTTATTAGGTGCTGTCAAGTCAGCATCGACTCATAGTGACCCCTTTGTACAACAAAACAAAATACTACCTGATCCTGCACCATCTTCACAATCCTTGCTGTGCTTGAGCCAATCATTTCAGCCACCATGTCAGTCCATCTCGTTGAAGGTTTTCCTTTTTTCACTGACCACCAACTTTACCAAGCATGATATCCTTCTCCAGCACCTGGGCTTTTCTGACAACATGACCAAAGTAGGTGAGATGAAGCCTGGCCATTCTTGCTTCTAAGAGCATTCCAGCTGCAGTTCTTCCAGGTAGATTTGTTAGTCCTTCCTGCAGTCCATGGTATTTTCAATATTCTTCCAAACACCACATTTCAAAGGTATTAACTCTAGTTGCATAGTGCCTAAGGCACTTGACTGCTAACAAGAAGGCTCGCGGTTCAAACCCACCAGCCATTCCTCAGAAGGAAGGTTGGGCAATCTACTTCTATAGTGATACCACCTCAGAAACCCAAGGAGGGGTTGCTATGAGTTGGGACTGACTTGATGGTACATAACAACAACAACTTTTGTTATTTCTTCCTTATTCATTATCTAGCACTCATATGCATATGACGCTATTGAAAATACCGGGCCTGAGTACAAAAGTCCTATATAACCTTGGGAAAATTACTCAATCTCTTTTTGCCTCCATTCTTTTATCAAAAATGAGGAGTGAAATATATATCTTTAATCTCTTAATCCATTGAGAATGAATTAAATACATTAATACAAATCAAATACTTATAAACAGTGCTTGGCATACCGTCCCACCGACCAAACCCACTGCCATCAAGTCGATTCCAACTCATAGTGACCCTACAGGACAGAGTAGAATTGCACTATAGTGTTTCCAAGGCTGTAAATCTTTATGGACGAAGACTGTCTCATCTTTTTTTCTCCTGAGTAGCTGATAGGTTGGAACCATGTTTTGGTTAGCAGCCCAATGCTTTAACCATTGCACCACCAGAGTACCTTTAGCATATTTAGACCCTCAATAATGTTACTCTTAAAACTACTGCAGTATTCATAAGTTTACAATCAAATTTTAGAAATGAAATAGAAATACTTTGACAATTCTTTGAATAATAAAAGGGAGAGTGGAGAAGATATTTTTAATCTTATTTTCCGAGCATTAGATATTCTACAACATTAAAAAAGGCTCCTTTATGTGGTGCTGCTATTTTCTCTAAGGAAGCAAAGTAATCATATTGTTATCAACACAGAGTTCAGATGAAATATTGAAGAGAAATCTGTGTTCATTTTATCATTTCAGAAGACAAGTAGCTTCTTATGAAAAATATACTGCTCGGTTGTGGCAGGATCAGGCTGTGTGGAGACCAAACTGATATAATTTTAGGGGCCTTCTATAAAGAAAAAAGTGAATATTTACTTAGAATTCCACAATAAATAACAACTAGTTACTAATTTTAAAAAGCTGACAAACATAGGGATAACATAAAACTCAGAAAAAATGATACAATATTTCTATTAGTTATCTGTCAGATGCAGCTCCATAATTCTTTTTTTTCCTTCTTTTTTTTTGATTGCACACTCTTAAATAACATAATCATTTATTTTGTAATAGCACTTTCTATAAAGAACTAGAAAAACAATTTAATCTATGTTTTAGCATAGTTTATGTTTTGTTTGAGGTCGTTGGGGAGGAGTTGTAATTAGAAGAGCTAATGGTTCCTATGGTAATATGACATCAGCCCAAATATGAGGGCAGTGAAGGAGATATAAGGAAGTGAGTATTAACCACCTAAAATTAGACCCTAAATCCAGCCTAAAATACAGTCCCAACTCAACTTCCCCTAAGCTGGATTTCATGGACCCCAACATCCCAACATACCTGTGGCAAATTTTACTAGAAAAATTAACCACGTGAACACGTTTTGATGGTCTTTCCCAGAGTCTTACAAGGGGCCTGTATAGTAAGCTTTTAATAACTGGAGGGGGCGAAAAATCAAACAAACAACAAAAACCTTGAGACAGTTTGCAAATATTATTAATCGGGTCAGGGTGTTTGAGAGCTTCATAAAGCAAAATAAATGAATGCAATATGTAGTTTAATGCTTCTATCTGATTTAATATAAAAGTGACAGGGATCTTAGACTTAAGCATGCTGAGACCTCAGTCACATATGAGTAGAAAGTTTGTGGAGCCTGGAAAGGGCAGAGTCAACCTGGAGAACCTAAGCTGGCTTTGTCAAGGTGGCTATATGGCCCATCCCTGGGTTGTTGTTGTTGTTGTTATGTGCCGTTGAGTCAGACCCGACTCACAGTGACCCCTTCTTGGGTTTCCGAGGCAGTATCACTACAGAAGTAGATTGCCCCATCTTCCTTCCGAGGAGTGGCTGATGGGTTTGAACCCCAGCCTTCTGGTTAGCAGTCAAGTGCCTTAGGCACTATGCTACCAGAGCTCCTATCCCTGGGTAGTGCAAATAATTCACATTCAGCTGCTGAATTAGAAGTTCAAGTCCACTCAGAGGCATCTTGGAAGAAAGGCCTGGTAATCTACTTCTGAAAAATCAGCTGTTGAAAATCACATGGAACACAATTCTGCTCTGGCACACATGGAGTAGCCAAGAGTGGGAATTGACTCCACGGCAACTTGGGTATTTTGTTATTGTTGTTGTTGTTTGCTATGTGGTCCCATACACAGAGTCTAAAAGGAGTAGATTTTGACAGACTCCTATGAGAAAGGAAGAAGGAGGATCAAGCAGAGTGCTAAGTTAAAGAAAGTGCAATCAACACAAAACCCAGCCTTTTTCAGGGACATGAGCATAGAATAAAGTTGGGGCAGCAAAAGCTGAATCCAAAGGGAAAAGGGCTGACAAGAGCTTCCCTGAAGTGCTTGGTTCCATGTTCTATTCCTATAACTTTGCTCTACTCCCTTACCCTTTTTACTTGCCTAACAAAATTAAAATAAAAAAATATATATAGAGTCCCCCAACACACATCATATCTGGCTTTTAATATTTCCTTTAATGAGGCCCTTTTGGTATTAAGGAACATAGACTCACACATTTGTGGTTGTTGTCATGTGCTGTTGAGTCATCTCTGACTCATAAGGACCTTATGAACAACAGAACGAAACACTGCCCAGTCCTGTGCCAGCCTCATGATCTCTGCTATACCTGATCCCATTGTTGCAGCCATCATGTGAATCCATCTCGTTGAGGGCCTTCCCCTCTTTCATTCACCCTCCAGTTTATCAAGCATGACATCCTTCTCCAGAGAACGGTCCCTTCTGACAACATGACCAAAGTAAGTGAGATGAAGTGTGGCCATTCTCATTTCCAAGGAGCCTTCCATCTGCACTTCACCCAGGATAGATTTATTAGTTCTTTTAGCAGTCCATGGTACTTTCAGCATTCTTCACCAACACCACAACTCAAAAGCATCAATTCTTCTTTGGTCTTCCTTATTCATTGTCTAGCTCTCACATGCATATGAGGTGATTGAAAGTACCACGGCTTGGGTTAGGCTCATCTTAGTCTTCAAGGAGAGATCTTTGCTCTTCAGCACTTGAAAGAGGTCTTTTGCACTCAATTTGCCAAATGCAATATGTCTTTTGATGTCTTGGCTACTGTTTCCATTGCCATTGATTGCAGAACCAAGTAATATGAAGTCCTTGACAACTTTAATCTTTTCTCCATCTATCATGATGCTATTTATTGGTCCAGTTGTGAGGATTTTTGTTTTCTTTATATTGAGGTGTAATCCATACTGCAGACTGCAGTCTTTAATCTTCATCAATAAGTGCTCCAAGTCATCCTCACTTTCAGCAAGCAATGTTTGTGTTGTTTGCATCTCAGGTTGTTAATAATTCTTCCTCCAATCCTGATGCCACATTTTTCTTCACATAGACTCACACATGGCATCGTCAATTTCCACAGGAGTATTACATAACATAGTAAGGTATAGCTGATAAGGTTAGGGTGACAGCTCTTCCACTAAGTAGCTGGGTGTCCTTCTCTATAAAATGGGGATAATAATAGGGCTTACATCATTAAATTGTTGTTAAAACTGAGTGAGTTAATATGTAGGAAGTTCTTGGAACATAGTCTGGGCTTATTAGTGTTAGTATTTATTATTATTGCTGTTTATGTTATTTATTGTGGACAGTAAACCAGGATAAGAAAGCTCTCAGCAACAGTCAACTTCCTGCTCTCTGTTGCTCTCTGAGTTTATTTAAATTCTCTTTGGTGGTCTTGTTGACTCTCCTTACATTTCTGTTTCATTCTTCTCTCACCATCCACTGAATTATTTTACTCTATACTGATTGTTTTCTCTACCTCATAGTTTCAGCCTATTTAGAGTTTATTCTTCCTTATAACTTTGTCTTATCATAGCTCTCTAGTGGCACTAACCCCATCTAGTCCTTTCTGCTTCTTAATTTATTTGAAAGCTTTTTTTCTAAACATAGTTTCAGCTTTACTTCTCTTTGCTTAACTGTTTCTCTGTAAGTTCTAGTTCAAATTTTCAAGAGAAATTAGAATGGCTCAGCTTTTTTTTTTTGAATTGTGATTTGGGTGACAGTTTACAGAGCAAATTCATCTTCCATACAGCAATTCACATATACTTTGTTTCATAACATTTCCTGCCATCTCCCACAATGCAGTAACTCTCTTCCCATTTTCTCTCCATAGCCACCTCTTCCCTGTGTCCTTCCCTCCCATGCACTTCTACTTCCCAAACTCTCTCCCTATGCATACACAGCCCTTCTATTTTCCCATGATCGTTCTCTCCAAGGAGTGTATCTTCTCGATGTAAATGTTCAGCTCATATGCTTGTCTTTTGTTTGGCTGGAAGCCACAGGAGTGGGTTCACTCCAGACTTGAAGGACAGCTAGGGGTCATAGTCTCCGAGTTTCCACCAGGCTCTATCAGACCAGCAAACCAGGTCCCACCCACACACACATTTTTTTTTTTTTTTGTAAGATTTTGAGTTTTGTTCCACATTGTTCTCGCACTCTGTCTGGGATATCCTACATAGATCCCCCTCTAAGGGGTTGACATTGGTAGCTGGGCACCACCTAGTTCTTCTGGTCTCATAGTCATGTAGGCTGAGGATCACATGGTATACAAGTCCCTTGCACTAATTGTTTCCATGAGTCTTTGGTTTTCTTCATTCTTCTTTGATCTGGACTAGGAGAGACCCATTGTTGGATCTGGGTTGTTGCTTGCAAGCTTTTAAGATCCTAGTTGCTACTCGCCAAAGTAGAATGTGGAGCAATGTGTTTGGGTAGTATGTTATGTCTATTGAGCTTGATGTCCCCTGTGACAATGGTCCCAAGCCCACAGGTCCAGCTACTTTCTCCCTCTGGGTAGCTGGCTGTGGCCAAGAAGTGACTACAACCTAGTCCCTTGTCAGCTCTATTATATACCTGGACATTCTTACAGAACATACAAATACACTTATAGAAATATTATTTGCCAACCCTATACATGGTCATAGGCACACTCCCTCCTTCCATTGTTGTTGTTGTTAGGTGCCGCCAAGTCATTTCCAACTCATAGCAACTCCATGCACAGCAGAACAAAACACTGCCCAATCCCTCGCCAGCTCCATGATCCCTGCTATACTTGAGACCATCATTGCAGCCACCGTGTCAATCCATCTTGTTGAAGGCCTCCCCCTCTTTCGTCGACCCTCCACCCTACCAAGCATGACATCCTTCTCCAAGGAATGGTCCCTTTTGACAGCATGACC
>NW_006921657.1:11847665-11879758 GCF_000298275.1 Orycteropus afer afer
CTCTGCTCACCTGGATCCCTGCTGCTGACTGCCTTCCATTAGACACAACTAATTGTTCAGCCTGTGCACCCATCTATCTACACGTAGATCAATGTTTGCCATCACTGACAATGCAGTACTGTATGTGTAAAGGGGTTCATCTTTGTTGTCTGTGCCTCCCGTGCACCTCTCTATGTGTTCCTCTTCCTCAATGCCACCATGTTGATCACTCACATTTGGTCCCTTCACTGAAATCAATACTTGTCTCTACCTATCTATCAGTGTTCCCTCCCCTCTCCTGATACCCTTGGAAAACAGCAAAGAAAAGTTTCTTTCCATATATAAAACTTTCCGTGACATTTTGCAATAACAGACTAATGCAATACTTATCCTTCTGTGATTGACTTATTTCACTCAGCATAGTGCCCTCCAAGTTCATCCACCTTATGCAGAGTTTTGCAGATTCTACATTATTCTTTAGGGTTGCATAGTATTTCATTGTGTGTATGTACCATAGTTTGGTTATCAAGAAGATCTCAGTTTTTACATTATTTTGCATGGTCAGTCAATGGCCAGCCTATGAATTGGCTATTCTTGATTGATCTATGAACTAAGCCATATTGAAGAGGAATGAAATTATGCCAAAACCCATTTCCCAATGGCTCTCCTTTTCCCTGGGTTGTGAATTAAACGTTTCTATCAGGGAGAGTTTATGAATGTTGTGATTATTGTTGTTATTAGGTGCTGTCCAGTCAGCTCCAAATCAGAGACACTATGTACAAAAAGAACAAAATACTGCCTGGTCTTGTGCCATCCCCACAATATCCTTCTCCAGGGACTGTTCCCTTCTGACAGCATGGCCAAATTACATGCGATGAAGTCTGACCATTCTCTCTTCTAATGAATATTTATTAGAAGAAATGAGTAGTTCTTTTTCTTTTTTTAAAATTTTATCATGATTTGGGTGAAAGTTTATAGAGCAAATTCATCTTCCATACAGCAGTTCACATACACTTTGTCTCATGACATTGACTACAATATCCCACAATGCAATAGCTCTCCTCTCACTTCCTCCGCATAGTCACTTCCTCCCTGTTTCCTTCACTCTCAGGTACTCTTGCCCCCCAAGTTGTCTCCCTGTGCATACACAGCCCGTCTAATCTCCCCTGATTGATCTCTCCAAAGAGTGTATCTATCTAATGTAAATGTTCAGCTCACATGCCTATCTTTTGTTTGGCTGGAAGCCACAGGAGTGGGTTCAATGTCAGACCTGAAGGACAGCTAGAGGCCATAGTCTCAGAGGTTCCACCAGGCTCTATGAGACCAGCACTGGCTGTTTTTATTACAAGACAGATTTGTTTGTTTTTCTGTCATTCCATGGAATCTTCACCAGCACCATAATTCAAATGCATCAATTCTTCTTCAGTCTCCATTATTCATTCTCCAGTTTTCACATCCATATCAGTCAATTAAACATACCATAGCTTGGGTCAGGCGTAGCTTACATGTTTGCTTTTTAACACTTTAAAGAGGTCTTTTACAGCAGATTTTCCTAGTGCAGTATTTTGTCTGATTTTTTGACTGCTATTTCCATAGGCATTAATTGTGTATCCAGGTAACATGTAATCCCTTACAACTTCAGTATTTTATCCATTTATTGTGATGTTGATTGTGGTCCAGTTGTGAGGAGTATTGGTTTCTGTACGTTGAAGTGTAGTGCATACTGAAAGCTGAAATCTTTGCTCTTCATCAAGAAGTGCTTCAAGTCATCCTCACTTCCAGCAAGAAAGTTCGTGTTATCTGCATTTCGCAGATTGTTAGAGTCTTCTTCCAATCTGATGCCGCATTGTTCTTCACACAGTCCAGTTCCTAGATTAGTTGCTCATCATACAGATTGAATAAGTATGGTGAAAGGATACAACGCTGACACACACTTTTCCTAATTTTAAACCATTCAGTATCCTCTTATTCTCTTTGAATTACTGCCTTTTGGTCTATGTACAGTTTCCTCATAAACACAATTAAATGTTCTGGAATTGCGATTCTTTGCAACGTTATCTATAAATTGTTATGATCCACACAGTTCAATGCCTTTGCATAGTCAGAGAAACATAGGTAAACATATTTCTGGTATTCTTTGCTTTCAGCCAAGATCCATCTGACATCAGCAATTATATGACTCATTCAATGTCATGTTCTGAATCCAGCTTGAATTTCTGGAAGTTTCCTTCAGTATACTGCTACATTTTTTTTTTTTTTTTAATTATCTTCAGCAAAATTTTATTTGTGTGTGATATTAATTATATAGGAGCTCTGGTAGCACAATGCCTAAGGCATTTGACTGCTAACGAGAAGGCTGGTGGTTCAAACACACCAGCCACTCCTCAGAAGGAAGGTTGGGCAATCTATTTCCATAGTGATGCTGCCTTGGAAACCCAAGAAAGGATTGCTGTGAGCCAGGTTCGATTCAATGGGAGTGAGTTAGTATTAATTATATTGTTTGGTAATTTCCACATTCTGTGTGATCACCTTTGTTTGGAATGGGCATAAATATGGATTTCTTCTAGTTGGATGGCCAGGCAGTTATCTTCCAAATTTTGTGGCATAAGGGAGTGAGTGCCTCCTGCTCACTTTGGTCTTACAACTAAAGCTGCTTTAATGCTCTTTCTCTATTCCTTGTTGAAACATCTCAGTGAGTATTCCATCAGTTCCTGGAGCCTTGTTTTTGGCCAATTCCTTCAGTGCGGCTTGGACTTTTCCTTCAATATCATTGTTTCTTGATTGTATGGTACCTCTCGCAATAGTTGAATGTCAACCAATTCTTTTTGGCACATGACTCTATATATTCCTTCCATCATCTTTTGATGCTTTCTACATCATTCAATATTTTGTCCTTAGACTCCTTCAGTATTACAACTCAAAGGTTGAATGTTTTTCTTCAGTTCTTTCACTTTGAGAAATGCCTAGTGTGTTTCTCCCTTTTGCTTTTCTAATTCCAGGTCTTTGAACATTTCATTATAATGCTTTCCTTTGTCTTTTTGTGCTGCCCTTTTAAATCTTCTGTTCTGCTGTTTCATTTAATAATTTCTTCCACTTGCTTTAGGTACTCTCCATTCAAGAGCAAGTTTCAGAGATTAACACACTTAGTATACACCAAAAGATTCCTGGTGGCATGGTGGCTAAGCTGTCAGCTGATAAGTAGAAGGTGGGCAGTTAGAACACACCAGGCACTGTGCAGGAGAAAGATGTGGCAGTCTGCTGCCAATCTGCTGTCTGTAAGGATTACAGACTTGGGAACTATGTGAAACAGTTCTACTGTGTTTTGTAGGGTTGGTATAATTCAGAATCAATTTAATGGCAATAGGGAAATGGGTAGTATATACCAAAGACAACACAATGCAGCCCACTGCCATCAAGTCAGATTCCAAGGCAGCATCACCACAGAAGTAGATTGCCCAACCCTCCTGAGGAGTGGCTTGGTGAGTTTGAACTACCAGCCTTCTTGTTAGCAGTCAAATGCCAAATAAGTCACAGCCCCTCCTCTTAAGGAACTCTTCATCTGGGAGCAGAAATGTGTTTATATAATTATGCAATACAGTAACTACTGATTCGTTCTATGGGTGAGGTACTCTTAAAATACTGAGGATAGTTCCACTAACTGGCAGTAAGGAATGGGACAGCTTCATAATTACTGATGATATTTCAAGGGGTTTGTAACAGGAAGATTGGGCAATCTACTTCCGTAGTGATACTGCCTCAGAAACCCAAGGAGGGGTTGCTATGAGTCGGGTCCGACTTGACGGCACATAACAACAACAACAACAAACATTCCTTCAGATGAACTAGAGAACAACAAAGAATAGGACAAGAGCATTAACACAGCTTCCGTTGTAAGACCAAAGTCACAGAAGTATGGAGATGCATGGTGTGATCAGGAAATGGAGCTGAAGGCAGTGTGAATGGAGTGTAGGTTAAAATGATGGGGTTTATTATAGCATAGAATAAAAGCCAGCTTGTGAAGTGTTTCAGACTATGAATTTGGATTTTTATCTTTGGCTAGCTGGGATTCTATCAAAGGTTTCAGCAAGGGTGTGACATCATCACTTCTGGATTTGGCAAAAAAAAAAAAAGTATTTGTAATGATGAGAATGGCTTGGAGCAAATAGTAACAGGAAGTAGGAAGGCTATTAAGATTGCCTAGTTAAGATATAATAAGGGCCTGAACTTAAAGAGGCCCTTTCAAAGGTGAACCAATCAACTGATTGACAGGGTCAAGGGTTATTCTACTTTACTCATAATCCAAAAGAACAAAATTCTTCAGAAATCAATATAATTCATTTCAATAATCTTTAGTTATGGGTGAAAAAATTCTAAGAATGCTCATTTTCCTCTAGATATATACTTGAAATGTAGGGCTGTGACATTGGCATGTGGTAGTACAAAAAATTAATGTGCTTGGCTGGTAACCAAAAGGTGGAGGTACACCCAGAGGCATGTCAGAGGAAAGGCTTGGTGATGTCCTGCCCCAAAATCAGCCACTGAGAACAGTGTGGAGCATCATTGTACTCTGACATACATGGGGTTGCAAGGAGTCAGGGTTGACCCAAGGGCAAGTGGCTTTTCTTTTTAAAGAGGATTAGCTTATCTTATGAATTGTTTCTTTTTTTATATTTAAGTTAAATATCTGCAAGAAACAAGTAAGATAAAATTTTCTTATAGTTTGCAGTGTTGAATTGGATAAATTGGATCAGCCGCAGAACTGAAAAATGTTCTCACAAAATCCAGCCTGTCTTATATTCATGACTCCACATCCCTGCTGAGGGTTCTGCACTGGTACTTTAAAAGTTTGCCTCTCTGTGAAGGCATAATTTCAGCACAACCACATGTGTACACAGTTGTCCAATTTCAAGAACAATGAAACACCAGAGACCAGAGCCTTTTCAGTGCACACATACGTACATTGTAAGTTAATAGGTTAATAAAACTGTGGAACTGAAGTCACGGCATACTGCACAGTAGTTAATTCTGAAGTTAGTGTGTTTCCTTAAAATTTAATGTGTTCCTTTTTCATAAAAAGAAATAAAAGTAGAGAATATCAATATAATATTTTCAAGTAACCAATTTCTCCCCTCCTCTACATCTAATAATTTGTTGAAACTAAAGCATTTAACTAATGTATATCTACTAAGTTACTAAGCAACAGAGGCTTTTTTTTATTGTTACTATTGTATTTTAGTGAAATCTGAATGCTGTTAACCAACAGTTTGCTACACCAATGATTCCTTGTGTTCAAATTCAAATCCCTTCTTAGTTCTCATTGTTCTTGACTCTCGTACATTTAACTTTTTGAAAAGATCTTCCTTATCTTTAACTCTTTAATGCCTTAGTTTCATATATTTCTCACTACTTTACGCCTATCTGTGGGTATTTTCCAAAAATATGTTCTCCCTTCTCTATTTTTTTTTCTTGATTTCTTTCCTACTCTATCATTATCTCCTCTCTGATGAGCCTTCTCCAGGAGGTGAGATTAGACTTTGTCTCATGTTTGGGTCTTTCCACATATCATTGCTTCTTTCTAAAATGTACTGTAGTTCCACTTTTTCTACTAAGTTTTACCTGCTTTTCAGATTTCAGCTTGCATATCACATCCTTTGTGATGCCTTTCATTTTCTTATGGATCTCGGTGCCCCTCCCATGTGGTAGACATCATCTGTAATTGCTTACCTTTACCTTAGTCCTCATGCTGAAAAAAAAAAAAAAAAAAAAAACCTAACTCACTGCCATCTAGTCAATTCCGACTCATAGTGACCCCTATGGGTTTTTGAGGTGGTAAATCTTTATGGAAGTAGATTGTTCAGTCTTCCTTCCACAGAATGGCTGGTGGGTATGAACCACCAGGCTTCTGGTTAGCAGTCAAATGCCTTAGGCACTTGTTGTTGTTGTTGTTAGGTGCCGCAGAGTTGTCTCTGAATCAAAGCGACCCTATGCACAGGAGAACGAAACACTGCCTGCCCCGTGCCAGCTCCACGTTACCTGCTGTACTTGAGCCCATTGCTCCAGCCACTGTGTCAATCCATCACATTGAGGGCCTTCCCCTCTTTTGTTGACCCTCCACCTTACCAAGCATGACATCCTTCTCCAGGGAATGGTCCCCTCTGGTAACATGACCAAAGTAGGTGAGACAAAGTCTGGCCATTCTAGCTTCCAAGGAGCATTCTGGCTGCACTTCCTCCAGGACAGATTTGTTAGTTCTTTTAGCAGTCCTTGGTACTTTCAGCATTCTTCGCCAGCACCACAACTCAAAAGCATCAATTCTTCTTCGGTCTTCCCTATTCATCGTCCAGCTCTCACATGCATACGAGGCAATTGAAAATATCATGGCTTGTGTCAGGTGCACCTTTGTCCTCAAGGAGAAATCTTTGCTTCTCAGCACTTGAAAGAGGTCTTTTGCAACTGACCTACTGAGTGCTATGTCTGATGTCCTGACTGCTGTTCCCATTGGCGTAGATTGTAGAATTAGGCAATGTGAAGTCTTTGACAACTTCAATCTTTTCTTCATTTATCGTGATGCTGCTTATACATCTAGTTGTGAGGATTTTTGTTTTCTTTATACGGAGATGTAATCATACTGAAGATTGTATTCTTCAGTCTTCATCAGTAAATGCTTCAAGTCATCCTCACTTTCAGCAAGCAAAGTTATGTCGTCAATGTATGACAAGTTGTTAACTATTCTTCCTCCAATCTTGATGCCACGTTGTTCTTCATATAGTCTAGCTCCTCAGATTATTTGCTCAGCATATAGATTGAGTAAGTATGATGAAAGGATATAACTCTGACACACTCCCTTCTTGATTTTACACCATGCAGTATCACCTTGTTCTGTTTGAACAACAGCCTCCAGGTCTATGTAGAGTTTCCTCATGAACACAATTAAGTGTTCTGGAATTCCCATTCTTCTCAATGTTGTCCACAATTTGTTATGATCCACACAATCAAAATGCTTTTGCATAGTCAACAGAACACAAGTAAACATCTTTCTGGTATTCTTTGCTTTGAGCCAAGATCTTTGCTTTGACATCAGCAATGATATCCCTTGTTCCACGTCCTCTTCTGAATCCAGCTTGCACCCCTGGAAGTTCTATGTCAATATACTGCTGCAACAATTTTTGAATTATCTTCAGTAAGATTTTACTTGCGTCCAATATTAATGATATTGTTCTACAATTTCCACATTCTGTGGGATCACCTTTCTTTGGAATGGGTACAAATATGGATTTCTTCCAGTCAGTTGGCCAGGTTGCTGTCTTCCAAATCTCTTGGCATAACTGAATGATTGCCTCCCATAGGGCATCCATTTGTTGAAACATCTCAATGGGTAGTCTATCAATTCCTGGAGCCTTCTTCTTGGACAATTCCTTCAGTGCAGCTTCAACTTCTTCCTTCAATGTCTTTGTTCCTTAATCATATTGATCATATGCCACCTCCTGAAATGGATGAAGATCTACAAGTTCTCTTTGGTAGAGTGACTCTGTGTATTCCTCCCATCTTCTTTTGATGCTTCCTGCATCATTCAGTATTTTGCCATAGAATCTTTCAATATTGCAATGTGAGGCTTAAATTTTTTCTTCAGTTCTTTTAGCTAAAGAAATTCTGAGTGTGTTCTTTCCTTTTGGTTTTCTAACTGGAAGTCTCTGCACATTTCATTATAGTAATTGGCTTTGTCTGCTTGAGCTGCTCTTTGAAATCTTCTGTTCAGCTCTTTTATCTTGTCATTTCTTCCCTTTGCTTTGTCTACTCTCCACTTAAGGGCAAGTTTCAGAGTCTCTTCTGTCATCCATTTTGGTCTTTCTTTTTTTCTCATCTTTTTAATGACTTCTTGCTTTCTTCATGGATGATGTTTTTGATGTCATCCCATAATTCTTGTGGGTTTTGATCACTGGTGTTCAATGCAGGAAATCTATTCTTTAGATGGTCTCTAAATTCAGGAGGGGTGTATTCAAGATTATATTTTGCTCTCATGGACTTGTTTTAATTGTCTTCAACTTCATGTTGAACTTGCATATGAGCAATTGATAGTCTGTTCTACAATCAGCTCCTGGTCTGGTTTTGGCTGAAGATATTGAGCTTTTCCATACCCTCTTGCCACAGTTGTAGTCAATATGATTCCTGTGTACTCCATTTGGCAACCCATGTGTATAGCATCTGTTTGTGTTGCTGAAAACAGATATTTGCAATGAATAAGTTGTTGGTCTTGCAAAATTCTATCATGCGATCTCCAGCATTATTTCTGTCACCAAGGCCAAATTTTTCAAATACCAGTGATTCTTCTTTGTTTCCAACTTTTGCATTCCAATCACCAATGATAATTAACACATCCTGATTGCACATTCCATCAATTTCGGCTGCAGAAAGTGCTAAAAATTTTCAATTTCTTCATTTTTGGCTTTGGTGGTTGGTGCATAAATTTGAATAATAGTCATATTAACTGGTCTTCCTTGTTGGCATATGGATATTATCCTATCACTGACAGCATTGTATTGTGGGACAGATCTTGAAACATGCTTTGTGATGATGAATGTTATGCATTCCTCTTCAAATTGTCATTCCCAGCATAGTAGATCATATGGTTGTGTGATTCAAAATGGCCAAAAACAGTCAATTTCAGCTCACTAATACCTAGGATATCAATCTTTATGTGTTCCATTTCATTTTTGACAACTTCCAATTTTTCTAGATTCATACTTTGTACATTCCATGTTCTGATTATTAATGGATGTTTGCAGCTGTTTCTCCTCAATTTGATTCATGTCATGTCAGCAAATGGAAGTCCTGAAAGCTTTACTTTATCCATATCAGTAAAGTTGGTTTTACTCTGATGATGCAGCTCTTTCCCAGTCATATTTTGAGAGCCTTTCAACGTAAGTGGCTCCTCCTCCTGCACTGTATAAGACAATGTTTCCAAGCTATTCATATAGTTGCCTAGCAATGTAACAGACAGTGTTTCTCTGCTATTCATAAGATTTTCCCTTTCAGAAGTGGATGGTCTCTTCCTTCTTCCTAGTCTGTCTCAGTCTGCAAGCCACCCTGACACCTGTTCACCATGTGCAACCCTGCTGGCATTTGAAACACTGGTGGCACAGCCTCAAGCCTCACAGTAATACACCACCACCACAGTACAACAAACTGACCGACAAGTTTGTCTCCCTTAGCTGTTTGAAACCTCTCCACCCTCCCCTTACCTGGATACCTGCTGCTTGCTTGCTGTGTCCTGGTCCTCCTGGCTTTGCTTTCCTTTCTTCTCCACTTTCTGGCCACTTAGGGGGTGGGGCCTGGGTCTCTCCCCTTACTTGGATCCCTCTGCTACTGCTCTCTCTGTGCTAGTGCCCCTGGCTTTCCTTTCCTTTTATTTTCCTTAGGCATTATGCCACCTTATATTTTGACAGTTGTTAACATGTGATACGCAGATGAGCAACAACAGAATCATCTGAGAACTTGCAAGAAATTCAAATTCTCTGGCCCCAACCCAGAGCTACTTAATCAGATATGCTAGGGATGGCCCAGCAATCTATGTTTTATCAATCCTTCCAGGTGACTGTGATACAAGCTGCAATCTGAAAACCACTGGTGTATTGCAAGTGTCTGTTTTTTTGCTCACTCTCATAGTAGATTATAGGCTATTTTAAGACAAAAGGTGTGGCATTATCTCTTCCCTGTGATTTCATCCGTGCCCAGTTTAGAGTTTGGTATGTTGTTGATGCACAATAACAATATGTTTTAATGCATGAACAAATGAATGAATTAATGAATGACAATATGAACTTTCTTGTGAGCTTCAGTTCCATGTCTCTGATGGCTTCTTGTGAAATTTGTATAGAGAATCAAGAGTTACTCAAAACTCATCCATTCTGATAGAAAAGTTGACATCTAATGTCACTCATCAATCTTATCCTGCACAACCATTGCACACATTCATCTTTCCCACCCAGACTGACAGGTGTGCCTCTTTAGTGCCTAAGACACTTGACTGCTAACCAGAAGTCTGGCGGTTCAAACCTACCAGCCACTCCTCGGAAGGAAGGTGGGGCAATCTACTTCTGTAGTGTTCCTGCCTCAGAAACCCAAGGAGGGGTCGCTCTGAATCGGGTCTGACTCAACAGCACATAACAACAACAACAATATAACCTTTCTAATCATTGCTCTAGGAAAAAAAAACTTAGTACTCATCTTCATTTGAACAATAACTTGTATTTTGACTATATAGTGAAACATATTTACCAGAGAAAATCTGAAATATTCAGTTATATACACACAAAAGAAAATAAGAAAATAATGGAAATTTCATCAGCAAGAGAGATCCATTGGTAATTTTTGCTTGTATTGGTCCAACTTTCATTTCTATTATGTTTGCATGTATTTTATATGTATAAATAGCATTCTATGGAAGATAGCACTTTGTTACCTATTTTTACTGTACTATTGTGGAAGTTTTTCTGTGTCTTTAAGTATTATTTTCCACAGAATTGTTAATGGCTGCTTGGAATTTCTGGCAATAATCTCTGACCTGTCCTCATCTTCCTTTAATTAGTTGAAAGTCCTGTCAAATTCTTTTCATTACCTCCACAGTAGCAGTCTGGGTTCTTCCTCATTCTTGTAATCGATCAGTGGCCTCCTATGTTTGGCTGCCAAATTAATTTTTCTAAAGTGTAGTTCTGAGAAAAATGGCTCAAAAGTCAACAAGGACTCTACAGTGCCTTCCAAATAAGGCCACATCTCTGAGCAGAACAGTCCAGGACCCTTGCTGCATACCCAGCCTTCAAATGAGAGTTCACCACTCTCTCAGCATTTCTCCTGCTTTGTCACCACTTGAATATTGCTACATCTCTGCTCCAACATTCCTTCCCCCAATGATTTTACTCAAAAGTCCTCTTCTACACGAGGCCTTATTAAAATTGCACACCTTCTACCTTCTGCATTCCTTACCCTCTTCCCTTCTTTATATGTTCTCATCAGTTATTATAGGCATATAACCATATACTTTACTTATTTAAGATGCTAATTGTCTCCATGACTGGAAAATAAGCTCAATGAAGGCAGTGATTGTTGCCTGTTTCTTGTTTATTGCCATGTCTCTGTTACCTAGAGCAGAGCTTCATGCATAAAAGACACTCAGAATAAATATATCTGAAGCACTGAGTGAAGAAATGGTTGAATGAGGGAATGACTATCTCCTGGTAAAATTCTATAAGCCCTAAGGGAAATCAAAGCTTTTAGTCCAGTGATTTGCATATAATGGACATTATCTGCTTGTGCCTGTGAATCCAAATGTTCAGTTCAAATACTATTCTTCCCTGAAGTCATTGCTAAGCACTTCAGAGGAAGGCACTTTCTTTGCTCTCTAATGCCTATTGTCCATTATTCATTTGTATGCTATTTATTGTATACTGAATTGATTATAGTCATATGTTTTTACTCTTCTCATTGACTAATATAAAACGTCTTTAAAGGCAGTCACCAATGAGCTTTGTATCTCCTGCATCATTTGCTGCACTCAATAGTTTTAAAGTTAAATTATTTCCAAAAGCAAAGAGGAAGTTACATGTGCGAGTATTTTATTGGTTTCCCTGTTGTTAAAGGAAGAATGAATCTAATCTTAAAAAAGAAAAAAAAAAATCTGTTATCTGCACCATGGTAAATATTCCCCAAAACATCACCATGTAAACATTCTATATCTTTATAGGTCATTAATGCTGCACTTGCTCTGGCTGCAAGACCCAAAAGCCAAGTGGTCAAAAATACCATGGAAATGTATAAGCGCATGTGGGAGAATCACATACATGTCCTCACTGAAGCTGTAGATGACATTACCAGCATCGATGACTTCCTTGCTGTATCTGGTATGTTTCTGATTTTTAAAATTATGAAATAGCTCTTGCTGATTTTTTTTTAAGCAGGATAATATTCCATATAATTAGACACTATAATGAGATGTTCTTTATTAATGGATCTTCTGCCAGCAATGTGTTGCTATGTTGTTACAGCAGGTGTGCCACCAGTGACTCTAGGATTATGAGCTTCATGCCCTGCATGTCTTATAACTCATCAATTTATACTAGGTCTCCAAAGAAAATTTGTGGTCAAAACAATAGAAAACAGTAGCTAGAAGTCTTAGGCTTTTCTTGACTTTTATAATAAATCATCTTTTATTTTATTATCTTCACTCTACTGTAATATTTTGTGATCCCTGGACTTCTTTTCCAACTAAATTCTAATAATCCATTTGGGGGAAAAAAAAAAAAAATATATATATATATATATATATATATATATGGAAAAACTTTTCATTGAGTTGAGATAAAATAGTATACTTCTCCTAGCACCACATATTTTTGAGTAGTTCTGGTCTAAGACATCAAAGAAACAAATCTAAACATCAAACTACAGGAATAATGCAGAAGCTTGAGATTCCAAATGAGGTTCAGATGAGTCTCTCACCACAGGTTAGAATGGCTTCCCAAAGAAGGTGAAATCACTCTCATAAACATCCATTCTCAGAAGCATAACTCATGTTTTAATTGTGACAACAAAGAACTAAACACTTGCTAGTCTTTTGTTCATTTTTTTGTTTTCCTATTAATGAGTGAGTATCTCCTGAAAGCTTCTCTTTAAAGTAAATTGTATTATCCCCTACCCTCCATTTGTTTTGAGAGAAGGATTTTCATTGAATGTGATCCTTTTTGAAAACATACAAATACTCCTGACTACCTAGCATCATTTTGATTTTTAGTTTCTTGATGTTGTTGCTTTTCTGTCTAACCTATCAAGTTCATTACTTCCATAAATGTATATATTCTCATGCTGAGCTATGGCTAATATATTTTCATGATATGCTATTGAAAAATAATGTTATAATGAATAATTTTAAAATAATTTCACTTCTGTAAAGTATAATATTTTGAAAATACAGAAAATGTATGAAGAAAATATGAATAGCTCCACACCCCTCTTCAGGAGTCCCTGGGTATAGTAAATGGTTAAGAGTTCAGCTACTAATCAAAAAATTGGAAGTTTGAATCTACCCAGATGTGGCATGCAAGAGAGGCCTGGTGATCAACCTAAGAGAGGTCACAGTCATTGAAAATCCTATGCACAGTTATATTCTGAAAAACATAGGTTTGCCGTGAGTCAGGGTTGACTCAATGACAACTTGCTTATACTTTTATTCATAAATAAAAACCAGGTATATCTGATTCATTTGTCTCAAGCATTTTTCCATGTATTTTAAAAATGCTGTCAAGTAATTGTCCATGCCATATGTAATTATTTGCTTTTTTCACACAATATTCAGCTGTATTTTCACACTATTACATGCTTTTAAAAAAATCATTCATTTAGCAGTTCTGCTTTTGCTAACATTTAGATAAATTCTAATTTTAATTATTAGAAGCAAAGAAAAGTTAAACAACATATTTTTGTCTGTTTCTTATTGCCTTAGCGTATATTTTTAGATGTGAATCCAATACACATCTTATATAGGAACAGTCTTTTATAATTTAATTTTTTAATGCTTTTGTTGTTAGGCACTGTTAAGTAAGTTCTTAGTCATAACAACCCTATATACAAATGAACAAAACACTGACTGGTCCTGTGCCATCCTCACAACTGTTGCTATATTTGAGCCCAATGGTGTAGCCACTATGTCAATCTATATAATTGAGGATCTTCTTTTATGTGGACCCTCTACTTTACCAAGCATGATGTCCTTCTCTGGAGTCTTGTCCTCCCTAATAATATGTCTAAAATAGCTGAGAAAAAGTCTTGCCATCCTCTATTCTATGGAAATGCTGGGTTATATATTTTAGTTGGTTCTTATGGCTACAAGGTAAATAACCTATTCATACTAATTGATGTAATGGTAGTTTAATATAAAAATACAAAAGGCACAATAAGGAGACCCACCAGAACACAAAGGTACAGGGACCATAATTGTTAGGCCTTGGGTGGAACATATAGTTTTCTCTCAGCTACTAGCCTAAAGGTTGGTTTTTTAAAGTTACACAGAAGAGCCATGGAAGAAAGGCCTGACAATCAAATTCCACCAAGAAATTTTCTATAGGACAGTTCTATTCTGTTACACATGGGCTTCCATGATTCATTATCAACTCAATGGAAAGGGGTTTGTTTTTGGGTTTCATTTCATGAGAGAATCCCCGGATATTGCAAGCAGTTTAATCCACTCTGCAGCTAACTGAAAGTCTGGAGGTTTGAGTGTGCCTGGAGGCAATTTGAAGAAAGGCCTGGTGATCTACTTCTGAAAAATAAGCCATTGACACTCTATGAACACAGTTCTCCTTTGATACACATGAGGTTGCAACTAGTCAAAATGACTTGATGACAACTGGTACTGGTAGTGAACCATGAGAGCCGTGAGAGGCTTGGTATCCAAGAAGCACATGGATCTTCACAATTGGAGCTTGTGGCTTTTCCTTCAAGAGATGAATTTACAGACATAGTAACTTTCTGTGTCTGCTCCTTTCAGTGGACTATTTAGCAGTACATAATATTTTTCCTGCAAGTAACAGAAAATTCACATAAAAGTTGCTTACGTGACAATTAATTATGTCATGTAACTAGATGTTTGAGATAGTTGGTCCTAAGCTTACTCATTAAAAAGACAGGAAAGAAAGAAAGAAAAGTCCAAAGTGAATGTCAGAAGAGACTCTGAAACTTGCTCTTAAAAATAGAGCAGCTAAAGTGAGTAGAAGAAATGATGAAGCAAGAGCTGAACAGAAGATTTCTAAGAGTGGCTCAAGAACACCTAGTGAAGTATTATAATGTGCAAAGACCTAGTGTTAGAAAACCAACAGAGAAGAACATGCTCAGCATTTCTCAAGCTGAAAGAATTAAAGAAAACATTCAAGCCTTAACATGCAATATTGAAGGAGTCTATGGGCAAAATTTTGAATAATGCAGGAAGCATCAAAAGAAGATGGAAGGAATACAGAAAATCACTGTACCAAAAAGAATTGGTCAAAGTTCACCCATTTCAGGAGTTAGTATATGATCCAGAGCTGAAGGCATTGAAGGGAGAAGTCCAGGCTGCATTGAAGGCATTAGTGAAAAACAAGGCTCAAGGAATGGGTGGAATGCCCATTGAAATGTTTCAATAAATGGATGCAAAGCTGCAGTTGCTCACTCATCTATGCTAAGAAATTTGGAAAAAAAAAAAAAAAAAAAAAAAAAAAAACTACCTAAACAACCACTGGAAGAGATTCATATTCATGTCCATTCCAAATAATGTGATCTTACAAAATGCAGAAATGATTGAAAAATATCAATAATATCAAATACAAGTAAAATTTTCCAGAAGATAACTCAAAATCAATTGCAGCAGGGAATGTTGACAGGAAACTGCCAAAATTTCAAACTGTATTCAGAAGAAGATGTGGAATGAGGGATATCATTGCTTTTGTGAGATGGATCTTGCCTGAGAGCAAAGAATACCAGGAAGATGTTTTTGTGTTTCATTTTCTGTGCAAAGACTTTTGACTGGGAGGATCATAACAAATTATGGATGACATTGCAAAGAATCACAATTCCAGAACACTTCATTGTGCTCATAAGGAGTTTGTTCAAAGACCAAGAGGTAGTCATTCAAACAGAATAAGGAGATAATGAATGATTTAAAATGAACAAAGGTATGTGTCATGGTTATTTTCTATCACCATACTTACTCATTTGTATTCTGAGGAAATAATCCTAGAAGGTGAACCATATGAAGAAGAATGCATCACCAGAGTTGAAGGAAGACTCATTAACAGTCTGCAATATAGAGATGACACAACATTGCTTGCTGAAAGCAAAGCACTTACTGACAAAGATCAAAGCCTACGGCCTTGAGTGTGGATTACACCTCAGCATAAAGGAAACAAAAATCCTCACAATAAGCAACCAATAAGTAATGTCATGATACACGGGAAAAAGATTGACACTGTCAAAGATTTCATTTTACTTGGATCCACATTCAACACCCCTGGAAGTCAAGAAATCAAACAACATATTTCATGAGGAAAATCTGCTGGAAAAGACTTTTTTAAAGTGTTATAAAGCACAGATTTCACTTTGTTGACTAAGGTGTGCCTGATCCAAGACATGGTATTTTCAATCACCTCATATGCATATGAAAGCTGGACAATGAACAAGGATGATTGAAGAATTGATGCATTTGAATTCTGGTGTTGGTGCAGAATATTGAATGGACTGACAGAAGAACGGACAAATCTGTCTTGGAGATGTCCAGCCAAAATGCTTCTTAGAAGAGAGGATAGTGAGACTTTCATCTCACATACTTTGGACATGTTATTTAGGAGGCATAAATCTCTGGAGAAGGCCATCATGCTTGTAAAAGCAGAGGATGAGCAAAAAGAGAGACCCTCAATGATATGGATTGACCCAGTGACTGTAACAATGGGCTCAAACATAACAAAGTTTGTGAGGATATTGCAAGACAGGGCTGTGTTACGTTCTGTTGTGCATAGGGTCTCTATGTGTTGGAACCGACTTAAAAGCATACAACATTAACAACAAGGTTTACTCACCTTAGATTACTAGAAACTTACAGATGAGCGATTCAGCTTGTGGTAAGTAGTATCTTTTCAGTAACAGAGTTTAGAATTGATAGTACAAGATGATAATAAAAAGTAGACTAATATTTAATCTCTTGCATTATTATTTTTAGATTCTCTACAGACAATGCATCCTTTAATTTCCTCTACCCACAACAAACTACTTTCACTGCCTTGCCCTTCTGATGCCTACATTGATAGTGGTTCAAATTATTAATACTCTGTGTCAGCATATCTAGGGGCTGTTCACTTTCTCACATGGCTGCATCTTAAAGCATTAAGTCCTCACATTATACCTCCTAAAGGAAAAAGGGAAGGTGACCTGTGTCTATATCTTATCAAGGAGGAAATTTTCCCCATCAGTCTTCCATTAGATTTTCTTTTACTTGCTACTGGCCAGAATTTGGTTCCATAACCAATGCTGGAATAGTGGGATTTTGATGATACCCTTAGAGAATGCTGATAAATATTTAATTGATTGGGAAGTTATGGGAGTGAGGGGGCTAGATTCCCAATTTTCAGCACTTACCAATTTCTGTGATGTAAATGCTCCCTTGTGGGCAAGTTTCCAGCTACCAAGATGATACCACTAAACTATGAGTTGGAAAGAGATGCAGAGAAATGGCTATCATGAGGTGGTATAAACAGGTTCTAGCAGACCATTAAGAGACCTGGTAGCACAGTGGTCAAGCACTAGGCCACTAATAGGATGGTCAGTGTTTCAAGCTCCATGGGAGAAAGGTGTGGCAGGGCAGTCTGCTTCAGTGAAGATTTCAGCATTGGAAACTCTATGAGGAAGTTCTATTCTTTCATATGGAGTCACTATAAGTCAGAACAACTTGACAGCAGTGGGTTCGTTTTTTTTTTTTTGGTTTTGTAGACCATTGAGCACAGACCACTCATAATTCAGCTTTCAGGACTAGTCACTTACTATTCAAACAAAATCAAAGTTTTCTCAGCAAAAAAGGAGGGAAAATGGCTGTTGAGTAGACAATCATGTGTATTTGCCAGTATCTGAATGGTTTGTTTGTCAGATTTCTGGGCATTCATAACCTTTTCTTGTATTGGTTTAGCGTGGACTCCCACGCTGCTCCACGGAAGGAAGACTGGCGATCTACTTCTATAAAGATTTACTGCCTCGGAAACCCAAAGGGGGTGGCTTTGAGTGAGGTTACTCGATGGCAGTGAATTTTTTTTTCCTAATCCATTGAATTTCTCTCTATATAAAAACATCATTGATAAATTTGAAATTGTATTTGTGTATATAATAACTAAATTTCTCATGATATAGAAATCAAAATAACAATTTTCAAAAGCCATATTTATTTTACATTTTTCCTGTTATGCAGAGAACTCCAAAAATAGGAGTTCATCAATGTATTATATTTCTCTAAATTTGTGTGTAAAAAAAAATAAAATAAATAATAAACCAAAAAATAGAAACACTTATAAAAGCAAAAATATATTTGGCAAGGTAGATTTTCTTTGCCCAAAAGAAGCGTTTTCCTCCCTCTTTTTAATTCTGCATCAATTAATTTTTTTAGGGTTTATGCTTTTATTAAGTGTGTTCAGCCTCAGCATTAACAATCACAGTGTTCTGTGACCTTGACCTAGTGACACAGGATAACTCTGATACTGTCATCAAAATGCACTAACAAAGACTTCTTTGTTCATGACATTTTAGTGAACATGATCTTTGGCATTTACAAACTTGTAATATACATCCTTGGCCAAGTAAAATGAAAATAAACAACTTTAAGCTTCTTTTCATAAATTAACACCAATAAAAACACGATAGTGCTCCAAAACCAAACTGATTGCCATTGAGTCAGCTCCGATTCATAGAGACCCTGCCTTGGGTTTCCGAGGCACTGTTGTTGTTGTTGTTATGTGCTGTTGAGTAGGCCCCAACTCATAGTGACCCCTCCTTGGGTTTACAAGGCAGTATCACTACGGAAGTAGATTGCCACATCTTCCTTTCACAGAGTGGTTGGTGGGTTTGAACTGCCAGCTTTCTGGTTAGCAGCCAAATGTCTTAGGCACTGTGCTACCAGAGCTCCTATGATAGTACTAGCAAGATCAAAATACTAAATAAATTGTGCACAAACCAAGCACTATTAAATCCTAATGTGATGTTTATGGACTAGGAATTGGGGTGAAAGATGACCAATAAAGTGAATATCTATGTAAAGATTAATTATGTAACATAAAGATCTATTACTTATTACCATCAAACCAAAAACCAAATCCACTGACATCAAGTCAATTCCAACTCATACTGACTCCATTGTGTTTCCAAGATGGCAAATCTTTACAGAAGTAGATTGCTCCATTTTCCTTCCTTGGCTAGTGGGTTTGAGCCACCAACTTTCTGGTTAGCATGCTTTAGGCACTGCACCACCAGAACTCCTTATTTATATTAACATACAAATTATACAGTATAACAACAATGACCTATTACTATATATCGAGACTATATATCTCTTCAACTTATAAATAGTTGAAATTTTAGTTGATTTAAAGTACCACAGTGTGAAATATTTCAAATACAAATTTATCCTTTTAAAATGGAAAGTTTTAACCATATTACACAACATTGAATTTTGATAAAACTCTATTGAACATCCACTATGTGCTTGGCAGTATGCTGGAAAATGGAAGAATATATAAAAGTGGAAAAGGTACAATATTTTTTCCCATACAATTCAAAATTTAATGTATATAAATCAGACTCTACAAAGATTATGATAGTCATATAGAAATGCTATAAAATGCTGCTGGAGTGTCTTGGTATTAAAACTGTTACTTAAATTCCTTAAGGAAGTAGGTGATGAGTTGGACCTTGAAGGCATTTGAAAAGCAGCACCCTAGAAAGAGAGAACAGCATGGACAAACGTCTGTGAAAGTGAATGATGGGTTCAAGAAACAACACGTTGGCCAGGATAGCAGGAACATATTCAATCTAATACATTTGGATGGAGAGTGGGCTGAAAAAGTTAACAAGTGGTGTTAAATAGAACCTTAAACTTCTATAACAAATGGCAAATTATCTACAATGCTAAATAAGAGCATCATAGAGTACATTAGTTTTTCAGAACACTGAAAATACAGATGTCAAAAGACATTCTTATAGAAGTTGGTAGGAGCTCTGGTAGAATAGATCCTAAGACACGACTGCTAATCAGAAGACTGGCAGTTCAAACCCACCAGCCACTCCTCGGAAGGAAGGTTGAGTAATTACTTCCATAGTGATATTGCCTTGGAAACCCAAGGAGGGGTTTCTATGAGTTGGGTCTGACTCCACGGCACATAACAACAACAACAACAACAACAACAACATAGAAGTTGGTGGTTTAGAGCTAAATAATGCTCATTTTCTTCAATCCACTTTTAAGAAATTAAAGTACAAGGCTGGGACATCTGAATTGTAACAATAGGAATGTGAGCACTAGGTTCATGATTGGAACCAGTTTAGGCTGAATAACTCAGGTTTCCATTTACCAAGAAAGATACATTTCCTTATTAGGCTAGTCTGGTGATGATCTGCAGCAGTGATTTTCCTATGCCCCTGATAGTGGTGACTTACATGCAGGGTGGCCTATAGCACTGGCTAAAAACAAAAGGCAGTCTTGCAATGTTTGTTAAAAAAAAAAAAAAATTCCCACACTGGATTCTCTGTGATTACATTTTCATGCAATGGTATGCAGTTCAGTGATCACTGTGGAGACTGCAGAGAAGTTGTAGACACAGATTTACATAAGTCATGGAAAGATAAGGGGAAAGCGTGTATTCAAACATGATCAAAAGGCTCCCCCAAAGTAATCCATTATTGCTCTATTGGTAATTACATTTTGAATTACTGCCTGTGCTTATGTGGCTGAAGAGTAGTTTGGGCATGTGAACTGGAATTTGACACATGTTATTCCGTGTATTAACAGGCAAGTTCACTCAAGACATCTCATTTGAATGAACAATAAGTGTACTGCAGGACTGTTGTTTGAAATATTATGAGTTAGATCTTCAGGAAAGCCATGACTGGAATTCCTTTTTGACTTTGTCAGAATCATTCAGATTAAAGCATTTTTTACCATGCCTTTAAAGTAGAACTGGAATAATCAGCAATATTCTTACTATATTTTAGACTCATATAAAAATATAATAAATATTTCCTAAATTCTACAGATGTACCAGCTATGTACTTACCAAGGCTCTGGATAATAATATTTGGTTTTCATAAAAGATTTGCTTAACATTTTCTCAGTTACTGTATTACAGCATTAATGAACATATTATTTGCGATAGCCAGAGGACTGATACAGACTTTCAATCAAAAGAAAATCAAAAGTGAGTCTCATATTTCATTTGTATTTGGTTATTTCTGGGCAGTGCCTCAACTCTAAGCACATGCTCTCAATCAGTTTAATTGGGATTAATAAAAATACTTACTAGGGTGAATTTTATGAGTAATTTTATAGATTAGACTGGAAATTAGAAGGTAAGTTTCTCCTCTTCATACAACATTCCCCACTCCCCAGTGGGTCCAAGATCTGATCATAAGCATTGGGAAAGAACAAATAATTTAGCTAGAGTTTAAGCATTTCAGGGTGGATATGAGCAGAACAGATTTCAACTACATATACTCTGGACCTGGAGAGTAGTATGCCTCCTGCTACGCATGAGAGTGCAAATACAGGGTCTGAAAGCAGGAAGGCAACTCTCTGAGCTTTCAAGTACTGTCATTGGTTGGGGACTCTGAAAGCATTCTGGCAAAGTTTAGCAAGCTAGTGAAAACTTCTGCTTACCATGTGGCTCCAGAGACTGTGCTGTGAACCATCTATATATTTGAGAAATGTAGCTAGCCCCAGGCTACTAAAAAATATATTCCCACAAAGAAAATACCATTTTCAGTAAAATTTCAACATCATATATTAGACATTAAAAATACTGGATTTTATGGTCAGGGACCAAGAGGAGTATAGAAAGAGGTAGATTATGTTTCCTATTGAGTAGATTCTGACTCGCAGCAACCCTACAAGATGGAGTAGAACTGCTCTATAGAGTTTCCAACTTGTAATCTTTATGGAAGCAGATTGCCACATCTTTCTCCCAAAGAGCATCTGGTAAGTTTCAAACACAGACCTTTTGGTTAGCAACTGAGCACTCAACCACTACACTACCTGGACTCCTACGTTTGTTGTTGTTGTTGTTATGTGCCATCGAGTCAGACCTGACTCATAGCGACCCCTCCTTGGGTTTCTGAGGCAGTATCACTGTGGAAGTAGATTGCCTCATCTTCCTTCCGAGGAGTGGGTGGTGGGTTTGAACCACCAGCCTTCTGGTTAGCAGTCAAGTGCCTTAGCCACTATGCTACCAGAGCTCCCAACCTGGACTCCTACAGTATATTTAAAAACCAAACTCACTGCTGTTGAGTCGAATCCGAGTCATAGCAACCCCTCCTTGGGTTTCTGAGGTGGTATCTCTACGGAAGTAGATTGCTCAGTCCTCCTTCTGAGGAGTGGCTCGTGGGTTAGAACTGCCCACTTCTGGTTAGCAGTCAAATGCCTTAGGAATGAGTTAAATATGCTTGGGATTTACAATTCTGCCATATTCTACCAGATCTATTACCTTTGGGAAATCAGTTGCCCTCTCTGATTTGCTAAATGTCCTCCTCTAAAATATTAATACATTTGTCTTTTATTCATTTATTCACTCATGCAATTAGCAAATATTTATTGAATACCTACTAGGTGATAGGACTGTTTTAAGTCCTAGAGACTGAATAGTTAACAGAACAGACAAAATTACTTGCCTTTTTAGAGCTCATTCTTGTATGCTTGGAAGAATTAAATAAAATAGCATATTTAACATATTTTGAATAGTGTCTAGGATGTAGTGGTCCAGTAAAAGGTAACAATTATTACATCATCAGGAGACAATAATAAAAATTCAAACCAGATGTGAGAGAGAGGAATCTCATTAAAGGAGCTACCTTCATTAAGCCTACTGTCCTGCCCCAAATAGTACAACATAGTTTACCAACATAACCGAAAAATTATCTTTGAGATTTAATGCAAAAAAAACCATCAGATGGCAAAAATTTTTAAATTCTGATAATGGCAAATATTAGACAAAGTGTAGAAAAAATGAAGTCCTATACTTTGCTTCAGGAGCTCTGGTAGCGTAGTGCCTAAGGCACTTGACTGCTAACCAGGAGGCTGGAGGTTCAAACCCACCAGCCACTCTTCAGAAAGAAGGTTGGGCAATCTACTTCTGTAGTGATAACACCTTGGAAGCCTAAGGAGGGTCACTATGAGTCGGGTCTGACTCAACATCACATAACGGCAACAACAACATACCTTGCTTCTGGGAACGTAATTTGTTACAATCTCTTTGAAGAGCAAAATAGTGTTGTCTAATACCTGTGTTATCTTGGCACAAATTTACCTCTAGATACACACTTGGAAAAACTTTTGCATATATTCATAAGGAAGACTTGTATGAATATGATCAGTATGGAATTTTTTCAAGTGACAAAATCTTGGAAATAACATAAATGTCTATCAATACAGGAATGAAGAAATCACAGCAAATTTAGCAGTTAAAACAAATAAACTTGATTCATGTATTAACAGAGCAAATCTATGTTGAGTGAGCAAGCAATCTTTACAGCAACATGGATAGTAGGATTCTACAAAGTGTGTATACCTATGTCCATGTATATGTAAAAGGATGAAGTGTGGGTAGAAGGATATGTACCAAATGTATAAGTGTGATTAACTCTGGGGAAGGAAGTTGTTAAATGGGACTGAGGAGGCATACAAAGGGACTTTTTTATCTGTAATGCTTTATTCTTTAAAAATAATATCAGAAAAATCTGCTAAAACAAATGTCATTCATTATTATTAAAATATATAAACCCAAACACACTGTCATCAAATTGATTCTGACTCATGGTGACCCTCACTGGGTTTCCAAGGTGGTAAATCTTTATGAAAATAGATTGCCCAGTCTTGCTTCCACTGAGTAGCTGGTGTGTTTGAACCACCAACCTTTCAGTTAGTAGTCAGATGCCTTAGGCACTGTGCTACCAGAACTCCTTATTGAAGCATATAGATAATGTTTAATATATTATCATAATTTATGCTCTACTTTTCACAAAAGTTTATAATAAAGGAAAGTTGTAGAGTGCAAATAAATAAATAAATAAATAGCCCTGCCGTCAGGGTGAAAGGCAGGCAGTATGGGTGATCCTGTGCCTGTGACAGCAGAGAGATCCACCTATACCAACTCAAGTCAGTGCCTGAGACTCAACTGAGAATGGTACTCATCAACTTGAATCGTGGATCTCAGTAATACAGTTAAAGGAAATACTTTGTGAAGGTGGAAAATACTTAAACCTTCATCACCCGGGGTCAGATTCTGATGGAATGATACTTTGTGAGAATTTATGCTTTTTTTTTTTTTTTTTGCTTCTGAGTATGGAGAAAAGATGGTTGGATTTTTAAATATATTTTTATTTTGAAATATATCCAGCACACACAAAAGACTATAAAGAATGATAGAAGAAACAATGCAATCTTTTCACGAAGTTTTACCAAATCTTAACTTTTGTTATACTGCTTATTATATACATAATTGAAGTTCCCTGTGCAATCTCCTTCTCAGGATTTCACAATTTTTCCTTTACTAAGCATTTTGATGACAACTCTTGCCTCTTGATGAGCAAATATGCATGATTGTCATTTTTCTTCTATTGGATTAGGAGATCTAGGGCATGAAAATAATCAAAACCTCCCTTAGGCACTAGCATCTTCTCACCTTGGGTTTATCAAAACTTAAAGCTAAAACCAAAAAGTTGCTCACAAGGCATAGCTACAAGATTTAAATTATATTCTGCTCTACCATCTTTAGGGCAATCTTGAGAGTGGATAAAAGAGAGATGAATATCCTTTAAGCAAGCACCTGAGGAATACTGTGCTATAGACAAGTTTATCATTCATTGTGTCAGTCAAAAAAATGTTTATTAAGTAATTTCTTTTCACAACTAATCTGTAGTCTAGCAGGGGAAACAAGCCCTCAAATGGCAATTACAATGCAGTAAAATAGGTTATGTTGGGAAAGATACCAGGGTTCGCTTCCTCTCAGTAAAATAATTCTGTGATAGTCAGCCTTTGAAATCCAATGTTTATACTGATTCTTGAATTTCTCATCACTATTTCATGTATTGACACTTCATAGCTCATTACAAGGACTTGTAGGACTTAAAGAAGAACCTATGATTCATCTAATATAGTTTCATTCATCTTTATAATAATATAGATTTAAAGCAATAATACATTTTTCCATGTAATTCATAAAAGTTTTCAAAATTTATAACTAGCAGCAATTTAAAAATAAGTGGTCATTTTATTCTTATTTGGATAAGATTGTAAATACTTCTTTTCACCCGGTAACATGAGTTTACTAGAAGAAAACTTGCTGCTTTGAGATTTCAGGCTTTCATAATGGGAGTGCCCTACCTGCCACATGATAATTTTAGAGTATGACTATTAAAAATCTAAAGTAGGAAAAAATTATATACTTAATGCTACCAAAAATTTAATACTTCCTTGTAATAATGTATTGATTGTTACATATTCAGTGACATCCAGTCCAATTACACTTTCAGTTGGGAATAAATTTAATTTTTTTTATGCCGTTCTAATATTATATGTGGAAAATGGTCATGAGAGAAAGAAAAAAATATTTGCTTTTGATGTATCTAAATGACTCAATATGACAAAATTTAAATTCCAGTGCATCATTTAATATCTCTTTGCAAATTTGCATCTATTCTAGTCTTGATGGTGATTTATGCAATTATATTTTCATAATAAATGATACTTGAATCCTGTTCACCTAACTACATGATAAATTTCACAGAGAAAGGCTTGTGATTTGACTTTTTATGAATAGGCTTCTAAAACACAGTTATTGGAAATTTTGTAAGATGTTTATGACCGTTCATTTTAAGCTAACATCTTCTTAAAATTATAAAAGCTGCTAAGGAATAATGGGAATATATGCAAAATTGATACCTCCATTATGGTTTTACTAGTTTCTGTCTATCATATTTAAGAAACAAAAATATGTGGTAACTGGGTTGATTAAAAGCATTTTGTATATTTTTACTATCACTATTTAAATAAATGGGTTTATAATTTTCCTGCATCAATATTTTTGTAGTTACATACTATGCATGTGTTTCTTTGTTTTTGTTTTGTTTTATATTAGTCCACCACTTTTTTTTTTTAACATCTCTGTCTTTCATAAGAAATTCTGTCAGTACCGAACCATTTATTCCAAGGCCTTACTATTAATTCCATCATTGCTCCACCAGGAATGAATTTGGCTAGAATAATCATGTTTAATAGATAGAAATCTATCACAGAGAATTCCTGAATTACTTAAAGCTTCAGTTCAATAAATAGTAGTGATGTTATGTTAGGTAAATTATAGTTGGGTCACATTATTCCCTCCAATTAAAAATTGTGCTTCTCTCAGTTTCTGCCTAATTTTTGTTGTTGTTGTTTTAATGTCAAAATATGGAAGTCATGTTCAGACTATGATTCTGAGTTTTTCCATCCAAGATTTTCCTGAATCAGGGATAAAGATATACCTAACTCTTAAATCTAGCTTTTGATTTGTTACTCATTCTCCTGTTGAATCTAACAAAAGAAACCTCAAGTTCCTTCTTCTATTAATCCTTGGGTAATCCAGGCAGACAGGTGGATAAAATTGAGCTCTGGTAGCATAGTGCCTAAGGCACTTGACTGCTAACCAGGAGGCTGGCGGTTCAAACCCACCAGCCACTTCTCGAAAGGAAGGTTGGGCAATCCTACTTCCGTAGTGATAACTTCCTCGGAAACCCAAGGAAGGGTCGCTAGGAGTCGGGGCCGACTCGATGGCAAATAACAACAACAACAACAACATAATAAGGCAAAATTAAAATCCCTTTGTATTAGATTAAATATAATTTGAATGGGTAAAATTAGATTTGTCCTTCTCCCTCTATCCACTGGAAGTTAGTGAGATTCTGGAAAATAATTTAAATGTAAAAAACAAAACCCATCAAATTAGCAAAAAATAAAGTCAAAGAAGAAGAAGCAACTGAGAACCATGAATGTGTAGAGATTGTTAGGTTTTAGTTCATCGGAGTACCTTATGCAGTGTTTAGTATGTTGCAGATACCTAATAAACAGTTGTTTAATTAAATCTGTTTTACTTAGATAAACTCTCATTTGATTTCTACAAGAGTAACTTCTAAGTGATGGACGGAAGAATTTACCCTATTTATATTTCAGGATCACTAAACACAGGCTTTGGAGCAACACCAGAACGTACATGTTGCATAGCTATTCTAGGCAGACAGCAAAAATTAAGCATAGTTATGCAAAGTGATTTTCTTATTGGCATAATACTGTTTCCAAATCCGAGCTTCTCCTAGCTGTATAATTGCATAAAATGATCACTCAGCACCTTTCACCAATGTAAAAGATGAAGCTCATTCTCCATAGTGCTAAAGGTTTTACCTGCCAAGATCCTTATTTCCTAATGTAAAATCTGATGTGTTTTAAATTTGATTTTGCAATTCACTGAACTTAAATTTTTCTGGTTAATTAGGCACTAATAAGTGATATGAAACGTGGGATTTATATGTCTTTCAAGCATTTCATGGCATGAACCTAAATGATCGCCATCAGAGTAGGAGAGAAAACTTGAATGTGCCTTTGGAAAATTAGTTGTGAAGAAAATGAAAATCCTGTATTTTTGCTGCACTTTTAATACCGTCTGGATGAGCACCATTGAATTGTCATAAGGTTTAAGAAGTAAGTAATAATTCCTTTTACCTGGCAGTGATACATATGTAAGAACCCTGAAAGAAGCATACTTTGATTAGATTTTTGTGAAAGATCATCTTATTTTTTTTCCTGCAACTATAGAAGGGTATTTGTGTAGATTTCGGTTGCTAGTTTTTGTGTTTTCTTTTTTAAATATTTAAAAGCTATTAAAATTTAGTTTTTTTAGTTATTAAAAAAAGTACTACTTATCTATAACAAAAAAAAAAGGCTAAGAATAATTTCTTGTGCAACTAAACATTGGTGAAACTCATTAGTGATAAAATACCACATTTCTACTTTGACTCAGGTCATGACATTAATTATAAGACAGACTCTAAAATACGTTTGCAGCTGGTAAATTTGGTAATGATCCTCAGGAGAGTTATAGGCATGGTTTTTGATGTATTTGTTTTATACAAAGATAATCCAATTACTCCTGGACTTTTATTATCCATATCTTCTGATTTTTATAGGTTTGATTCTAATGCCCTTCCAATGTGTAGCTCTTCTATATCTTCTCAAAAATATACACCAGTGCAGAGGATATGTTGGAAAATGGTGAAGAATTCTTTTAATTGGCTTCTTATTGTCCTGTGATATATTTTGCTTAGAAAAATGAAGGAAATATGATTTTCTATTACTGCTACAATAAGTGACCAAATGGCCTTTATTATCTTAAATACATAATGTGCTGTATCAATCAGAGTACAATTTGATTATTATTAAAAGAAAAAGTATCCCTACATAGTGTTTTCTCATTGTATGTAATTTTCTATCCTTTTCACCATATTCATCTCAACCTACTGAAATTCTGTCCATAGAAATGTACTTTCTCCTTTAAGCCTTTGATTATCTAGTCCTTCTCTAGACTCCAACATGATTTTGAATTTACTCTATAATTTTTATCATATTTTACTTTATACTAAAACCCATGGCTTTCTTAGGATTTTAGTACAAGGTTTTCAAGTGTGCATCATGGCATATTTGACTTAGCTAAGTGTCCAATTAGGAGCTCTGGTAGCATAGTGGCTAAGACACTTGCCTGCTAACCAGACGGCTGGCGGTTCAAACCCACCAGCCACTCCTCGGAAGGAAGGTTGGGCAATCCTACTTCTGTAGTGATACTGCCTCGGAAACCCAAGGAGGGGTCGCTACGAGTCGGGTTTGACTCGACGGCACATAACAACAACAACAACAAGTGTCCAATTAACCTTAGGAGAATATGGAAATGATATATAAAATAAAGTAAAAAAGAAAAAAAAATTGAAATGATCTCTTTTTATCTATCTCTCTATGCAGTCTAGTTGTTAGGAAATTCCCTTCAATTGCTGTCATTACTGCCTGGTGGAAATAGTTTCTATACATGAGCTAAAGAAAATACTTCCGTTATATTTCTCCTTTCCTCTGCAATGAAGCTTAGCTGAATTTCCCAATTACTTAGGTACTTTTATATCGTGGTAGTGATCAGTGAGATATGAGGAATCACAGCCAGGTCACTGATTACTACATTGATCTCTGTAGAGCCGGACACTAGTAAAATATTTTATAACCAATATTTTTTTTTTTCCTCCTTAATCATGTTGTTGTTATGTGCCGTCGAGTCGGACCCAACTCATACCGACCCCTCCTTGGGTTTCCAAGGCAGTATCACGGAAGTAGATTGCCCCATCTTCCTTCTAAGGAAAGGCTGGTGGATTTGAACCACCAGCCTTCTGGTCAGCAGTCAAGTGCCTTAGCCACTATGCTACCAGTCTTTTTAAATTCATGTTCCTGTGATAGCACTAAGTTTAAGTAGAAATCATGGCTATGCAAAATGCATTCTAAAATTGAAGTTCTTCTCATTCATTAATGTAGTTCTTCTCAAGAAAATTTGGTTACTTTTTCATTCTTATGGAGAATAATCCAATATGTGGTTGCTAAATTGGTGGGATGGATTCAGAATTCTGAGTTTATGGCCTGTCCATGGAATAATTTTACCTTCCTGATTCAAAGTAGTTTATGCATCAGGAAGGTAAAATTATGCATATGCTATGCTACTGTGGTCAATATCTTAATATACAAGTAAATACACACGTTTACCTGGAAGTTGATGAGGTATAGGAGGGCAGATACTGGCTGGTCTGGTAATCCAGCATTAAATGCAGGCACCATCCCTCTTCCCTTCTCATCAGCTTTTCCCATTCTGCTCACATGGGACAGTTCCAGTCCTTCATCTTGCAAAGGAAATTACTGTTTATCCTGTGCCCTCTTTCACTTACTAGCTATGCTGGCTTGGGAAAATTGCTCCTCACCCCTTGTTTCCTAATTCTGTAAAATGGGAGTAATAACTCCTACCTGACAGATAATCCTCAGAACTAACTTAGGCGATGGTTGAGAAAGTGCATAGCAGAGTATCTGTAGCAGAGTCCCCTCAACAATATTGCTTGATTCTAGATTATTTAAAAAATGAATGTTGTGGTCCTTCTTTCATTCTGCACATGGAAGTCATTACATTTCCTGTTTCCTAACCTTTCAATGTCTACACAATCTTTATATCTAGTAACATAGCTTCTCTTTTTCCATCTCCTGCTTGCTAGCTACTACCAGACTTAAGAGTTTGGGAAGATATTACTCTAGGTGATCTGCTACTCAGTTCCATACTTCTTTAACTCTAGACCTAATCTTGAGACTATTTTTAATACAAAGGTTGCTGTTGTTGATAGTTACCATAGAGTGGGCTTCAACTCAGGGATAAAATCAGCTATGGCTCAAGGGGTACTGTTTGGGATGATCTTTTTTTTTTTTTTTTAATGGATTGTGGTGATGGTTGCACAGCAAGTGAATGTAGTCGGTGTCACTGAATTGTACACTTAAGAATTTTTGGAACAGCAATATTTTTGTGAAATATATATTTACCACAATAAAAAAAATGGTGGAATATAAATTCTATAAGAGGGATTTATGGTATTGGCCATATGCTACCAGAGACAGTTTCCTGCTATCTCTCACAACATACGGAATAATAAGTGTTGAGTATCTTGTCATTCACTCAAACCCATTGTAGTGTCCATTCAGGCTCCTAGAGATCCTTCAAGACAGAATAGAACAGTCTGTAGAGTTTCTAAGGCTGTAATCCTTAAGGAAACAAACCACCACATCTTCCCCCCCCACACACACACAGAGTGGTTAGTGGGTTTGAACTGCTGACCTTTCAGTTTGTAGCACAGTGCATAAACATTGCACCACCAACCAAACCAAACCCATTCTATCAAGATAATTCCAACTCATAGGGACCCTACAACTCTAGAACTACATACACCATAAGATTTCCAAGGTATAAATCATTACAAAAAAGAGACTACCATATCTTTCTCCCTGGAGTGGCTTGTAGATTCAAACCACAACTATTCAGGTGTTGGTAACTGAGTGCTTTAACTGCTGTACCACCAGTGCTTCCTATATCTGCTATATGCAGGGACAGATTACCCAATAAGCTAGGTACACACATACTTAGAGCATCATCAAAACAAAGCACCAGTTGTCCAAAACAGAGACCCATAGAAACCAAGTAGGACAAAAAGAAAAGGGCCACAGTGGAAGGAAACTGACAGAACACTAAATGAAGTTAATACTAGCTCCAATGTGTGAGAATGTGCTGGTGGGAAGTAAAGTCTTATTGCTTAAGCTATGAGGTACCGACCACTTCAACACCTTCATTGACAACTGTCTTCTAGAGTCACCTTCTGTGTTATTGAAACTTCTTATCTTGGCATATCTCTTGTGAGTATATTACTTCTAATAAAGAACATGTAGAGGTGGGCTGTTGAGTCTAAATCTGCTACATTCACCCAATATACAACTGGATCTGATAGCTAACACACACGCACACACACACACACACACACATATGTATACATAATTCACATATCCCATTCTCATGAGTGACTAAGCAGTGGAGGGAACACCACAGATTATTAGTGTTTAGGGTATTCATTTGCCTTAATCCATCCCTGGCTACATACACTTTAATATTCAGTTCATTAATTGAAACTAATTTTCTATTCTGTTATTTTTCACATGCTGGTTTTATTTTACATTAAGACATATTGTAGACAATAAATTGTGTCTCCAGTTCTCTGTGGGAGAACTTGTTGTGTTAATAATAGCATAGCATTTGTAGTCAAGACCCTCGAAACTAAAAAGAGCCAGGTGAATCAGAAAGTTCACAGACACTTAACTTCATAAGGAATGAAGTGGCAAGGGAGATACAAACTACTGCTTTCTTAACCTTTTGGACATATTTGTGTGGAGAGCAGATGGATGTGGATTTAGAAGGACTTTTAACAGCTCGTAGGGGTTTAGAAGCTATTAAGGGCTCTTGGTGTCAATGCATTACCTTTGTTGCAAACCATCTATCTCTGTTCTGTATGTCATTGTGGTTTTGCAAAAGAAATGCAACTGGCATTATAAAGCTCTTTTATATAGTGCACCACCTTGAATTATTATTAATTGAAGAGGAAAACATACTGTGGTTAGAACATTAGTTTCCTGTTTTACAATTATGTCACCATTGATTTTTTTTTTTTAATTTTTATTTATTTATTTATTTATTATTTATTGTGATTTGGGTGAA
>NW_006921657.1:11883292-11887704 GCF_000298275.1 Orycteropus afer afer
TGTTAATTGGTTTCCCTTTTCTTTGTTGAAGAGGGTCTGTGCAGTCCTTCTGCCTAGTCCGCCATCTTGCCAGAACTCCTCACCATTGATCTTTTAATTGCTTCAGGTGAATATTTTGTCTCATTGCCTCATTCCTATCTCTTCACTCTTTGCAAATTTGATCAGCAATTAGTAATATTATCATTATATTTCCCAAGAGATAATCTGTAATTGTGCTTTTCAGTACAATTTTGTGTTTTCAGTTTTCAAGTTCTTTTTCAAGACATCATAAAATCCCCTTCATGTTAAAGAACAAGGAAGAGATAAGCCCAACTTCTTAGACCAGATGGTGTAGAATCAGGTAACAGAAGAAAAAAATTAAGAGCCATTCGCTGTCTATTTTACTTCTGCCATCTCTGTCAAAGATAATGATTTTAAACTAGATGGAGTACAACAAACATGATTAAGGAGATCAAAGCCCAATCGCTGATATACTGAAAATACCCAAGTGCTTTAAATTATTTCAAACTCTAAGCTAGACAAATCATTTTCTAGAATTCTGAGAGAACTAGAAGATGTTGATGGAGAAGTACTTTCAGTGATGTTTGTGGAACCACAGGGAATAACCATAGTACTGGAGGACTAAAGAAGTGAAATGTTTGTCCAGTTTTTAAAAGTAGGGAAAACACAAGTCCTTACTATCATCAATTGCTGTAGTCAAACTACAAACTTCTGGAATCAAAGTTTACATGATTTATGACTATATATATAAAAGATAGTGAGTCCAGTAAGAACCATAATTCTTGCTCTCTGGGAATTTTCTTCTCTGATGAAGTTGATAGATTAAGAGATGAAGAAAATTATGTAGAAATAGATGATATATGGGGATTTATAGGATGTTTAGTATAGTCATGATTTTCTTGTGGAAAACACTGAGAAAGGTAGAAAATGGAGTTTGCAATTTCATAACCAGTATTGAATAATGAATCAATTTCTGCTAGTAGAGAGGAAGCTAATATATGTGAAACAACTGGTGAACGATTCATGGTTAAGTATGTTGTAGTGAAGACAATATTACCAGAGAGAAGATAAGAAGATAAGAGTGATCCTTAGTGGATTGATTATGAATATATATATATATATATATATATATATATATATATATATATAATTCAGTGGGCCTTGATGGATGAAATATACTCAGAAAACAAAAATGTGGAAGAAGGACATTCAGAACAAAAAGAATGGCTTTGAGGCACTCTTGGCACTTACTTATTTCTTGCTGCCTTGAAATTGGATCCCTGGTGGTACCATGCTTAAACACTTGACTATTAGTCTTAAAATTATTTAGCCCTTATTTTAAGTGATAACAAAATCAGGAATATCTCTATTTTGGGGTCAAATCATACTTTGATTCATTTTAATATTTCATATGCTTTTATTTTCATTGTTCTGATACCATGCATTATTCAGCTATTATCTATCCCACTTTTAGCTCTCTGCCTAAAGGTGAAAATATTCAGTTGTTTTAATGTCCCAGAACTGCTTTGCTGGTGGATAAGGTTGGAGGATAGAAGGATTAACTGTGAGTTTACGCTCAAGTGTCTGCCAGTTCATGCAAACTGCTGGTCTAACAAAGGGGAGTACTTCTTCCAATCCTTCTAATTACTCTACTTGTAACATAAATTTGTCTGCCATGGAAATCATCTTGTAACTCTTTTGCCTCAGTGGAGATTCAAAGAGACAAGCCTTACCCTAATCTATTTAATGATGTCTATTTAATCAAAAAGAGAAACAAGCAAGATCCCTGAATGAAACAGACTTCAAGTGTGAGATCAGAAGATGGTATTTATTTCCCATAGGCAAATATGTAGTTTCAGAACAGATTAATAAAATAATGATCATTATACTTAATCTCATGCAGTCCCTTGAAAGAAAAGATATATTTTTTAATGGAGGTATACAGGCTTCCCCACCCCATATAGAAAAATTCCAAAAGAATTATCATAAACCTTCAGAACAAGATGATATTTTCTGGAGAACAAGAAGCACATTTTACTTCTTGTATCTTCCACAAAGAGATGCCACAGAGAATGGCAGAAAAATAATCTAAGATTGCAATACGTTTGTTTCTCACAGTAGATAAACACAGTGATTATCCATTTGTCTAATTTCCACATGATATAACCCATGAAAATAAATTTGCTTTACTTTAGTTGATAACTAAATGCTCTCATCAAGGCTGTTTACTCAATAAATGAAAACCAGCATTCTATGGCCACCAAAAGTTACGTATACTTTTATGAATAAAAGCCCTGTTGGCCATATTTTTATCATTTCCTTTCCTAGTAAAGCCTATAAATGATGTTGGTCTAGGTCTGAATTTAATAATTCCTTGCCTCAGCATCTTGTAATTGGCAGCTATTAGCAAGAAATTCAATAGGGTTTATAGGGTCCAGCTCCTTCCTGAAGTATGTAGGCATTTTTGATAATGAATCACAGTACAACAGGTCTCTGCATAAATTCCATGTGCTAAGTGTACATAAAGCACTATGAACAAGGTAAGAAATGAGAACTCTTTATGTAGGAAGTGGCAATTTAACTATATTTCTGTGTGTGTATGAGGGTTGGGTAGTAGAAAGAGGAAGAAATAGCATGAATGATTATTTTTAACCCTTTATATCTTTATTTATTTTTTTCTTCCTTTTAAAGTTTCTGTAACATTTCTAGCTGGTCTTCCTTGAATTCTTTTATCTCTATTACATTTATTTTAAGTTTTATAACTCAGAATCACAAAGAATATTTGAGTTATTTCATTGTTCTTCATTCCATTCTTAATGTATTTATTTATATAATGCAGAGTTGCCGAGACACCAGGACACGGAGTTGTTTCAGAGAAGTAGTTTATTAGCACTCCCGGGCGAGGTTCTCGTGCCCTAGCATCAAGGCCAGAGAAGTAGCACCCCCAGACAGGGGGGATAGAGTCTTATAGACACAGAGAGGACTTAATTGGGGACACTAAGGAGATGGCAGGGTCCAATTAGCTGTTGGCATGGGTCTGCACTTAATTAGCATGAGGGGGCTTCACAGGAGGAAGTTTGTCATCACGTGGGACTTTCCAGCCTGGGAGGGTTTTGTCACCTCAGTTGTCTTATCAGGCTGTCTCATCGGGGTCTGACACCCAGAGGAAGCTGCTAACTGAAATGTTGGTGGCTTGAGTTTACTCTGGCCTAACAATTTATCCAACCAATATTTTGTAACCAAAACCCTCTGAGGAACTATGTTATGGACAAGAGTTGATTTGATTGTTCATCTTTTTTTATCTCATTGAATATTTATAAAGATAAGTTCAATGATTCTGAGAAAAACTTTGATAATCTGACTTTTGATTTCTTCAAATTCTAGTAGATGCCAATCAGTCCTGATGACTAATCTGCTTAGTTGCCAATTCAATCTAGAACATCCTACATGCTTAGCATTCCTTGATCCAAAACCTCTGACCCAGCTACTCTGATGATCAAGTTATTTATTTATTTATAAACCAAGAAAGGAGAGAGGTTTCTCATCTCTTCACCTTTGAACATAAACTCTGCTTATTTTTCAATTACCATATCCATTAATTTCTAGCTATCTTCCTTCCCTTGATACATGTAAAGAAACCACTTTTATGGATTAAATACTCTGTTTTAGATTCTTTTGAATATGCTTAATTTTTACTTTTCCCCATATTCACTCTAGAAATAGTAATGAACACACATACACACACAAACACCTATTTTGATATGTTTTTCAGTCAAAACAATTATCTATTGCCTATGCTAGTTACTTATATATAATTTGGTTGATATTTTTTATTTGAGATATTTCAACATAAGACATTGTGATATTTAATGAGGAGTAGTTTATGCTACACTGTAAGGGCAAATATTTGTTGAAAGGCATTCCATTACAATTATCTTATAATTGGCTTTGCAAATTAAGAAAATGAATGTTGGAAACAAACTTCTAACCTGTTCAGCCCAGTTCAGGCATGACTGATGAAATAACACATGGATGGGCCTGAAGTTTTAAAATGTGGATGAACCAGAATGCTAACTGGAATGGGAAAAATCGCAATTGATACTCTTGTAGAAACTTAATCTTCTTCTTAGAAAAGAAGAGCAGTTGGAAAGATGGCGTCTTACTTGTAGTCCACATGTTAGTTCCCTCTAGCATCTTGGTGCCTGAAAAACTAGGTGCACCAGTTTGAAGAGGGGATTCTAGCACTCAGAGCAGCTCATTAAGTCAGAGAATGCCAAACTCAGGAGAGTAGGAGTAGAAAAGAGGGGGAGGCAGAGTAACCAACTGAAAATAATTAAAAAATAGGGGAACCTGCCCTGAGGAGTGCCAACTGGCCAATGAGACAGAGCATTGGAGGGCTCCCTGGGTCAGTG
>NW_006921657.1:11889014-11898765 GCF_000298275.1 Orycteropus afer afer
GTCCAAGAAGCTCAAAGAAACCCATACAAGATATGTCCCAAGAGAAAAACACCAAGGCATATTGTAATCAAACTCTTGAAAACCAAAGACAAAGAAAGAATCTTGCAAACTTCCCTGGACAAAAAATATTACTTATAACAATCAAACAAGTAGGATGAGTTCTGATTACCGAGCAGAAACCATGCAGGCAAGAAGGCAATGGGATGGCATTTATAAAACACTGAAGGAAAAGAACTTCCAACCAAGAATCCTATATCCAGCCAATCTGTCCATCAGATATGAGGATGAAATCAAGACATTCTCAGACAAACCTAAATTGAGGGAGTTTGCGAAAACCAGACCAACCCTACAAAAAATGCTTAAGAAGTCCTTCCAGTAGAGAACCCACAACAGAGAACAACAAAATCAGGACACATGACATCAACACTAAAACCAAATCAGAAATAGATGCTCAAAATAAGACCATAAAACATTGTACACTAAAAACAAGGAAGTCAATCTGTACATGACAACAGCAGCTAACCAAATAGAGGGTATAAAAGTTCTAGGTACAAAACTTCCAAATGGAGAAGAAAACAGGACAATGTCCTCATAGAAGACTGTTCCAAAAGTATAGACACAATAATTCACTCTAAGGTAACCACAGAGTAAATTAACAATCCCCCTAAGCAAACCCAGAAGGAAGGAAAACATATGGGTTTAGTAAGCAGAAAACAAACAATAAAGAAGAAAAGAGAGGAAACACTTGACACCAAATGAACTCACCACAGAAATGTATATGGACCAAGGAAACTCCAACAACACAACAAAAAAAACACAATAGAATGACAGCAATCAATGCATACCTATCACTAATTGCACTCAATGTGAATGGAATAAATGCACCAATCAAGAGAAAGAGAGTGGCAGAAAGGATAAGAAAAGAAGACCTATCAATATTCTGCCTCAAAGAGACCCACCTTAGACAAAAAGATAAAAACAAATTAAGAGTTAAGGGGTGGAAAAACATATACGAAGCCAAAAAAGAGCAGGAGAACCAATATTAATTTCTGATAAAATAGACTTTAAGGTGAAAAACAACATAAGAGATAAAGCAGGTCACTATATGATTCTGAAAGGGTCAATTGATGAAGACATTATGATAATACATATCCATGCACCCAATGAAAGTGCTCCAAAATACATGAAGCAAATGTTAATTGAATTGAAAGGGAAAATAGACAACTCTACAATAGTAGTAGGAGACTTTAATACACCATTTTCAAGGAGGGACAGATGAACTAGAAAAAACTCAATAAATATACAGAAGAACTCAACAACACAAGCAACTAACTTGACCTCATAGACATATACAAAGCACTCCACCCAACAAAAACACAATTCACATTTTTCTCCAATGAACATGTATCATTCTCCAGAATAGATCATATGTTAGGACATAAAACAAGCCTCAATAAATTCCAAAACATTGAAATACTACAAAGCATCTTCTTGGACCACAATGCTGCAAAATTAGAAATTAGTAGCAGGAAGATAAAAGAAAAACATCAAATGTGGAATTTGAACAATGCACTGCTCAAAAGCTACTAGGTAATAGAAGAAATAAAAAGTGAAATAAGAAAATTCCTAGAAACAAATCAGAATGAAGATACATCTTATCAAAACATATGGGACACAGCCAGAAGGCTGGTGGTTCAAACCCACCAGCCTCCTTGGAAGGAAGGTTGGGCAGTCTACTTCCATAGTGATACCACCTCGGAAACCCAAGGAGGGGTCGCTAAGAGTTGGGGCCGACTCAATGGCACATAACAGCAACAACAACAGCTTGGGACACAGCGAAAGCAGTACTCAGAGGTCAGTTTATAGCAATAAATGCATACATCAAAAAAGAGGAAAGAAACAAAATCAACACTCTAACTCAACAACTCAAACAATTAGAAAAAGAACACCAAAAGAATCCTCCAGTAATTGTTGTTGTTGTTATGTGCCGTAGAGTTGGACCTGACTTATAGCGACCCCTCCTTGGGTTTCCGAGGCAGTATCACTGTGGAAATAGATTGCCCCATCTTCCTTCTGAGGAGTGGCTGGTGGGTTTGAACTTCCAGCCTTCTGGTTAGCAGTCAAGTGCCTTAGGCACTATGTTACCAGAGCTCCCTACAGTAATTAGAAATAAGGAAATAATAAAGGTCAGAGCAGACATAAATGAAACAGAAAACAAAACAACAACAACAAAAAAAAGAAAATCAACAAAACAAGAAGCTGGTTCTTCAAAAAGATTAACAAATTTGACAAACCACTGGCAAATCTAACAGAAGAAAAGAAAGAGAAGATGCAAATTACTAGAATAATAAACGAAAAGGGTGTCATCACAACAAAACCAAGTGAAATAAAAAAGATACTGACAGAATATTATGAAAAACTGTACTCCAACAGATTTGAGAACCTAGAAGAGATGGACAAGTTTCTGGAATCACAAGACCTACCTAAACTATCCCACTCAGAGATAGAATACTTGAACGGACCCATAACAAAGGAAGAAATTGATCAGGTCATAAAGTAAACAACAACAACAACAACAATAACAACAAAACTTCCCATAAGAAAAAGTCCTGGCCTTGATGGCTTCACTAGAGATTTTTATCAAATATTCAGGTAAGGGTTGACACCTATACTACTCAAGTTATTCCAGAACATAGAAAAAGATGGAATACTTCCAAACTCATTTCATGAAGGAAGTATAACACTAATACCAAAACCAGGGAAAAATACCACTAAACGAAAAGTACAGACCAATATCCCTCATGACCATAGATGCAAAAATCTTCAGCAAAATCCTGGCCAACAGAATTCAACAACATATATATATAAAAAAAATGCATCTTGGCCAAGTGGGATTCATACCTGGTATGCAAGGATGGTTCAACATCAGAAAAACAATCAATGTAATCCAACACATAAACAAAAGAAAAGAACCATATGATTATATCAATCGACACAGAAAAGGAATTTGATAAAATACAACACCCATTCCTGTTCAGAACTCTCAGCAAAATAGGATGGAAGGGAAATTCTTCAACATAATAAGGGGCATATATGCAAAGGCAACACCCAATATTGTTATTAATGGAGAAAGACTCCAACCATTCCCCTTACGAACAGGAACCAGACAGGGATGCCCTCTCTCACCACTCCTATTTAACATTGTATCGGAAGTCTTAGCCAGGGCAATAAGGCAAGAAAGTGAAATAAAAGACATCCAGATTGGCAAAGAGGAAGTAAAGCTATCTCTATTTGTGGATGATATAATCCTATACATAAAAAAACCAAGAGACTCAGCAAAAAAATTGCTGGAACTAATAGAGAGGTTCAGCAAAATGGCAGAACACAAGGTCAACATAAAAAAATCAGTTGGATTACTCTACACCAACAGAGACCTCTGAAAAAGAAATAAGGGAAACAATAACACTTACAATAGTCACTAAATGATAAAATATCTAGGAATAAATCTTACCAGAGACACAAACGATCTATACAAAGAACACTATAAAACACTACTACAGGAGACAACAAGGGATCTACATAAATGGAAGAACTTGCCTTGTTCATGGATATATAGACTGAATATTGTGAAAATGTCAGTACTACATAAAGCAATCTACACATTCAATCCTGATTCAGATACCAACAAAATGTTTTAAGGACATGGAAAAACCAATTACTAACTTCATATGGAAAGGCAAGAGACCTCAGGTAGGCAGAGCACTACTGAAGAAGAAGAAGAACAAAGTGGGAGAAGAAGAACAAAGAACTCCCAGATCTTAAAACCTGCTTTACAGCCACAGTAGTTAAAACAGCATGGTATTGGTACAATGATAGACAGATAGACCAATGGAACAGAATTAAAAACTCAGAAATGGACCTATCCATATGTGGACAGCTGATCTTTGACAAAGGTCCAAAGCACATTAAATGGGGAAGAAATATCCTCTTTAATAAATGGTCCTGGCAAAATTGGATATCCACATGCAGAAAAATTAAACAAGACCCATACCTCACCCCCCACACAAAAACAAACTCAAGTTGGATCAAATACTTAAATGTAAAACCCCAAAATATGAAATTCATTGAAGATAAAATAGGGGCAAATTTAGAAGCCCTAAATTATGGCATAAATAGACTATCAAACATAATCCAGAATGCACAGGAGGTAGAAGAGTAGTTAGATTACTGGGACCTTTTAAAAATTAAATTCTTATGCACATCAAAAGATTTCATGAAAAGGGTAAAAAGAGAACCTACAGATTGGGAGAAAATATTTGCCCATGACATATCTGACAAAGGACTTGTCTCCAAAATGTATAGAAAACTTCAACACCTCAACACCAAAAAGACAAACATTCCAATTCAAAAATGGGCAAGAGAGATGAACAGATACTTCACTAAAGATGATATGCTGGCAGCCAACAAACACATGAGGAATTGCTTGTGATCTTTAGTAGAGAGATGCAAATCAAAACAATGATGAGATATCATCTTACCCCAGCAAAAATAGCAAAGTTCAGCAGGAGAGAAAATAACAAATGCTGGCAAGGTTGCAGAGAGATTGGAACACTTATGCACTGCTGGTGGGATTGTGAAATGGTACAACATTGTGGCAAACGGTATGGAGTTTCTTTAAGAAAATGAAAATAGAAATACATTTGACCCAGAAATTCCATTACTAGGAATTTATCCTAAAGAAGTGAGAGGCAGGACATGAATGGACATATGCAACCTATGTTCATCACAACACAATTCCCTATAGCAAAGAGATGGAAACAACCTAAATGCCCATCAATGGATGAATGGATAACCAAATTATGGTACATTCACACAATAGAATACTATGCTACATTGAAGAACAATGAAGGATATGTGAATCATCTCACAAAGTGGATGAGTCTGGAGGACATTACGCTGAGTGAAATAAGTCAGTCACAGAAGGACAAATACTATATGAGCCCATTACTGTAAAAAGACAAGGAATGGTTTGCTTAAGGAAGGGAACTAACTCTGTAGATTACTGGGTGGGGAGGAAAGGGAAGGGAATAATTTCAGGCTAGTTGGGGGCCACACACTGAGGTGGACAAGGGGAAGGATGGTATGGAAAGAGTCTGTGACCACCATGATAACATTAGGAAAAGGGAGGACACTGAATTGTGCACATAAGATATAAACGACAGAGGCTAATACCAGTATATCCACCATAATGCATTACATGAACACCAAACACTAGGCTATAGATAAACACATAAACATCTGAGATCAGATGGGGGTCAGTGAACAGGATTATACTCTAGACCAAGGATAGATTCAGCTGAGGCTGATCTTGCACAGATACCAGTGATATAAAATACCACCCCTACTTACAGAAACAACAGAAGATAGACATGGAGCAATCCCTCACAGACAGCCAGACACTGTGGGAGAGAGATCTAATGGATCTACTGACTCAGGAGCATAGTACTGGGAGACACCAGACTCAATTGGCACAATAATATACATAAAAATCTTGCTCCACAACCTATATTGGTAAGTAGCGACTTGGGTCTTAAAAGCTTTCAAATGGCCCTCTAAGATGCAGCTAATGGTCTCCATCGTTGGAAGCAAAGTTGTTATTGTTGTTATGTGCCGTCGAGTCGGACCTAACTCATAGCGACCCCTCCTTGGGTTTCCGAGGCAGTATCACTATGGAAGTAGATTGCCCCATCTTCCTCCTGAGGAGTGGCTGGTGGGTTTGAACCGCCAGCCTTCTGGTTAGCAGTCAAGTGCCTTAGGCACTATGCTACCAGAGCTCCCTGGAAGCAAAGAAGAGTGCAAAAAACCAAGGGCATTTGGAAATAATCAGCCCTAGGACATGATGGACCTTGAGACCAGAAGAACTAGATGGTGCCTGGCTACCAATGCCAACCACTTAGGAAAGGATCAAAACTGGAGATCCTGGATAGAGTGGGAGGGAAAAATGTGGAACAAAATCCAAAAATATAATAATTACCAGAATTACTGGTCAGATGGAGTCTGGTGGGACCCCAATACTGTGGCCCTGTGATACACTTCTGGCCTGGAATAAAACTTACTCCCAAGGGGCTGGCTCTCAGCCTAATAGTAAACAAGACGTACAAGCAGACCAGTCAACCCAGGGTGATGCACCCATATAATCTATGGAGATGCATCCCTTGGAGCAGTGGAGCACAGGGCACCAGAGGGGCAACATTTACATGGAGGAAATGCAGGACACACAGGAGTGCATAACTATGAGGGGAACGTGGGTGGGAGGGGTTTTACTAGAAAGGGTGGGGAAGAGAGTGGGTTAGGGTTGGGATGGTAATTGGGGGTGTGAAACCAAATGTACACAAAATGTTGAATGTAAAACAAACTCTGCTCTGTAAATTTGCACCTAAAGCACACACACACACACACACACACACACACACAAATTAAAAAGAAAAGAAAACAAGGGCAGTGCACATATGGCATAAGACTGGCTCAGTTGAAAACAACAATGTCTGTGGTAGTTAAGGTTATGTGTCAACTTGGCTAGGCCTGGTTTCGAGTGTCTGGGCAGCTGGATGTAGTTATTCCCGATGATGAGACTGGTGATCAACTCCATGGTGGAATCTGCTGTGAGCAGCTGAGACGTTACCTTAGGGATGTGGCCATTTCCAGTATATAAAAAGACATTTTGAGAAAGGTCTTGAGCTTTTTGACATGCTTGGACCCTGCATGTAGCCAAGTCTTCATTCAGCAGCCTGCCATGTTACCTGTCAATCTCAGGACTGTTTTTGAACTCAAAGTAATGGCCTGCCATATTGCTTGATAATCTTGAGACTGTGCCATTTTACTTGTCGACCCTGGTTTTGTCAGCCTCAGCAGCCAGCAGCTGTCTTAGTCAAGAGAAGCAGCCAGCTCCTGTGGGCCAGAATCAAGAGGTAGAGCTAAATGAAGCCCAAGTTCGAGGGGCCTTCACCCATCCACTAGAACTGGCACTTTGAACTTGAACTTCTAGCTTTATAAACTGTAAGAGAATAAATCCATGTTTGTTAAAGCCTTCCACCTGTGATATTTCTGTTAGCGTGGCACAAGAGGGCCAAAACAGTGCCCATCCCAAAGATAGTGGTGACTGCACTATCTTGAATGTATGTCAATCTCCACAGTACTGACAATAATGTTATACATTAGGCTACTAAAAGGGCTCATTATGCCTCTACCAAGTCTCCCATTCTAGGCCTTCAACTTGTAGTTTTTCCCATTCTGGGTGACTTTCTGGACTACTCAAAAAATTTGAGTTTGTTCTAGTTTCACTTTGGCAGTGATGAGTGAACCAGTTTGAACTGGTTTGAAGCCCTGGTTAGAAATGGGTTTACATTGGTGAAATTAGACTCTCATTGGTGTAATGAGGTGCCTTCAAGGTGTGTGGATTAAATAGAACTTTGAAAAAATAGTGCCTGCTCATGCATAATTCCTGACCCTTATGAGAGTGGCCAAGAATTGATCCTTAAATGATCTGGTGTCTAAGCATGTAAGGAAGTTCCAGGTTCATGGTGCTAACTGTAAATGTATCATTGCCCTGGAATATCACTGTAGCTACTTCAAAGGATGCATCATGCAACATGTAGTCCAATTACCTCAAGGGACAGAGGTACATCTTCACTAACTTGTAAAAGAGCTTGTATGAAAAATTTTACTTCTTTGCTAATAATTGATAAGTGTCTATAGGAATGGAACAATTTGGACTGAGATTTGTTTAGATATAATCTGGTTTCAGGGCTTTATAAGAATCACTGAATTGCACCAAATACTCTGGTAGTGTAGTGCCTAACTAAGGCACTTGATGACTGCTAACCAGAAAGCTGGCGGTTCAAACCCACCAGCCACTCTTTGGAAGGAAGGTTGGGCAATCTACTGCCATAGTGATACTGACTTGGAAACCCAAGGAGGGGTTGTTATGAGTCGAGTCCAACTTGATGGCACATAACAACAATAACAACAACAGCAACAAATACTGGTGGCAGTCATTATCTACCCAACAGAGCCCAATGGCTATTCTGGACAAATGTGACTTATAACATTTATTTTGCTTATATCTGGTATAATTTTCCTGGGGATTTTAATTAGGAATTTTGCAACAGTCACTAAGATTTATAACGGGTATTTATCCAAGAAGTATTTTTCAGACTTTGCTTAACAAACCTATATTTTGTTTCAGTTTGTATTTCCTAAATTTAAACATGCAGGTGAAGGATGGTTGTGTTGTTCAACTGTGGGAAGGAAACTGCAACTAATTATGTTGTTGTCACCTTCACACAGATTCCGCCCTCATGGTTGTTGTGCTTCCTGGTGAGGACTTTCCTCTAGCTACTTCTCTATTTTTTTTATTGCATATTTTTCTGTTCCACACTCTGCACATAATCACGTTCTTCTTAGACGTTGGAACCACCCTATGTCCAGATGTGTCCTGAGACGCTCGTTCATTCTTTCTCTTTATTTTTTCTCTTCTATAACCTAAAACATATGGATTTCAAGTAATAAATGAGAACATAAGGATCATTTTTTCCCAGAAAACTGTATATTCATATATCCTCTTTAGCTTCTTTCATGGTAACTCAACAAAAAAAGAAATTGGTTTTAAGTTTGCTGTTTATTAATAAACAAATTTAATCCTAGTTAAATTTGGAAGGACCAGTCCCTGGATGAAGGTGTCATGCTTGGTGCTTTCCAGGGTACAAAGCGGAAAACGCTCAATGAGATGGATTGACACGGTGCCCACAACAGTGGGCTCAAATATAGTAACGACTGTGAGGATAGCACAGGACCAGACCGTGTTTTGTTCTGCTGTATGTATGGTTGCTATGAATTGAAACTGACTCTATGGCACCTAACAACAACTCTAGTTAAATGTTAAGATTTCAAAGGAAATAACATGTTTCTTTTTTCCATAGTTTTATAACAATGACAGCAATAGCCATGTTTTCTTGGGGGCTTTATTAGTTTTGGGCTGTATGCCAACTAATTTATCTGAGTCATGACATATAATTCTCCCAGGAGTTCACAAAAGTACTCCTATTTTCTACAATTTTGAGTTTATGAAACTGAGTCATAAAAAAGATTCATCTACCTAATGATATACAAATAATAAATGGAGGAGAAGACTTTGAACTCAAGCTGTGTGAATTCAGAATCTGTCATTTTAACTATCAGGCTACTCATCAATTGTTCTAGAAAAAATATATACCTACCGACCTCTAGCAATTTCTGAGTGTGACTGATGGTGCTAATGCTATCCCATACTTGCTCAGGAAAGGTCTTTCTTTTATTCCAATCTCTCCCATGCTCAGTCAAAAGAGATCTGCTCCACTGAACCCAGCTTCCCTTTGAGGGGTTCCTGCTGGTTCTACTCTGACCTAGGATGAAACAAACCCATCAGCTGTTAACTGGACCATACTCTCTTTCTTACATAGTGTCATAGGGACTGGGTATACAAGATGTTGGTGCTTAATTATTATCAACACTCCTGACTGAACTGTGCTTTATAGAAAGCCCAACTTAAGCTCCATTCAGTCCTTTCTTCAGTAATTCAAAAGAAACTTAGGCCTGCACATGTCTGCAGAAGTTTTCTAGATTTCTGTGATCATTTTCTGTGGACAAATGCTTAGACAAGAATAAACATCCACATACCTTTCTTTTTTTGAAAGCATTCTTTTTTTTTTTTTTT
>NW_006921657.1:11899092-11899725 GCF_000298275.1 Orycteropus afer afer
TTTTTTTTTTTTTTTTTTAAATAGTATGTGGGTAAACGAAAGTGTTGATACATAGAAAAAAAGGGATAGTTTTCCAGGAAAACAATTCTCATAATATCTCAGTTACTGGCATCATATCCCAGCTCGCCAATTTACAAATAGTGAGACGAATGATAAATTAAAACTTATCTGAACTTTAATTTCTTCATCTATATAATACCTGGGAGCTCTGGTGGCATAGAGCATTTGACTGCTAACCAGAGGCATTTGACTGCTAACCAGAAGACCAGTGGTTCAAACCCACCAGCCACACTTTGGAAGGAAGGTTGGGCAATCTACTTCCATAGTGATACCACCTCAGAAACCCAAGGAGGGGTTGCTATGAGTTGTATCCGACTTGATAGCAGTGGGTTTTTTAATATAATACCTATATAGAAACAGTGGGTGGAGAGTGCCATGATTAAGTGAAGCATTCTGTTAAAACCTTATCAAAATGCTCTGAACTTAATAACATTTAAGGAGTAAATCTTAGCTCCTAGAGGTCAGCCCCAGGGTTACAGTGAGGAGAGACAACTCAGGGACACCCAAAGTAGCAGGTGGGAAGAGCAGGAGAAAGGGGATTAAAAGCCAGGAAGCCAGAGAGAAGAGCAATCA
>NW_006921657.1:11922737-11926651 GCF_000298275.1 Orycteropus afer afer
CAGGGGTCCACAATTATCTTCTGTGTCTGTGTTAATTGGTTTCCCTTTTCTTTGTTGAAGAGGGTCTGTGCAATCCTTCTGCCTAGTCCGCCATCTTGCTGGAACTCCATGACTAAGGCACTTGACTGCTAACCAGAAGGCTAGCAGTTCAAACCCACCAGCTACTCCTCAGAAGGAAGATTGGGCAATCTGCTTCCGTAGTAATACTGCCTTGGAAACCCAAGGAGGTATTGCTATGTGTAGGGTCTGACTTGATGGCACATAACAATAACAACACAACCAAAACCATGGTGTTTTCAATTGTCTTGTATGCATGTGAAGGCTGGACAATGAATAAGGAAGACTGAAGAAGAGCTGATGCTTTTGAGTTGTGGTGTTGTTGAAGAATACTGAAAGTCCCATGGACTGCAGAACTGACAAATCTGTCCTGGAAGAAGTGGAGCCAGAATGCTCCTTGGAAGTGAGAATAGAATGGCTAGACTTCATCTCACCTACTTTGGTTATGTTGTCAGAAGGGACCATTCTCTGTAGAAGTATACGATGCTTACTTTTAAAGTGCAGGATCAGCAAAAGAGGAGAAGGCCTTCAGCAAGATGGATTGGCAGAGTGGCTGTCTGCAATGATGCACTCAGATATAGCAAAGATTGTGAGACTGGCACAGGATCAGGCAGTGTTTCATTCTGTTGTACATAGGGTCGCTATGAGTCTGAGCTGACTCCACAGAACCTAATAACAAAAACAATACCTTACAAATTAGAATTTCCAAAGCAAGTTAATTGAAGAAACTTGTACCTGCCTGTACAGTATAATACATGTTCACAGCGGCATTTTCTATGTCTCCTGCTGTTGTTGTTAGGTGCCTTCAAGTCAGCCTCACGATCCTTTCTATACCTGAGCCCATCGTCACAGCCACTATGTCAATCTGTCTCATTGAGGACCTTCTGCTTCTTCATTGACCCTCCACTTTTCCAAGCATGATATCCTTCTCCAGGGAGTGGTTCCTTCTGACAACCTGACCAAAGTGTGTGAGACCAAGTCTGGCTGTTCTCATTTCCAAGGAGCATTCTGAAAGCACTTCTTCCAGGACAGATCTGTTGGTCCTTTTAACAGTCCATGGTACTTTTAGCATTCTTCTCCAACACCACAACTCAAAAGCATCAACTCTTCTTTCGTCTTCCTTATTCACTGTCCAGCTCCCACATACTTATGAGGCGATTGAAAATACCATGATTGGGTTAGGTGCACCTTAGTCTTCAAGGAGACATCTGCTCTTTAGCGCTTGAAAGAGGTTTTTTGCAGCAGATTTGCCCAATGCAATATATCATCTGATGTCTTGACTGCTGCTTCCATTGTTGTTGATTGTAGAACCAAGTAATATGAAGTCCTTTACAACTTCAATCTTTCTCCATTTATTGTGATGCTGCTTATTGATCCATTTCTGTGGATTTTTGTTTTCTTTATATTGAATTGTAATCCATAATGCAGACTATAGTCTTTAGTTTTCATCAGTAAGTGTCCCAAGTCATCCTCACTTTTTCTATGTCTACTAATGGTAAAATGGACAATTTATTGAATATTCACACAAAAAATACAATTAAAACAAACCAAACTCACTGCCATTGGGTGGGAACCGATTCATAGCGAACCCTCCTTGGGTTTCCAAGGCAGTATCACTACGGAAGTAGATTGCCCAACCTACAATTAAGTGATGAAAAGGAGAAACTACACAATAACATGGATGGATTTCACAAAGAACATACTGAGATAGGAGAGCAAGTCACAAAAGAAAATAGTATATAATCATTTACAAAAAAATTTCAAATGAGCAAAATAAAAAGGTATCATTAAAGGCTGCGTATGGTAAAACTTAAAGAAAAATAAAGAATATTGTTCTCAAAAATCAGGATAATAATTGACCTTTAAGTAAGAACAAGATGTGATTAGAAAGGGTAATACAAATGAATCTTAGGATGTTTGGAATATACTTTTATTAATCTTGAGTGACAATTACTTGAATATTTATTCTTATGTATTATGATCTGTATTTATGATCTATTTCATAATTATAAAAACCTTTTAAGTTGTGGTTGGTCTCATACATTTATACATTTTTGTCACTTTGTTTGAAAACAAGTTAAGAATTAAATTGTATGAATTTTTAAGAATGAACTAATATATGACTGTCTTAAGCCAAGTTATCTAAAAATTATTTTGGACTTTAGACTGAAATTTCTTGCAATCATATCTTAAAATGGTTCTTGATTTTTTTTTAAATTAATTTCATATGTTGTTATTTATAGATTTATGGTCTGGTTTACATATGATTTGGAATATGTGTGGATTTTCACAGTTAACTTTAAAGCATTCTTTGTCATGGCTATCATATTATATTATTGAAATCATAATTACTTAATAATGACATAATTACTTAAATTACTTAATAAAATAATATGTAAAAAAGTAATTTCAGCTAAACATGTTATTCCTTATTGTGTTTATTATTGAGCTTCTACTTATTCACATAAATCTGTAAGGACAACTGTACTTTGATTGAAAAACTGTATACTTACTGATCCTGGTGGAAAATGAACATGCAAAAATATATTATTTACTATTGAACTCCACTATTATTTTCCACAGAACCTATTTGTTCTCTAAAAGTCTAAAAGCAAATGGTCATCAAATGCTTAGGAAAACATGACATTTTGGAGTGAGATGCTACATAAGCCAGTTGTGATATATGAAAGCACTTTTCTCTTGACGTGTCCACAGAATACTTTTAGTCTCCTATGAGGTTTAATCCATATTTTCCTCCAGTGTATTTAACAGAGTATCATATTCAAAAAGTTCATAATTATTAAGACATTTTATTTGTAGAAAGCACTTATGGCCAAAAATTAATATCTCCTTCTAGATTTATTATTGTCCTTAGTTGCCATCAAGTTAGCTTTAACTTATGGTGACCCATGTATAATAGAACAAGATGTTGCTAGCTCCTTACCTGTCTTCATGATTGTTGACATGCTTGAGTTCATTGTTGTGGCTATTCCTTTCAGATACTCTTAGCCATTTCTTGGAGTCCTCATATTCCTCTACTTTCAGGTAATGCTCCAACACCTTTTATCCTATTACTTTTAGTTCTCCTAATAAAAGGATTTTCCATCTGCGATATCCTTACTCCTTTCTGGCCTCAAGAAATTAAATACTAATTTTTCTCTACCACTGCTCCTTGACCCAGACACAAAACATTCCCAAATTCCCTACTTAGGACAGAAAATAGAATGTTTTATCCTCATCTAAATCTATTGAGTGTCTCCTCAAGTCATTCCTTCTTATCTCCAGATAAGCCTCTTTTGATTATTGACAGTGAAAACCCACCCCTAAGTGTAAGTGTACTGTCCATTTCCATAGTTACGACGACAATCCTAAAATAGCTGTTGATGTCAACAAAGGGTGGTTTCTTTAATCATTTTTAGATAATATAACATATGACAGATCAGTAGCACACCACAAATGGAGCTACATCAATTCTCCCTTCTGGTCAAGAATGAAGGCATCATGTAAACAGAATAGGTTGGTAATTATAAGGGACTGCAAACTGAAACAATAGGAGATCTCTATTTAGGCATCTGCCTCTAAAGTTGCTGATTACTTGGAGGAAACATTTTAGATACCCATGAGATCTTAATTGAAATTGTTGGTTGAGAGAGTTTCATATCAAATTACAATATTTATTTTAAAAAACAAAGTGAATATAACGATTGAAGCCAAACTATGACTACAGCATTTAAAGTTAACTGAAGCGAAATATACACACATACATACACACAAACATACACCCACACACCCCTACACCAAACACTGTAATTATAGTATTTTTTTCTGATCATTTAATGAAGATACACTTTACCAAG
>NW_006921657.1:11927306-11935745 GCF_000298275.1 Orycteropus afer afer
ATAGAAACGGATCACCAGGTCTTTCTCCCATGGAGCTGCTGAGTAGGTTAGAACTACTAACCTTTCGTTTATCAGCTGAGGGCTTAAATGTTACCCTATCAAGTCTCCAAGATAGGTACATACAAGTCAGCACCTTGCAAGATAAGGTTAAAACTTTCATGCTTCAAACATTATACCAAATATCAACTGCTGTTCAATTAATGCCTAATTGTGGTATTTCTGCTTAATTATATTCTACACCTTTACATGCACATAGGAAAATATATTTAAAACATGCCTTACAAATCAACTGGGTTGACAACAATGACCTTTTCCTAGAAACCTAGAGTTTACTGTTAGAAAAATATTGTAAGTCAAAATGGCTATGAAAGCTGGTTGTTAGACATGTTTGACTTATGAAAGGCAAATTTACAAACAGGAAAATTTTATTTAATGTAATTTTAAAATTTATTATGAATGATGATGATGATGTTTCATGGTTGACAACCAATTGTATAGTATTTTCTGATGCAAAAGTAATTATTCCAAAAACTCATTTTCAATTATTTTGTGCTTTTTGTTAAGATATTTGCATGGATATGTGCAACGTTGGTCGAAAGAAGTTGTTTTGTTGTTTAATATAAAGTAGTTTAAGCCAGTCTTATTAGAAAATCCTGAAATTAGATTTTGGTAATTTCCATCTTATTTTAAAGAGTGACCTAATATGTACTTCACTGGTAGAAGAATGAGGATGAAAAAAATCCTCACTTAGGATATTTAAGTATGCAAGGAAAGTTTTGAACAAATGACATATTAGGAATGGTTTACTGTATACCCTCTCCTCAGAGTATAAAATGAACTTCAAATATAGGGTTCATTAGAAAAGTGTTTTTCAAACTTTAATAAGTATCAGAATCACTTGGTGGAATGTAAGAGATGTTGTTGTTGTTATGTGCTGTTGACCTCCTTGGGTTTCCGAGGCAGTATCACTATGGAAGTAGATTGCCCCATCTTCCTTCCAAGGAGTGGCTGGTGGGTTTGAACCACCAGCCTTCTGGTTAGCAGTCAAATGCCTTAGGCACTATGCTACCAGAGCTAGGCCTTGCTAAAACAGATCACGGGTTCCCAACTCCTAAGCTTTTGATTCAGTAAGTCTGGGGTGGGGCTAGAGCATTTGCATTTTTAAAGATTCCCAGGTGATCCTGATGCTGCTAGGACTACATTCATTCATACGTACATGCATAAACCCAAAAAACAAACTCACTGCTGTTGAGTCAATTTCGACTCATAGGGACCTGTCCTTGGATTTCGGAGGCAGTATCTCTATGGAATTGAATTGCCCAGTCTTCCTTCTGAGGAGTGGCTGGTGGGTTTGAACCACCAGCCTTCTGGTTAGCAGTTGAATGCTTTAGGCTACACCACCAGAGCTCGCTCACTCTCTCTCTCGCTCTCTCTCTCTCTCACACACACACACACACACACACACACACACACACGCGTATATCCAAACCATACCCACTGCCATTGAGTCAATACTGACTCATAGCGACCCTCATTGGATTCTGAGGTGGTACATCTTTATGGAAGTAGATTGTCTGGTCTTCCTTCCATGGAGTGGCTGGTGGGTTTGAACAACCAACTTTTTGGTTAGCAGTCAAATGCCTTAGACACTGTGCCACCAGAGCGATCTCTCTCTCTCTCGCTTTTGCTCTCTCTCTATATATATATATGTTTCATGAGAGATTAGGATGATGTGAATCAATCAAATCCACTAACTAAATTTTTTCTTTTTTAACTTTTTATTGTGATTTGGGTGAAAGTTTAGAGAGCACAACCAGTTCATACACATTTTGTTTTGTGACATTGATTGCAATCCCCACAATGTAATAGCTCCTTTCTCACTTGTTCTCTGTGATTACCTTTTCTCTGTGTCCTTTCCTATGCACTCCTGCCTTCTGAATTTTTTCCTGTGCAAATGCTGCCCTTCTGATTTCCCATAGTTGATTGTTCTAAGCTGTGTACCTCCCTGGTGTAACTGTTCACCTCTGAGGCTTGTTTCATTGTTTGGCTGAAAAGTAAGCTGCAGGAGTGAGTTCAATTCCAGGCCCAAAGGGAGACTAGAGGCCATAGTCTTGGAGATTTTATGAGTCTTCATGAGACCAGTAAGCCTGGTCTTTTGTATGATTTTGAGTTTTGTTCCACAGTTTTATCCCACTCTATCCAGGATCTCCAATTTTCATTCCTTTTTAAACGGTTGGCAGTGGTAACGGGGCACCACCTAGCTCTTCTGGTCTCAAGGTTATGTAGGCTGAGATTCCCATGGTCCACTTCTCCTTTGGATTAACTGTTTCCACACATTTTTTGATTTTCTTCACCCTTCTTTGTTCCAGATGAGAACAATATTTGAACCTTAATGGCTGTTTACAAGCTTTTAAGATCTGAGTTGCTGCTCACCAAAGTAGGATGTAGAACAGTATTATTTTTTTTTTTTTTTGTGCTATGTTATGCCAATTGAGCTTGATGTCCCCTTGACCTTACTCTGGAGCCTCAGACCCAGTGACTCAGTTCCTAAAGGTGTTTGGTTGTGGCTAAGATGTTGTCATATCTTTGCCCCTGTTAGCTCTATTATATTTAAGACATTTTCATAGCACATACAAATATGTATGTAGAAATATTATCCACCAATCCTATATATGGTCATGAGTATATTTCACTTCACCTACCCACACCTGATCATCTTGCCTGTCTACCTATGTATCCACTCATAGATCAATGTTTGTTATTACTGATAAAGCAGTATTGTGTAAGTAATAGTATTTACCTTTGTATCTGTAGCTCTTGTGCATCTCTCTATGTCTTCATTTTCTTTACTGATGTTGTGCTGGTCACCCACTTTTGTATATTGCCTTTCCCTTCACCCAACTCAATACATCTCTCTTACCTGTATAGCAATTCTCCCTCTTCTCTTCTCCCTTTCCTGGTAATCAACAAAGAAATTTTCTTCCTGTGTGCAAACCTTTCCTTGATTTCTTTTAATAGTGAATATGTACAATGTTTGTCCCTCTGTGATTGACTTATTTCACTCAGCATAAAGTTATCCAAGTTCATCCACATCATAAAGTATTTCATGGATATTTCATTATTCTTTAATGCTGCTTAGCATTCCATTTTGTGTATCCACTGTAGTTAGGTTATTGATTCATCTGTTGATGGGCACTTAGGTTGTTTCCATCTCTTTGCTATTGTGAATGGTGCTGTGATGAACATGGCTGTGCATATATCTATTCATGTCCTGGCTCTCACTTCTTTAGGATATACACCTATTAGTGGGATTGCTGGATCAAATTTTATTTCTATTTCCAAATTTTTTTAAGGGTGCACCATACTGTGTTCCACAGTGGTTGTACCATTTTATACTCCTACCAGCAGTGCCTGAGAGTTCTAATCTCTCCACACCAAGCATTTTCTCTTTTCTATCTTGTATCTTTATTTTTTATTTTATTTTCTATTTTGTATTATTCCATTTTCCTGGGGTGAAACAATAACTTGTTGTTTTGATTTGCGTCTCTCTGATGGCTAACGATAGCATTTCTTCATGTGTTGCCTGTTCATCTGAATATCTTCTTTGGTGAAATGTCTGTTCATGTCCTCTGCCCATTTTTTAATTGAGTGGTTTTTCTCTTTTATGGTGAGGTGTTGACATTTTCTATAAATTTTAGAGATAAGTCCTTTGTCAGGTGTTTCATTTTCAAATATTTTTTCCCAGTCTTTAGGTTCTCTTTTCACTCTTTTGGAGAAGTCTTTTGATGTATATAACAATTTAATTTTAAGAAGGTCCCAGTCATCTACTTTATCTTCTGCTGTTTGTACATTTTTTATTATGTTTGATAGTCTATTTATGCCATAAATTAAAGTCCTTAAGTTTGTCCCTATTCTTTCTTTGATGAACTTTATGGCTTCAGGTTTTATATTTAGGTCTTTGCTCCATCTTGAGTTTGTTTTTGTGTATAGTATAAAGAATGGATCTTATTTTATTTTTCTGCAAATGGGTATCCAGTTTTTGCCAGCTTCATTTGTTAAAGAGACTATTTCTTCTTCACATAATGAGTTTTGGCTAGGACTACATTTCTAAGAACTAATGCATTAGAGTTCAAATAGTCTTGAGTAGCTTCTTCACAGCCTTTGAGATCCATCCTAAACAATTAAGCTCAAATTATATACTTCTCCTGACAACTGGAGACATATTTAATTTTTTTCTTCTCTTTATGCAAATATCTTTTTAGTGCCTAAGGCATTTGACTGCTAACCAGAAGGCTAGAGGTTCAAACCCACCAGCCACTCCTCAGAAGGAAGGTTGGGCAATCTACTTCTGTAGTGATACCACCTCAGAAACCCAAGGAGGGGTTGCTATGACTCAGGTCCAACTCAACGGCAGTGAGTTTTTAGTTTTTATAAAAAGTATAGTTGTAATGTAGAATAAAACCACAACAGTATCTGGCAAAGGTAAGGTGCAAACAGTGATGCCATTTTCTATGATAGTTCTAGGAATTCCTGACATCCCAGTACAAATTTAAGGTAAAATTTTGGCAAAATAATGTATATTTTTTTTATTATATTATGGGTATGTTATTATGATCAACTCAAACTAACATAAGTAATGATAAGCAAATTATATTAATTAGCTAAAATGAAGTCAAATTTTCTTCAACTTGAGATGAATTAATTAAAAAAAAAAAAAATAAGCCACTATTCTACATGTGAATTTTCTCAAGGGAATAATTTTTTGTACTTGAGTCCATTAGTCTGGAAATGTGCAGTTCTTAAAAAGGCTTTCAGCATAATTAGCATGTAGGTCTCATTTTTCTTGATCATTCCATACTTTAGGAAAGACAGTGTAGAAGCTTTCATATATGCATTGCTTAGATCTAATTTTTTAAAATAGAGAATTGAATGTTGCAGAGGGAAATATAATCCAAATAATATACTACAAATTATAACACTTGAAAAAGAATAAGAAATTCTTTTAAAAAGTCAAAATATCCACCTACCAAATAGATATAGCCATCTGTATAGCTCTCAATATGGTGCAAAAACAAACCAAAAACTGTATCTAGAAACAGTTGTGAAGTGAAATGGTTTAAACAACAGCATCAACAAAGTTTACCTAAATCTTATCAGTGAAAACTTTACTGTCTGCTTGTCACTGTTCCATCCCACCTGTCTAACAATGCCTTAAGACTGTGTGTGTGTCCCCTCCAAATTGTCTTTCTTCTTCCTACCAGCAGAATGCAACTTTCCCCATTCACACCACACAAATACCTGTGGTTAGAGTTAAAACACTGTGGAAGCAACCTTGATCCTTCAATGAATATGTGTAGTATAACTGCCAACCAACCTTTAATAACACTAACCTGAACTCTTCTAAGAAAGAATACTAAATTTCTGTCTTTTTAAAGTCACTTAACTATTATTAGATTTCTTCAACCCAAGTCAACTATAGTGATTTAATGTAACTGTTTCATTTTAGATATTAACAAAGCAAGACCTAAGGAGGTTGCTTAAGGAGGTATTGCTAGAAAGTGGTACAACTAAAACTTGAACTGAACATCTGGGAAGTTCAGTGCACTACATTTATAGAATGATGATGATTTTGTGATTAAATGACCATGTGGTAGAAAATGGAGTTGACATTAAATGATAATCCAATAGGAACAAAGGCTCGTAGGACCAGCACAGATAGCAAGGATACACTAAAGTAAAAGAAGCTAGATTTACAGGCTCTTCATCTCCATGGGCCCTTTCTAAATCCTTGAAGTGGACTATAAAATTAGAACAATTAAGATATTTTAATTTAAATTGTTTAACAGCTCCATTTAAACTATCCCTAGCACTTTCAGGATTCAAAGGGAAGAGTATAAGTGGAGGTCAAGGTATCATAGATCTACTATATTAAAAGTTATAAATCATCATTCTAACTATGATAAAAATTATAAGTCAAGTTATATCTTCATAAAAAAGTAAATGAAAAGCATGTGTACAAAATGGACTTTTTATGGCTGAAAGAAGGAGCAGACTACCCAATAAACTCGGTAAGCACAGGCTTACTTATGAAACAGAGTACATGCTGTCGGGGACTGCAGATTTGAGAAAAGGCTTTGATTTTGTAGGAATATGCTGTGGAGTTGGGAGAGAGACAGATGCCACTCATACAAAGACACAGAATCTTTGATATAGTGAAAAGTGTGAAATTGTTCACTACAGATTAGTAAGTAAGCACAAATAAGCCCATGCTTACCTTACCTATTGGGTAATCTGACACTGACTAAAATTCTGCAAAATTTCAGCACCAGATGTCTTAGTTATCTAGTGCCACTATAATAAAAATACCATAAGTGGATGGCTTTAACAAACAGAAATTTATTTTCTCACAGTTTAGGCAGCTAGAAGTCTAAATTCAGAGCATTGGCCCTAGGGGAAGGGTTCCACTCTCTTTGTCTCTTGGTCCTAGGAGGATCCTAGCACAGAGATCCTGGGTCCAAAGAATGCTCTCCTTACCTGGCTCTCTTGGTGAGAGTAGGTCACCCTTTCTCTCTTCTTTTCTTTCTCTTTTCACCTCTTGTAAGATAAAAAGTGTTACAGGCCTCACCACAGGGAAACTCCCCTTACGCAATCAAGACTGTGATGAGATTAAAGGTGGTGCAACCTACCCTAATCCTTTTACAACTCATCTGCTTATTACATAGTATCACCTTATGGGAAATTATTACATATCTGCTACATTATATCATTATGTAACTGCCAAACCACTGAGAATCACAGTCCGGCCAAGTTGATAAATACTTTTTGGTGAGAATTCAACCCATGACACTGAACATAATTATTATTCATGTGTCTGGTTGTTCTATAGCTGGGCTGGAGATGTTAGGATCAGCAATAAAATAAGACATTCATAATGCACAAATCACCACTGATCTGTTTGTCATACTGTGGTGGCTTGTGTGTTGCTGCGAGGTTAGAGGCTATGCCACCAGTATTTCAAATACCAGCAGGGTCACCCATGGTGGGGTGGTTTCAGTGGAGCTTCCAGACTAAGACAGACTCAGAAGACAGAAAGGGCTATCCACTTCTCAAAGAATTGGCCAGTGAAAACCTTATGAATAGCAGTGAAACACTGTCTGATATATTACTGGAAAACTTTATGAAAAATCCTGAAACTTTGTCTGATATAGTGCCACAAGATGAGCCCCTCAGGTCAGAAGGCACTTAAAACATGACTAGGGAAGAGCTGCCTTGTCAAAGTAGAGTCAACCTTAATGACATGGATAGAGTAAGCCTGTCGGGACCTCCAATTGCTGATGTGGCAGGACTCAAAACAGGAAGAAACAGCTGCAAAAATCCATTAATGATCGGAACATGGAATGTACAAAGTGTAAATGTGGGAAAATTGGAAGTTGTCAAAAATGAAATAGAGTGTATAAGATCAATATCCTAGGCATTAGTTAGCTGAAATGGACTGTTTTTTTTTTTTTTTTTTTTTTTTTTTTGGCCATTTTGAATCAGACAACCATGTGGTCTACTATGTTGGGACTGACAAATTGAAGAATGTTTCAAGATCTATCCTGAAATATAATGCTGTCAGTGATAGGATAATATCCATATGCCTACAAGGAAGATCAGTTAACACTACTATTATTCAAATTTACACACCAACCATCAAAGTCAAAGATAAGGAAATTGAAGATATTTACCAAAATTTGTAGTCTGAATTTGACCATCATGCAATCAAGATGTATTTAGTATTACTTGTGATTAGAACGTAAAAATTGGAAGCAAAAAAGAATCACCAGTAGCTGGAAAATATGGCTTTGGTGATAGAAATAACATTGGAGATTGCGTGATAGAATTTTGCAAGACAAATGACTTATTCATTGCAAATATCATTTTTCAAAAACATAAATGGAGGCTTATGCACATAGATTTCACCAGATGGAACACACAGGAATCAAACTGACTGCATCTGTGCAACAAGGCAACGGAGAAACTTCGTATCTTCAGCAACAATAAGACCAGGAGCTGAATGTGGAACAGACCATCTACTGCTCATATACAAGTTCAAGTAAAGCTGAAGACAATTAAAACATATCCACAAGAGCCAAAATATGACCTTTATTATATCCCACCTGCATTTAGAGAACATCTAAAGAAAAAATTGGGACAAATACTGTATGAGCCCTTACTGTAAAAAGACAAAGAAGGGTTTGCTTGAGAAAGGGAACTCACTTTGTAGATTACTGGGGTGGGGAGGGAAGGGGAGGTATTAATTTTGGGCTAGTTGAGGGCCACACGCTGATGTGGGTAAGGGGAGGGATGGTATAGAAAGAGTCTGTGACCACTACAATAGCATTTGAAAAAGGGAGGACATCGAATTGTCCACATAAGATATAGACGACAGATGCTAAT
>NW_006921657.1:11937325-11943779 GCF_000298275.1 Orycteropus afer afer
AAGCAAGCCTCCAGGAATTGACCTGATGCCCATTGAGATGTTTCAAAAAATGGATGCTGCTCTGGAGGTACTCACTCCTTTATGCCAAGAAATTTGGAAGTCAACTAGTTACCTGGCCAACTAACTGGAAAAGATCCGTATTTATACCCATTCTAAGCAAGGTGATCCCTTTGAATGTGGAAATTATTGAACAAAATCATTAATATAATATATGAGTAAAGTTTTGCTGAAAATACTTAAAAAATGGTTTCAGTAATATATTGACAGGGAACTTCAGATATGCGAGCTGGGTTCAGAAGATGATGTGGAATGAGAGATATCATATCACCTGATGTCAGGTGGATCCTGGTTGAAAACAAAGAATGCCAGAAAGATGTTTACTTGTGTTTTATTGACTATGCAAAGGCATTCCACTGTGTAGATCATAACAAATTATGGATAACATTAAGGAGAATGGGAATTCCAGAACACTTGATTGTGCTCATGAGCAACCTGTACGTAGACCAGGAAGCTGTCATTCAAACAGAACAAGGGGATACTGCATGGTTTAAAATCAAGAAGGGAATGTGTTATGGTTGTATCCTTTCACCATGCTTATTCAATCTGTATGCTGAGCAAATAATCCAAGAAGTTGAACTGTATGATGAAGAACGTGGCAACAGGATTAGAAGAAGAGTCATTAGCAATCTGGGATATGCAGATGACACAACCTTCCTCGCTGAAAGTGAAAATGACTTGCAGCACTTACTGAGGAAGATCAAAGACTACACTCTACAGGATGGATTACACCTTGTTTTGGTTACCTAGTGCTGCTCTGACAAGAATATACCACAAATGGAATGCTTGAACAAACAGGAGTTTATTCTCTTACAGTTTGGAGGATTTAAGTCTGAGTTCAAAGTGCCAGGCTCTAAGGGTTGGGTGAAAATCCCTCAACCTTGGGATTCAGCTCTGCCTCCTGCTCCTGGCCTACTGGCACAGAGGCTTTTCTTCACTCAGACAGCTGCTGGCTGCTGAGACTGAGAAGCCCAAGGTTGACAAGTAAAAAGGCACAGTCCTGATGTTACCAAACCACACGACAGGTCATTCATTCAAGTCCATTGAAAGTCCAAGGTTGGCAGAGCATGGCAGGCTGCTGAACAAAGACACAGCTACATGTAGGGTTCAAGCATCCCATACACTAGAGACCATTCCCAAGGCTTCTCCTTATATACAGGAAGCAGACCACATCCTTAAGGCAGCTACTCAGCTGCTCACAGTAGATTCCACCATGGAGTTGATTACCAGTTTTTATGGGGAATACTACATCCAGCTGCCCAGTCACTCAACCAGGCCCAGCCAAGTTGACACACAAACTTAACTACCACACACCTCAATATAAAGAAAACAAAAATTCTCACAACTGGACCAATAAGTCACCTCACGATAAATGTAGAGAAGACTGAATTGTCAAATATTTCATATTACTTGGTTCTACAATCAACACCCATGGAAGCAGCAGTCAAGAAATCAGGAATATTGCACTGGGAAAATCTACTGCAAAAAACTTCCTTAAAGTGCTGAAGAGCAAAGATGTCTCTTTGAAGAGTGTTGTTGTTGTTATGTGCCGTCGAGTCGGACCCGACTCATAGAGACCCCTCCTTAGGTTTCCGAGGCCGTATCACTATGAAAGTAGATTGCCCCATCTTCCTTCCAAGGAGTGTCTGGTGGGTTTGAACCACCAGCCTTTTGGTTATCAGTCTAGTGCCTTAGGCACTACGCTACCAGAGCTTCCCTTTTTTGAAGAGTGAGGTGAGCCTAATCCAAGCCATGGTATTTTCAATCACCTCATATGCATGTGAAAGCTGCCAATGAATAAGGAATACCAAAGAAGAGTTGATGCTTTTGAGTCATGGTGTTGGCAAAGAATGCTGAAAGTATCATGGACTGCCAAGAAAACTAACAAATCTGTCCTGGAGGACGTGCAGCTGGAATGCTCCTTGTCTCACCTACTTTGGTCATGTTGTCAGAAGGGACCATTCTCCGGAGAAGGGTATCATACTTGGTAAAGTGAAGGGTCAGCAAGAAAGGGGAAGACCTCAATGAGACGGATTGATACAGTGTTTGCAATGATGGGCTAAGGTATAGCAAGGATTGTGAGGCTGGGGCGGGAAGGAGCAGTGTTTAGTTCTGTTATACATAGGATTGCTATGAGGTGGAGCTGACTCAATGGCATCTTTCAACAACAACAGTTTACAAATTATTATAGTCCATCAATTTTATTTCAGTTATATTAATCTTAGCAAAATTGTTGTGGCAGTTATGGTTGTTTTTTGCCATCAAGTCATTTCTGACTTAGAGCCACCCCATGTGACTTGGTGGCACTGCCCCATAGGGTTTTCTAGGCTGTCCTCTTTATGTAATCTTTATGGGAGCAGATGGCCATTGGCTCTGCTGAGTGAGCAGGAAATGCCCACCTTTTGGTTAACCGCCAGGTACTTGACCATTGCATCAACACAGCTCCTTAGAAAAATGACCAAGTAGTTAAAATCTAGGTTTTAACAAAATATATGTTCTATTGCCAGTAGTGATCTAAAGGATTAAAAATGTGATTGTATTCAAATACAAAAAAAAGTATGTATTTTCAAAAATAAAAAAGGATAAATATTCCAATATATTTCTTAAATGAAAGACTAATTAATATAAATTATGTATTTCAAAATTATAAAACAAAATTATTTGAACCAAACTATATGTTTGCTATTCTTGAACATTTAGTTAAATCAATTAAATATTTCTAAATAGAAAATTATTTGCAATTCTGATGTTCAGTGTCCATTTCACTGTCAATGTAAAGAATGGATATACCATTTCATGCATACCACCTATGAACAAAACAAAAAACAAACCCACTGCCATCAAGTTGATTCCAATTTTTATCAATGCTGTTGGTCAGAAGGGAGATTTGGTGGTGTACTGCCTAAGGCATCTGACTGCTAACCAGAAGGCTGGTGGTTCAAAACCACCAGCCACTCCTCAGAAAGAAGATAGGACAGAATAGAACTGTCCCATAGGGTTTCCAAGGCTGTAAATCTTTATAGAAGAAGATGACCTAATCTTTCTCCTGCAGAGAAGTTGGTGGATTCCAACTGCTGACATTTTCTTAGCAGCCAAATGCTTTAATCATTGTACTCCCTATACTACCTATAAACCTAAATATATACAATTTTAAAAATAACATGTATTATTTATACTGTAATATCATCTTTAGCCTCCCTGCATACTATACTACTCCATGATTACCATAAATTAGAACACAAAAGTAAAGAAGAAAAATGGATGCTAGGCGAAGATATGAACACCGTGTGAAATGTTCACTACAGAGGAGTAAGTACACACAAATAAGCCTGGGTTTACCTTAGTTATTGAGTAATGTTCTGCCTCTGATGCTGGCATATTGCTGGGAAATGGTGTCTCATGTAACGATCTGTTGCATTTTTGATATTTGAAAGGAAGATTTGACAGTTCGATTAACTTGTTTTATTTCTTTTACCTAAGTTTTTTCTACACTCAAATAGTTCTTGAACTCAGAAGTAACGCTTGATTCACACAGATCTTCATGACTTTCAGATTCATTTGCCTTTTGTTTGTGAGATATAAGGCAAGACAAGTAAAGTAGTCTTTCCTTTGGACCAGTAGTTTTACTCATGAAAGTGGGTATTTAAAGATAAAGGTTGCACTATGTCAGGTCTGGATGGCAGATCCCCAATGAATGTTGGCCATGATTTTTTAAATAAATGTTGTGTGTGTACACTTGTGATATGAGGGACCCTCTGAATTTTGAGACTGCAAAAAGGACATGGAGGCAGCATCTTCTGACCTCCTGTAACTTCACAAGAGGAAGACAGAATCACCATCAGCAGCCCAAGGCTTATTTCTAATGAAGCCAGACATGCCCCCCCTCCCCAATCTTTTACCAATTCTGACATCAACTTTCCCTCCCATGATACTCACTACTTCTCTGCTGAGTTCAATAATTCGTTGCAATGGCCACTCAGAATTCACAGACAATAGTCATGATTCTGACTTTATTAGGGAAGTAACAGGCTACAATTCAGGTTCAGGAACATGCTCAGAATACACTTCTTCGATCAGGATAGTCTCCCCTCTGCTATGTGCTCAGGCACGTCTCTCTGGCCCTTGACCTCTCAGCCTGGCCTCTGCTTCTGTGGGCCAGGTAAGCCTGCCACTTTGTGTCATGCCTCTTGGTTCCACTGCCACTGTCTCTCTGCCAGGGCATCTCTCTGCTGGTGTCTCTCAGCCAAGGAGGTCCAGGGTGGAGATTTCAGATCCAAGCATATGCTCCACTTCACCTCCAGCTCTTCTCTCTTGGTGGCAGTGACATCCCCTCTCTGCCTTTAGGAAGGTTCGTTTTAAACCTGGCAGAATGACAAAACTAACTAATTCCAACATCAGAGTTCTACACCCTTGTTTGCATGGTCCCACCCAGTAATCTGGTGGGAGTTACAAACACTATGGCTAGAAAAGCCATACTAAGTAATTCATTGTAACACAGAGGCCTAGGACAGGAGCATTTCTTGCTTGGATCTTAGGGCAGTACTAACTCTCACTTCCCCTCCATCACATATTCCCTTGTGTTTTGGTGGAGTTGAAGTGGCTGAAGGTCATGCTCATATTGCAATGGAATTTATGTCTCCACAATTTTCTGCCATGAGGCCCAGTGATTATCACAGTGGATGATGAGAATAGTCCTATATCATGCCTTAAAACCACTGTCAACCACATAAACACATCCCACTAAACCTAAACTTACCAAAACCTAATACACCCCCAACTTCACTTCCCCTAAGCCAGATTCAGAGTATGTGCTATGAAAACATAGGTATACTGATACTTAAAAGTTCTAAAATAGAATATCCAAGATTTAGAAATCAAACCCAAGTACAGTTAACTATATAAAATGTTTTTATGGTGAAGATAAGTCATTTTAATTGCAATTTGGAAAGATATTTTAAGATATTTCAATAGAACAAGTGAAATGTTTGAGATACTACAATTGATGTACATAATATCTTTTGTCATTCTACATTTCTTTATTAAATAACTGCAAGAATATTCAGAAAAAAAATAATGGAATATAAAATAGAATTGATAAAGATGAGTGATAACATCAATAAAAAATTATTCTGATGTTAAAAAGCTAATTTTGATAAAAATATCAGTTCAGTTAAAGCAGTAATTCATTTCAAGAAAGAGATAAATATTGATAGAGATAATAGAATATATTATTAGACTTCTTGACAATCCAGTTAATTCAAGGAATGTGACCTTACAAAACATTAAAAAAGTATTTAAATTTCTTGCTAATTTGATGCGAAACACAAACGTCAATGAAATAACATAAAACTAAATATGCCAGTCTAAGGAAGCACTGATGTCAAACTAGTTAGCTATCTGTCAAATCTAAGCATATGTAAGCTTATCATTACATAAGAAAACTTCAATTTCTCTGGTATCTTATATTTATGAAAAAGGCTTTTTGTTGATTTTATATAGCATTACTAATTGCAGGATATGAAGCTGAAATATATTTTTCTAAAGTATCGGTAATAAAAAAACAAAATTTCAATCAACAACATTAAACAAAAGATTGAATTTTCTTTTTATTCCCTCAATAAAAAACATTGAAAAATCATTGTCTAAAGAACAGTCCAGAAGAATATATCCAGGAAAATGTAATAAAAATATGTTACAGAGATCTGTCTGAAAGTTGTGTTATTTCTCTGTCTCGTGATATTTACAATGTTAATCATTTCTTGTGTTATTTTTCCTTATTCTCAACACACATTATCTATTATAGCTAATTTTCTTTTCACAATTTTGAATTCTCTTTCTTAAATATTCCACAAAAGTATATTGCCTTCAAGCCCTACACAACATAGATATGCCCTTTGTCCATTTGTCCTTCTGTACCAGGAACTTTTTGACTGCTGCTCAGTGAGAAATGAGCAGAATGCCCTTTGGGTTGGGGGACCAAGGGCTAGCAATGCATCTCACTGATCTTTGCATCCCAAAGGCATAGTATGGTGCCTATTATACAGCAGATGCTCAGTAAATGTCACATTTATCACAACACTGAATAAACTTTATTATGCCATACAAATCCAAATGAAAAAATATTAGAAAGTAGCCATTCTCTATCTATTTCTTAAATATCCCTTATGTTACCATATTCATGACAAATATCAGGGTCAATTTTCTCTTTGTCATTTTATTCAATAAATTATGTCATCTAACCTATAAATATACACAAATTGTTATGAGGCATAATACTGCTACTTCTATGTTAAATGAAAACTAAAAGTGCATTCTATCAATATACGTTTTGTGATTGTTTTTGTTATAAAAGGAAGAACATGGGCCTTGTGATCTGACTGATTAGGTTAATATGAAA
>NW_006921657.1:11945509-11946872 GCF_000298275.1 Orycteropus afer afer
CTTTCAGCCAAGATTCATCTGACATCAGCAATGATATCCTTCATTCCATGTTCCTTCTGAATCCAGCTTGAATTTCTGAAAGTTCTCTGTCAATATACTGCTGTAACCATTTTTGAATTATTTTCAACAAATTACTTCTATGTGATATTAATCATATTGTTCAATAATTTCCACATCCTGTTGGATCACCTTTCTTTGGAATGGGCACAAATGTGGATCTCTTCCAATCAGTTGGCCAGATAGTTGTCTTCCAAATTTCTTAGCATAAGTGAGTAAGCCTTTAATCCTTAGTTTCACAATTAGAAGACTTTTTTAGTGTTGTGAACAATTCTAATTTGTTATCTGTGGAAATAATCTGACACCACTCTGGTAAACGTATTGCCTAAGGCATTTGACTGCTAACCAGAAGGCTGGCAGTTCAAACCAACCAGACACTCCTAGGAAGGAAGATGGGACAATCTACTTCCATAGTGATACCACCTCGGAAATTCAAGGAGGGATGCTATGAGTTGGATCTGACTTGACAGCAGTGAGCTTGGTTTATTTTGTTTATTACATATAAAATGTATACTATTTTGTACATTTTTTTTATCCTGCTGTGAAGCAAATAAGGACTGGAGCTTAGGGCTAAAAGTGTATGGATTGAGTATGGTGTGGGAAGAAAGAGATGTTAGTGTAGAAGATGGAAATCATAGCACTTATTTTAAGATGGTAGGGCAAAGGTAGGAGTTGAAGTAGTTTTTGAATATTTGGAGTGCAGAACTGAGTGAAAAGTAGGAGGATTCTCTAAAACCAGATGTATAGATCAAGATGAACATTGTTCACTTCACTTACTTCTCTTTTCTACTTGTTAATATTTTAAGTACAAGGTAAAAGGTCAGAGGAAAGAATATTTTAATTATTTCATATGTTATATCATGGTCTGAACTGGTATTTTCACAAAGAAAGGACTCTTAAAAATGACAGAGGAAGATAGCTTGAGGGGCAGAATAGTGCTTGGAGTTAAGGTATCTGTGGAGCCCCCATAGCAAAATTCTGCTTAGATGCTACAAATCAAAGACCAGTTCCAACCCAAATACAGAATTGAACAAAGAAGTTATTTATATTTTCTTTGAGATGTTGTTGCTGTTGTTAGGTGCCGTCGAGTCATTTCCGACTCATAGTGACTCCATGCACAGCAGAAGGAAACACTGTCCGATCCCGTGCCAGCTCCATGATCCCTGCTATACTTGAGCCTGTCATCACAGCCACCATGTCAGTCCATCTCACTGAAGGCCTCTCTCTCTTTCGTCGACCTTTCACCCTACCAAGCATGACATCCTTCTCCAGGGAATGGTCCCTTCTGACAACGTGACCAAAGTAG
>NW_006921657.1:11948202-11953279 GCF_000298275.1 Orycteropus afer afer
CATTGCTTGAATCAAAGAAGGATTGGAATAATTATAAAGGAATATCAATCTAAGTGCTCAATAAAAAAGATTATTTTAAACTTTATATCAAGGGAAAATCATGAAAGACTGACAATTGGATATCCATTTGATACCTCAAATTCTAGACATAAAAGAAAAATAAAGCTTCTATAAATAATATAAGAAACAATATTCATGATCATGTTTTAGGCACAGATCTCGAAAGAGGATCCAAAAAAAGTTATAAGGAATAATAAAAATAATTTCACTTAATTTAAATTAAAAAGTGCCATATCAAAAAAACTAAATTAATAACATTGGTTCAATAAGAATGAAAAAGAATTACTTAGTGAAAGAAAATACTTACAACACATATATGAAAAAGGAACTGTACCCGAGTTACATAACAAACTTAAGCAAATTAAATTTTTAAATTAGGCAAACAAATCCATTGAAGTTTGTGTGCAAAAGACTTGAACAAGTACTTCACAAAAGAATATATCTAAGTGGCCAATAATTGCATGAACACATGCTCATCATTGGTTATCAGGGATCCACCAATTAAACCACAATACAGTCCCTCTACAAACCCATTAAAATGAGTAAAAAGAATAAAAACCATATAAAACCTACTGTTGTTGAGATTGAGGAGCAATGACTAGAAATCTTATCAACAGCTTGTGGGAGTTTATAAATTAGTATATTTTTGGCTTCATCTACTGAAGCTGAACATACCCATATACTGTGTGTGTTTTAGTCCACTCCATATTTTGTTTCAGATGTCAAGAATGATGATACTACACACACACACACACACACACACACAAAGATAGGAAAAGGTTTATTATGAGGCTTTGAAGGCAGAGCAGGGAAGGTATCTAATCAGGTCTACAATAGCTTGAGAGAACAGGAAGGATTAACTAACTTGGTAAATTATTGTAGATTAGGGTGGAACCAGGTGAGAGTTTTTTCTTTGGAGCCAAGATTTGCATGGTTTGAATTTACTGTTAGCCACAAAGGAGGAGAACCTGGAATTTCTTATTTGCTTTTTCTGTTGTGTGGCAAGAGGATAAGATGGATTGGTGGGACTTGAAAACTGTCAGCAAACATCAAAAATGGAGTCATACTCTTTCCTATAGTATATGTCCCTCCAAATGCGTATAAATATAAATGTCCTGCAAAATATTTGTACATGAATGTTCTTTGAAACTTTATTATTTTTATAATCCAATATGGTAAATGCCTCAAGTGGTTATTAACTGTAGACCAGTAGATAAGATAGCTACTGTTGAATTAATTTTGACTCATAACAACTCTATGTACATCACAACATAATGTTGCCAGTCATAATCATACTCATGATTACAGTAATGTTCAAGTTCATCATTATGGCTACTGTACCAATCCATCTCATAGAGGGTCTCATCACTTGTTATAGACACCCTCTAGCAAATAGGATGTCCTTCTCTAGCAATTGATTCCTCCTGATGATTTGTCCAAAGAAAGCAATGCAGACAGTGCCCTGTTGTTATCCATAAGGATTTTGTTGGCTAAATTTCAGAAAAAGATTACCAGCGTTTCTTCCTAATTTGTCTTAGTCTGGAAGTTCTCCTGAAACCTTCCCACCATGAGATCCAAATACCATGGGTGACCCTGCTGGTATTTCAAATACTAGTGGCATAGCAACATGCAAGCCATCACAGTAGAACAAACTGAAAGATCGGTAGTATATTAACTATAGAATGACTAAATAAACCATGATGTATTTATACCATGGGATACTATACACTAATGAAAATTAGCAAAATACTTGCAGCAATGTGGGATAAATTTATAAACATAATGTTGCATGAAAGAAGACTGACTCAGAAGAGTGCCTACCTAAAACTTTTATATGAAGCTTAGATATAGTCATAATTAATATGTATTGATTGTATTTAGACTAGTAGCCTTTGAGAGGTGGGAAAATAGTAGAAAAATGATAAGAGGGGATTTCTAAGTTGGAGCAATACCTTATTTCTTGGTCTGGATGTGTTCAGTTTGTAAGAAATAATTTAATACCTGTTTAGGATTTAGGTATATCTGTGGATATTTATCTATATCTAATTCTTTAATGAAATGCTTACATTTAAAATTAACAGATTATTAGATTTGGAGATAATGTATATATATACTTATTTAGCTCTGTACACCTATAAAACACACACAGATATATACACACATATTCACACATATATATGTTTATGAACCTACAAAATTATTTTGAAAATTGGAAAAGAGATGTGACTCTTGTGGTCTAAAGTATATGCATTTTATAACAGAATTCTCTAAATACAACATGAAGGTAAACCGAATATATCCAAGATAAGAGCGCACATGTTTTATTCATACTACTTTAAATTTTAAGTTAAAAAATAGTTTTATAATAACTAATATATTGGTTAAATGATAGAAACCTGGGATTAAGTCACATATATTTGGAATATTTCACCTTTTCTATAGTTGAGGAGGTAATTATTATGCCATATTTTATGTATCTGTGTTTGGTACTTGTCAAACTCAGTCTTTTTCAAGAAAATGAAAAAAAGTGTGCCAAATGGGAGTGTCAAATCTCTTTTCTGCAGCTTTCATATTATAAAATTTTTATTTCTTTTAGGCTATATGAATGAATAATGATGCATAACGTATTAAATGAGATATTGTTTAAGTTCGTTTGACATTAAGCAGCTGAAGTAACATTAAATGGTTACTCCACACTACATTCTTATGTCTCCAAAGAGTTACTGCAGATTCCTAAAATAACTTACTAACCTATTACCAGCAGAAGTTTGCATACTGGGAGAATTAGGCTATTTCATATAAATATTTCAAAATATTTCATAATGTCTCTGGAAGACCAGACTCTGTGAGTGAGCATACCCAGATTGCATTACATTATAATAGACCTTGAGGCTGTATCCCTATTGTGCTATTGGGGAAGATGACTTTAAGAATCTGTTTTTTAACAGAAACTTTTTGTTTAGAGATGTGACATAATCTTTATTGTCATATACCAAGAAATGCCATAAAAAATAAAATGGGAAAGTCAGCTACAGCTGCCAACGGTGGTTGGAGACTTTGTTTCCTAACGCATTCATCTACTATACAATTAACTGTTCATTTCCTGATTACCCTCTTCTTTGCCAGATGGCTGGTCCTCTGTTGCATGGTAAGATAATGCAGAGGGTTCCAGAAACTACAGGGAGGTGCTTCAGCTGAAGAAAGAACTGTCCAAATCTCAGCAAACCTGGGCTCAATGGCTCTTCTTGTAAAAATCACACTTTGCTCTTCTAAAAAGCATGCATATCTCATTTTGTTCTGTTCACTAAGATAAAACACCTTATTTCTTCCAGTGTGTAGCCAGATTCAAGCTTCCATGGTGTATGTTTAGGCTGGCATCTTATTCTGTCTTCAGCTTTTCCCATGTAACTGTGATTAGTTAAAAGCCGATGGAGGATGCTTTTGAAATACTAAACAACCTGGTCTTTTGCACTTAATGGACTAAATAGCAAATGCTTCTTATACTTTTACAAATTTCAGTGTGAAATTGAGCAGGAACCAAAATCCAGTCTTGAAAAGATTTGGAATATATTCAGAATGCCTGTATAAGCATGTCCAACAACCAATATATATATGTAAGTTTTTTGTTTGTTTGAGTAAGGTAGAAAGCAATTTAGGGGAATTACTATTAATCAGTGTAAGGACAGTACTGGAAAGTATTTTAGTTATCTTCTAGGAATGAAAAAATATTCAAGCAGCAATAGCAACTACAATAACAATAACAACAACAATAACCAACATCAGAAACATCTTCTGACTGTGTCCTAATTTGGAGCATTACTTAGTGGAATGGCCGGTGAAAACCTTATGAATAGCAGTGAAACACTGTCTGATATATTACTGTAAAGGTTTATGGATAGCCATGAAACACTGAAACTATGGCCTTAAGAATAGCAAGGATTGTGAGGATGACACAGGACTTGGCAGTGTTTTATTCTGTTGTACACAGGGTCTTTATGAGTTGAAGCCAACTTGATGTCACCTAACAACAACAACAGCACTAGGTAAGAAGACAGAATTTGAACTGGGAGTGGGGTGCTGCTCTAATAATTACCAAAAATGTGGAAGTGATTTTGGAATTGGTAATGGTAGAGACTGGAGAAATTTTAATGTGCTTAATGGTAGAAAACTAGATTGCTTTGAAGAGACTGCTGGTAGAATTATTGTCATCAAAGACAGCAGTTCTGGTGAGGGCTGAGAAAAAAGTGAGGAGGGCAGTAGAGAAAAATCCTATCATCTTAGAGAGTACATACGAATACGTATGATTCACTGTTGGTAGGATTATTACCCTGTTTTGTAGATTGGAAAATTATTTTCTGTGGGTAATTTGGTGGATTCTATTAAAATTGAAACTATGTTTATCCAAATTTTAATCTCTTAGGAATATCTTACAGAAATATTTCCATGTGTACAAGAATGTTTATACAAAGAACAATTACAATATTAGCAAAAGCTAAAAAATTGGAAATTATCAAAATATGAATAGAAAAGGATAGTTAGATAATTGTGATAACATTATGGATGTTAACAGTCAGTAAAAACAGTGAGGTAGATCTTCCAGTACTGATATGGAACTCATATATTTAGCAAGTGAAACAAAGCATAAATATAGAATAAAATGTGTAGGATCCAAGTTTAAAAGAAAAAAAAATGAAAAGAATAATATAGAGGAAGAATTGGAAGGCTACATAATAAAATGTAAAGTAATTATCTGTGGAATGGAATGAGAGGAATTGAGGAAGACTTTGATGTTTTGTGATATAGATCTATATTGTTTGACATTTTGTAATTAAAATAGTACAAGAGATATTTTATACATTACAGAATATACAATTTTATTTTTTAGAGCTTTGTAAATCAGTAACATTGGAAACTTGGAATTAGAATCAGAAATTTTAACTTACTCTGATAATTACGGGAGCTCTGGTAGCATAGTGGCTAAGGCACTTGACTGCTAACCAGAAGGCTGGTGGTTCAA
>NW_006921657.1:11954909-11956035 GCF_000298275.1 Orycteropus afer afer
TCATAGTCACATAGGCTGAGGATCACATGGTGTACCAGTTGCTTGGACTGACTGTTGCCTTGCATCTTTGATTTTCTTCATTCTTCTTGGCTCTGGATGAGGAGAGACCCATTGTTGTCTCTGGATGGCCGCTTTCAAGCTTTTAAGATCCCAGTAGCTACTCGCCAAAGTAGGATGTGGAACAATGTTTTTGTGTAGTATGTTATGTCAATTGAGCTTAATGTCCATTGGGACCATAGTCCCCAGCCCATAGGTCCAACTACTTGCTGCCTCTGGGTAGCTAGCTGTGGCCACAAAGTGACTACAACCTTGACCCTTGTCAGCTCTACTATATACCTGGGAATTCTTACAGAACATACCAATACATTTGTAGAAACATTATCTGCCAATCCTATACATTATCATGGGCACACTATCCCCTGCATAGACATACATAATAGTTCAGCCTGTCCACTCATCTATCCACCCATATAGCCATGTTTGCCTTCACTGAAAACACAGTACTGTATGTGCAAAAGGGTTCATCTTTGTTGTCTGTACATCCCATGCACCTCTCTATGTCTTCCTCTTCCTCAATGCCACTATGTTGATCACTCACATTTAGTACATTGCCCTTCTCTTCACCCAAATCAATACTTGTCTCTACCTGTCTAACAGTGTTCCCTACCCTCTCCACCCACCCCTAGTAACCAAGAAAGAAAATTTTCTTCCATATATAAACTTTTCCTTGACTTTTTACAATAATGGACTAATATAATATTTGTCCTTCTGTGATTGGTTTATTTCACTCGGCATAATGTCCTCCAGGAGCTCTGGTGGCGTAATGCCTAAGGCACTTGACTGCTAACCAGAAGGCTGGTGATTCAAACCAACCAGGCACTCCTCAGAAGGAAATTTGGGCAATCTACTTCCATAGTGATACTGCCTCAGAAACCCATGGTGGGGTCACTATGAGTCAGATTTTATTCAATGGCAGTAAGTTGGGAGTTTGGTAATGTCCTCCAAGTTAATCCACATTATGTGGTGTTTTGCACATTCTGTGTTATTCTTTAGGGTCGCATAGTATTCCATTGTGTATATGTACCATAGTTTGGTTATACATTCTTCTGTTGATGGGCATCTAGGT
>NW_006921657.1:11956355-11961460 GCF_000298275.1 Orycteropus afer afer
CTTTGCTACTAGTGCTGGGGCAAGATGGTATCTCATTGTTGTTTTGATTTGCATCTCTCTGATGGCTAATGATCGTGAACGTGTCTTCATCTTGTATACAGTTATACACCTATGGAATAGGTGGGACTGTTAACTGCCTCCTTAATTCTCTGAATTGAAAAGTGAAACCCAGAGTCGTAGCAGGTTAGATTCTTGTCACATTTTGAGAGTTAGCAATTTTTCATGATATTTATTGTAGCAATTACCTCAGAAACATAATGAGTGTGAATTTCGACTAAGACCTAAAATGGAGACAAGATCATTTAATTTTATTTCCCAGTAGGAAATCTGATCATCAAAACCGATATTACCTTCTATTCATAAATGAAACCTATTATGAAGTTAGAATTTCTTTTGTTTCATTTTGTTGTAGTACTTCAGTGTCATTTTTTTAGCTCAGGTGTGTCCATTTTCATGTAGAAGAGGATCAAAAGAAAGGTGTTTATTCTTGTTACACAAATAGCAGATAAATAATCTTGTTGTATATGGTATTATTTTAAAATATATATTGCCAACTCTGAGACATTAAATGCTTTTCCTAAGATGATGGCATTCTCTGGAATCTAGATTTGCTGGATGAATGCCCTTTGGTAATGCAGTAGTTACTGCCTTTTGCTGAAGTTTATAATTTATATGAGCAAAAAAAAAAAAAAAAAACCCACTGACTTTCCTGGAATTGAAAAGGCTTTCTAAAGGTATTCATTTGTAATTTTTTACTTATTATTTACTAAGCTAAAACTGAAGCTACAAAAAATTTCACTTTTAATTTTAATTGTTGAAATGTTAAAATTCAGCAATTAAATAAGAAAATGCCTGTGCTTCATATGGTTTTTTGTTTGTTTGAAATATTTTATTGTATTTTTGGTGAAAGTTTACATTTTCTGTACATGTTGTTCAGTGACAATGGTTACATTTTTCACAAACCTCACAGGTGTCAGCTTTCTCATTATTTCCATTCTGGTTGTTCTGTTTTCATTCATCTAGCTTGTCTGTTCCCTGTACCTAGTCATCTTTGATGTAGGGTAAATTTTTACCCTTTGATTTAATTTAGATGATTATTTAGGGGAGAACAGTTCCCATGGGTGATATTTATTTTATGAGCCAATCTGTCATTTGGCTGAATGGCAAACTCCAGCACTGGTTTGCGGTCTAATTTTAAGGAGCACCCCAGAGAGATAGTCTCCTGGGTTTCTCTAGTCTCTATAAGTCAAATCAAGTCTTTGGCTTTACCTGGTTTTTACCACATTATGATGCTGGTAGGCCCTTCCCTACCAGCATCATAATGTGGTAAAAACCAGATAAAGCCAAATATAAGTGATATAGTACTTGTCATTCAATATATCAAAGGTTTAATTTTACATAATAAATTATTCCATAAAACAGTCACTTATTTGAAGTATGTAAGTTCTTTCTTGTACATTTGTTTGTACCAAATGGAAGAGAGAGAGAGAAAAAAAAAAGCTGCATTGATGAATAGAAAAAACAGCTTCATACCTTTGCTTCATTAGCAGACTATGACTAAGAGCCAGTTAAAAATGGATCTTAATTAAGCTTCTTTTAAGGAGCCTTGGTGATGCAAATGGTTAATAGCTTGGCTGAGGTTGAATGACAGTACTTGTCATTCAATATATCACTTACCTCTTTTCACTTCTGTATTTGTTGATATGTCCAATCACTGCTAATATTTAATAATAAAAAAAAGGACAATTCCATTTTCACTAAATTTTCTCCATAACTTGTTTGCTTGTTTATTTCTTTTTAATTTTTACTGTGATTTGGGTGAAAGTTTACAAAGCAAATCCATACACCAGTTCATACGCATTTTGTCTGATGACATTGACTGCAATTCCTCACAATGTAAGAGCTCTCTTCCTACTTCCTCCTGGTAGTTACCTTTTCCCTGTGTCCTTCCCTCCCATGCACTCCCACCCCCTGAGCTGTCTCCCTGTACAAACACTGCCTTTTTGTTCTCCCATGATTTATTGCTCCATTCCATAACTTGTAGCCCTAATCACTTCATGTGAAGTGATTTCTGTCTCTTGTTTCTCATTTTACTAAATATTTTAAGGGGTATATTGTCTAAGATTTTTATATTTGTTGTTACCTAATTATTTTAATTGTTGCTGTTAGTTGTTCTGAGTTGATGCTGAGTCAAGACTACCCCATGTGTGAAAGTAAAATTGTTACCCATAGGGTTAACATAACTGTGACCTTTTGTAAGCAGATCACCCGACTTATTTTCCGAGGTGCCTTTGGGTGGGTTTGAACTGCCAGTCTTTTGGCTAGTAGTTGAGCACTTAACCATTTATGCCACTCACATAATTAAGGTACTAAGATTTTTCCTGTACTTAAGTATATCATTATTTCTTCATTATTTTCTGAAATAAAAAAATATAAAATGTGAACTAGAAAACCTCTTCCATTAAAACAGTAGAGACATGTGGAACTACTCTGTAGGCAAACTCATCTTATTATTGAGTTTCTGTCAAATCTGAGGAATATTGTCATTTATTGTCAAGTACATTTTGACTCATAGTGTACACAAGTGACAGAGTAAAACTATCCATAGGATTTTCTTGGCCACGCTTTTTATAGAAGCAGGTCAACGGGTCTTTGTCTTACAGAGTGGATGGCTGGGTTCTAACCACCAACCTCAGCCAAGCTATTAACCATTTGCATCACCAAGGCTCCTTAAAAGAAGCTTAATTAAGATCCATTTTTAATTGGCTCTTAGTCATAGTCTGCTAATGAAGCAAAGGTATGAAGCTGTTTTTTTCTATTCATCGATGCAGCTTTTTTTTTTCTCTCTCTCTCTTCCATTGGTACAAACAAATGTATGAGAAAGAACTTACATACTTCATATAAGTGACTGTTTTATGGAATAATTTATTATGTAAAATTAAATCTTTGAGTTTGTCAAATGAAAATGTCAAGTGATTTGATTTGCTACAAAATATTTTTATGGCTATTTTAGTAGTGGGGATTATATGTAGGGTTTATTTAAGAAGGTTAGGAACAAGAACTTAAAAAGAACTTTAATAAAAATAAAAGGAAAATCTATTTCCAGTAATACACACTTTTCCAAACACCATACTCCTAGCTTTTTTCTCATACTAGTTTCAGCATAAGTAACTATGGAAAGCATGTGTGAATTACTTTTTCTGCCCAGTGTTTCAATTTTGAATGGCAGTGAAAAAATCTAAACCTTTATGATTAGTTTTGGGACCTTTCTCTGATACTTTTGCTTTACAAAGGGTCTCCAGGTATGAGGAGTCGAGCCTGACTTAAAATTTTGCAAATACACAGGTCCATGAATCTATCCTACATACAAATTAGGTTGCATTCTCTCTGAAAGTTATTTTTTCCCAAGTAAATGTATATTGTCCTGGAAGAAGTGCAGCCGGAATGCTCCTTGAAAGTAAGAATGGCCAGACTTCATCTCACCTACTCTGGTCATGTTGTTGAGGGACAACATGGAAAAGGGTGTCATGCTTGGCAAAGTAGAAGGTCAGCGAAAGAGGGGAAGGCCCTCATTGAGATGAATTGACACAGTAGCTGCAATGATGAGCTCAGGTATACCAAGGATCATGACGATGACACAGAACTGGGCATATCTTGTTCTGTTGCACATAAGGTCGGTATGAGTTGGAGATAATGTGACAGCACATAACTACAACAACAACATAACAAATGTATATTGGAACTTTGCATGAAGTGTTTTTATATCCTGGAAAAAAATATCAGAATTTTATTAAAGCATACCTTGGATAACTAAGAAGGGTGAACAAAGGAAAATTAAATTCAAGATCAGGTTTTCTAAAAGCAATCAGCCTTTACAAATGGTTGTGTTATCAAATTCATGCAAATAACTGGAGCTGGATTAATTATTTAATCTTGAAATTACTAAACAATACTTGGAGTACTTGTTTAAAAAATACTATGTATTTGCAAGAATGGTTTAAACTGAATTGAGCGTATAACTTTGTTAGTTTATAACTAGCTAAATTTGTATGAATAACCTTCTTTCCATTTTTCTACAGAGTCATTTTAATTTATGATTAAAATTTCAAATTAACCATCATTCCTTGGGGAAGTAAATTTGCAGACAATTATAGGCTCTCCTAACACTTCTTAAACCTTTTTTATTTATTTTATTGAAAATACACACAGCAAAACACACACCAATTCCACAGTTTCTACATGTATATAGTTCATTAACCTTGATTACATTTCTTGAGTTGTGTGATCATTCTTACCCTCCTTTTCTGAGTTGTTTCTTCCCTAATAACATAAACTCACTGCCCCCTAAAGTTTCTATCAGATCTTTCCAGTCACTGTTATCAATTTGATCATATAGAGATAGTTCTTAAAAAAGCATAATACTCAGGGTAGACATTTTTTTACTACTAAAGTTAAACTGTTGTTTGGTTTTAAGAAGACTATAGGGCATGTGTTTGGTTTAAAGTTTAAAGATTATTTTAGATTAATACTTTCAGGGGTTCATCCAGCCTGCATGGCTCCAGAAAGTCTAGGGTCCATGACATTTTGAAATTCTGTTCTCAATTTTTCACCTTTTGATTAGGATTCTTCTATAAAATTGTTGATCTAAATGTTCAGTAATGGTCACTAGGCACCATCATGTTCTTTTCATCTCATGCCAAATATGACAATTGTTTATGGAGGCAATTGCCCACATATTTTTTTTTTTTAGTTCTCTAGTGCCACTCTAATAGAAATATACCACAAATGGGTGGTTTTAATAAACAGAGATATATTATCTTATAGTTTAGGAGGCTAGAAGTTCAGTTCAAAGCTCTAGGGGCTGGGTGAAAGCCCCTCAACTTTGGGCTTCAGCTCTGCCTCTTGCTCCCAGCCCATTGAAGCTGGTGGCTTCTTTTAACTCAAGCAGCTGCTGCCTATTGAGGCTGACCAACCCAAGGTCAACAAATAAAAGGGCATGGTACCAAGATAACCAAACCACACTGCAAGCCACTAATTCAAGTCTAGAGACAGTCTCAAGATTGGCTGGAAACATGGCAGAATGAATGATGAATGAAGACTTGACT
>NW_006921657.1:11967225-11967826 GCF_000298275.1 Orycteropus afer afer
CTCTCCATTCAAGAGCAACTTTCATAGTTTCTTCTGACACACATTTTGGTCTTTTCTTCCTTTCCTGTCTTTTTAATGACTTTTTGCTTTCTTAATGGTTGATGTTCTTGATGTCATCCCACAATTTCTCTGGTTTTCAGTCATTGGTGTTCAGTGCATCAAATCTGTTCTTTAGATGTTCTCTAAATTCAGGAGGGATATAATCAATGTCATATTTTGGCTCTTATGGACTTCTTTTAATCGTCTTCAGCTTTATCTTTGCATATGAGCAGTTGATGGTGTCTGTTCCACAATCAATCAGCTCCTGGCCTTGTTTTTGCTGAAGATATTGAGCTTCTTCTTTGCCTCTTGCAACAGATGTAGTCAATCTGATTCCTGTGTACTCCAGATGGTGAAGTCCATGTGTATAGCTGCTGTTTGTGTTGTTGAAAAGAGGTATTTGGAATGAATAAGTCTTTGATCTTGTAAAATTTTATGATGTGATTTCTGGCAGCACTCTTTCACCAAGGCCATATTTTTCAACTCCTGGTCATTCTTCTTTGTTCTCAACTTTTGCATTCCAATCACCTGTGGTAATCAGCACATCTTGATTGCATGTTTG
>NW_006921657.1:11969161-11970377 GCF_000298275.1 Orycteropus afer afer
TAAGGAGCATTCTGGCTGTACCTCTTCCAGGATAGATCTGTTAGTTCTTTTAGCAGTCCATGGTACTTTCAGCATTTTTCACCAACAGCACAACTCAAAAGCATCAACTCTTCTTCAGTCTTCCTAATTCATTGCCCAGCTCTCACATGCATATGAGGTGATTGAAAATACCATGGCTTGGGTTAGGTGCACCCTAGTCTTCAAAGAGACATATATGCTCTTCAGCACTTTAAAGTGGTCTTTTGCAGCAGATTTGCCCAGTGCGGTATGTCATTTGATGTCTTGACTGCTGCTTCCACTGGTGTTGATTGTGGAACCAAGTAAAATGAAATCTTTGACAACTTGATTCTTTTCACCATTTATTGTGATGCTGTATTGTAAATGATACTTTGATATGATTTTATTCGAATGAAATAAAGAAGCTTTGTAGTTCACTGGGAAGAGTAATAAAGTCTTGTTCTAACTCTAATATGGATTTTCTTTGGGCCATTAGCCAATTTCTGTTGCCATAAAACTATGATAATATGATTCTCATATTATTTATGGATAATTGATAAACAGGCTTTATATGTGCTCTTACAAATATATTTCCATAAGCCAATGTCTGATGAGCTCTTTTTTAAATTTGAGGTGAAAATTGATCTTCCTTTGTGGGATTTTTATCTTTTCCACAAGTGACCTAATTTAAACTATTCATTACTAAATATCTTGGTTTATTACCTAGATAATCTTCTTCTGTAGGAACTCTGGTGGTGCAGTGGTTAAGGCTAATCAGAAGGTCAAACCCACCAGCAGCTCCCTGAGAGAAAGCTGAGACAATCTATTTCTGTAAAGATTTACAGGCTTGGAAACCCTATAATGGTCATTATGAGTTGGAATTGACTCAAAGGCAGTGGGTAATGTTTAATATACTTACAGTATAGAGAATTGCATTACTGTTTTTCAGTTGCTGCATTTTTAATTTGGTTAATTATTTTCTTTGTTAAAATAAATGCTTCATATTCTAAATGATAAAATCTCAAATCCAAAAGCTGCAGAAATATACATACTCTTTGCCATCCCTGAGTAATATAAACCGTTATGCCCTTAGCTACTTAGCACAAGGTTTGTGGTTCAAATCCACCCAGAGGCACCTCAGTAGAATGGCCTGGTAATTTACATCCAAAAGGTCACAATTATTGAAAACCCTATGGAGCACAGTTCTTCTCTGACACAC
>NW_006921657.1:11971768-11972928 GCF_000298275.1 Orycteropus afer afer
TTGATGTTTCCTGCATCATTCAATATTTGACAAAGGACCCTGAGGATCTTCCTCCATTCAATTTTATATTCCAAGTGTTGAATATTTCACTGCATAAAGTACAACACAAGTTTTCCCACCTAATCACCCTAAGAAGAGAAAAGACAGACATGGGGTGCCAGCTTGGAATTGTATCTCTTTAGTCTTGCTGTGTACTTAGACAAAGCATTAGACTTCAAAGGGGGAGGTAAAATTGTTTCTTCTGAAGTTCAAAGATGCTAACAGGGGGTAAGGAATAGGAAAAAATTATAGCCATTTGGACCATCTCTCAGGTGGGCAGTGCATAGTTATTAAAGCCCACAAAGCCTGGCCTTTTTTATCATGATATAAAAGGAAAAAGTCATAAGAGAAAAAAAAATTGACGGAGTTTATCTCATTACCACTTGACTGCTAACCAGAATAGAAGGCTGGTGGTTCAAACCCACCAGCCACTCCTCAGAAGAAAGATGGGGCAATCTACTTCTGTAGTGATACTGCCTTGGAAACCCAAAGAGGGGCCGCTATGAGTCAAGTCCAAGTTGACGGCACATAACAGCAACATAAATATGAAATCAAAAGACAAGATCAAACTCAGAGAAAATACTTAATCATGTATGTAACAAGCACCATGTTTAAATTGTTTATGAATCCTTATATATAAAGAGTTATTACAAATCAATAAGAAGACAATTCACTGTAAAATAGGCAGATATGAGCAGACATTTAACATAAGGAAGGGCAAATGCATAAATATGTATACCTTCTTGAATTCACTAATATTCATTGAAAAATAGATCACATGAAAAACGAGATACAATTTTTTTTTTTTTTTTTGTCCATGACAGTCACATTGAGCTTAATTTGGCATCAATTTCACCTTTAGATATCTATGTTGTTGTTGTTTGGTGGTGTTGAGTTGGCTCTGACTCATAGTGACCCTATGTACAACAGAAAGAAACACTGCCTGGTCCTGACCCAGCCTCACAATCCTTCCTATACTTAAGCCCATCATTAAAGCTACTATATCAATCCATCTTGTTGAGGACCTCCCCCTTTTTTGTTGACCCTCCACTTTACCAAGCATGATATTCTTCTCCAGGGAATGGTCCCTTCTGACAACGTGACCAAAGTAGGTGCGATGA
>NW_006921657.1:11977148-12014846 GCF_000298275.1 Orycteropus afer afer
GGGTTTGAACTGCCAGCCTTCTGGTTAGCAGTCAAGTAAGTGTCTTAGGCACTACACCACAAGAGCTCCTGACAGTAATTGATTCTACATCTTATGCTGCTTATATTATGCAAGACTTTCTTTGTTATCTAAATGTCATTTCAGAATTCTCCTCTTTATTTAGACTGTGAAAAGTCATTTTTACCATGTACTTTCTGAGTTAATAAATAATTGAAATGCTGTATAACATTATACCCTATCTAGTAATTATGAAGTTCTCATATTTGAATTGGTCTTCTTGGAATGAATGCATTAAGGTGCACAGTAGTCCAGAGGGCTTCAGTGTCAGACCATATATAATCTCCCTGTGCTTCAGTTTTCTCACTTCATGAAATAAGAACAACAACAGTATTTATATCATAGGGTTCTTGGTTGAATTAATTGAAATAATTATGTGCTTGATAAAGTTCCTTGCACTTAGTGATTCTCAATAAGTGGTGACTACTATTATTATCATATATTTCTTAAATTAGATATTCAGGCATTAAATTAATTTCTATTTTTATCAAAATAAATGATGTTTTGGATTTTCTACAAAGATGCCAGTGAGAATCCCAAGGAAACTCTAGTATTGAGGGTTCTTAAGGCAGCAGGAAGGCCATGCAACCTATGGAAAACATGTGTCTGAGTGCAAATAACCTCCATTTGAAAGTGGCACAGTACTTACATTTAAATGCACATAATTATTTTGGTATTTCACACAAGTATTCTTCATATAAGGTAAAACAATGCTTTAAATGAAATTGTTAGAAAATGTCATTCTATGGAGTATATTATCTATTGTGCTTTCCTGAGTAATATAGCTGAGAAGTTATGGCAGGACTTAGGGGAAAAAGATGTGCAGATGAAGGTGATTATGGGATTTTTGAAATTGGTTTCATGTTATTTCCTAATTTCAGAGATGTAATCTTTGAGATAATGAAATTTTTATCTCAAGGGAAGAAAAGTCCACTTTTTAAAAATAACAATTTACATTTAAATAAAATACAATTATTAGTGTCATTCACTATTTACCTAAGGATACATTAAAAGAGAAATTCAATCTGCAAAGAGGATTTAAAGGATTTTCTTTGACTGAGACTCCTTTGTAAAGCTTAGAACTTTCTTTTCTTAACCTTCCAACATTACTATAGATTAGTTTATTTTAAGATTTACCAGGGCTTTACTAAGCTGAAATTATTTAAGGTTAAGTTTCAATCAACACATTTTTTTTTCATTAAAGTTTAGTGTGTGATGAGATTTATACTTTAAATTCATTTAAACAGACTTAGATGACATGTTAGAATTCAGAGTATTGAGAATTTAATAAAAGACATTGCATGTTACAGGGATGATATTAAGACACTTTCTGAACTGGTTTATTGTTACTTTAACTTTGTTTATAATGGTTAAATAGAGCAATTGCTTCAGATCCCCATATGGCCAATAGAAAAGTGGCTCTATCTGTTCTAGTTAGATTCACACATGATACATATTACTAAAATCCATCAATCCAATCAACAGACCCTTATTGATGGCCTATTGTATAGGTTTGCAGTGCTCAGACACTGGCAGTATGAAGATTACTAGTACAGTTCTAACCCTAAGAGAAATCAGGGTAGAATAGTGCAAAATATAAATACATTTATAGACAATTCCACCACTTATCTGTGAATTAGTCATACTCTAGTGGCTTGCATGTTTCTATGAAGCTGGAAGCTATGCCACTGATATTTCAAACGCCAGCAGGGAAACCTGTAGTGGACAGGTTTCAGGAGAGCTTCCACACACTAAGACAGACTAGGAAGAAGGACAAGGTGATCTACTTCTCAAAAAGTTCTGAAACCAAACCAAACTCACTTCCATCAAGTCAATTCTGACTCATAGCAACCTCCATTGAATTCCCTAGGTTGTAAATCTTTATGGAAGCAGACTGCCTCATCTTTCTTCCACAGAGCAGCTGGTGGTTTCAGACCACCAACCTTTTGGTTAGCAGCCAAATGTCTTAAAGACTACATCACCAGAGTCCCTTTCTAAAAAAAATTAGACGGTGAAAATACTATGAATAGTAGAAGAACATTGTCTGATATAGTTCCTGAAGATAAGTCCCTCAGGTTGAAATGTACTCAAACTATGACCAGAAAAGAGCTGTCTCCACAATATAGAGTTGATCTTAATGCCATGGATTCAGTACCTTCATTTGCTGATATGGCATGAGCAAAACAAAAAGAAACAAATGAAAACATCCACTAATAATTAGAACATGGAATGTATGAAGTATAGATCAAGGAAAATTAGAAGTCATCAGAAATGAAATGAATGTATAAAGATCAATCAATGTCCTAGGCATTAGTGAGCTGAAATGGAGTACTATTGGCTATTTTGAATCAGACAACCATATGGTCTACTATGCTGGGATAAGAAATTGAAGAGGAATGACATTGCACTCCTGGTCAAAAAGAACATTTCAAAATCTATCCTGAACTACAACACTGTCAATATTGGATATAGGTCATAGGACAATATCCACACACCTAAAGTGAAGACCAGTTGATACAACTATTATTCCAATTTACACACCAACCACTAATGGCAAGGATGAAGAAACCAAAGATTTTTTATCGATTTTTGCAGTCTGAAATTGGTCAAACACGTGATCAAGATGCACTGATAATTACTAGTTATTGGAATGTGAAAGTTGGAAACAAAGAAGGATTAGTAGCTGGAAAATATGGACTTGGTGATAGAAATGATGCCAGAAATTGAATGATATAATTTTGCAAGATTAATGATCTATTCATTGGAATTTTTTTTTTCTTTTTTTGACAAACAGCAACTACACACATTGATTGCATCTTTGGAAAGACATGATCAAAAAGCTCAGTATCAACAGTCAGGACAAGACAAGGGGCTGACTGTGGAACAGACCAAAATTGCTTTTATGCAAATTGAAGCTGAAGAAAATTAAAACAAGTCCATGAGAGCCAACAAATGACCTTGAGTACAGCCCACCTAAATTTAGAGATCATCTCAAGAATAGATTTGTCTCAGTGCATACTAATGACTGACACTGGATGAGTTGTGGGATGATATCAAGGGGTTTATACACGAAGAAAACTAAAAGGTTGTTAAAAACACTAGAGAGAAAGAAGAGACCCAAATGGATGTCACAAAAAACTCTGACACTTGATGTTGAACGTAGAGTAGCTAAAGCGAATGGAAGAAATGATGAAGCACAAGAGCTGAACAGAAGATTTCAAAGGGCAGCCTGAGAAGACAAAGTAAAGTATTATAATGAAATATACAAAGACTTGGAGTTAGAAAACCAAAATAGAATAGACTCAGAATGTCTTAAGATGAGAGAACTGAAGAAAAAATTCAAGACTTGATTTGCAGTTTTGAAGAATTCTATAGGCAAAATATGGAATGATGCAGGAAGCATCAAATGTGATGCAAGGAACACACAGAGTCACTGTAGCAAAAATAATTGGTTGGCATTCAACCTTTTAGGAGGTAGTATATGATCCAGAACAGATGATATCAAATAAAGACGTCCAAGCTGCACTAAAGTATTAAAAAAAAAAAAAAAGCTCCAGGAATGGATGAATATTACTTGAAATGTTTCAACAAACAGATTCAACACTGGAATCAATCACTCACCTATGCGAAGAAATTTAGAAGACAGCTATCTGGCCAATGGACTGGAAGAGATCCATATTTGTACCCATTTCAAAAAATGGAATCCGAGTGTTTTCAGAGAAAACACTGAAATTATCAAACAATATCATTAATATCACATGCAAGTATAGCTTTGCTGAAGATCATTCAAAAACATCTGCAGCAGTACATCGACAGGGAAGTGCCAGAAATTCAAGCAAGATTTAGAAGAGGACGCAGAACAGGGGGATTTATTGCCAAGATTAGACAGATATTGGTTGAAAATAAAGAATACTAGAAAAATATTTCTTTTGTTTTATTAACTGTGCAAAGGAATTTGTTGATCACAACAAATTATGGATAACATTGTGAAGAATGGGAATTCCAGAACATTAAATTGCACTCACACTACTCCCTGTACATAGATCTAGGGGCAGTCATTCTAATAGAACAAGGAGATATTACATAGTTTAAAATCAAGAAAAGTATGCATCCTTTCACTATATTTATTCAGTATGTACACAGAGCAAATAATCTGACAAGCCAGGCCATGAAGAAGAACAAAGCATCAGGAATAGAGGAAGACACATTAACAATCTGTGATTTGCAGATGACACAGCCTTGTTTGCTGAAAGCGGAGAAGATCTGAAGCACTTACTCATGAAGATCAAAGACTACAGCCTTCAATGTGGATTACACCTCAACATAAAGAAAACCAAAAGCCTTGCAACTGGACCAATAAGAAACATTATGATAAATGGAGAAAATATTTAAGCTGTCAAAGATTTCATTTTAGTTGTATCCACAAATAACACCCATGAAAGCAGTAGTCAAGGAATCAAAGGACATAGTGCATTGGGCAAACTTGCTGCAAAAGGCCTCTTTAAAGTGTTTAAAAACAAAGATGTCACTTTGAGAATTAAGGTGCACCTGACCCAAACCATGGTATTTCCAGTCACCTCACACTCATGTGAAAACTGGACAATTAAAAAGGAAGACTGAAGAAGAACTGATGCCTTTGAATTAGTGTTGTCAAAGAATATTGAATATACCATGGACTGCCAGAAGAACAACCAAATTTGTCTTGAAAGAAGTCCGGCTCAAATCCTCCTTAGAAGCAAGGATGGAGAGACTTCGTCTAACGTACTTTGGACATGGAAGGGTATGGTCCCTGGAGAAGGACATTATGCTTGGTAAAGTAGAGAGGGAGTGAAAAAGATTAGTTCAACTAGATAAACTGGCCCAGTGAGTGCAACAATGGGCTAAACAGCAATAAGTGTGAGGGTGGGACAAGGCCGTGCAGAATTTGTTCTGTTGTCCATCACTGAGTACATTATTCTGTTGTAATCACTGAGTCAGAAATGACTCAGCAGCACCAAACAACAACAGATTAGGAACTTAAACCAAGATGAAGAAGCCCTGTTGGTGTCATGGTTAAGTGCTCATCTGCTAACCAAAAGATTGGTGGTTTGAACCTACTCAGTGGCACTGACAGAGAAAGACCTGCTTATGTGCCATTGTAAAGATTACAGCAAACAAAGTCCAATGGGGCAATTAATTTTACTCTTTCATCTGAGTTCTCTATGAGTTGTAATTGTCTAGATGCATCCAACAATAACAAGCCAAGATGGCACTCCAAATTCATACTGGAAGAACAATAATAAAATAGATATCTAGATGGCCTCTGGTGACATAGTGCCTAAGGCATTTGACTGCTAGCCAGAAGGTTGGCAATTCAAAACCACCAGCCACTCTGTGGAAGGAAGATGGGGCAATCTACTTCTGTAAAGAAAACCCAATGGGGGTTACTATAAGTTGGAATCGACTTGATGGTAGTGAGTGTGTATCAAGGATAAAAATCAAAATAAATATCTTTGTGCTTCAGAAACTAAAATAAACACATATCATTGAGGGCTCACTGAAAACAGAGGAAGCCTGGTCCCCACGATCAGTAATAGCCAAAGGTAGCAGGAGCTTTTGTTCTTTTTACCTCCAGGATTCAAAGTTTTACCACTCATGGAGGGAAATTGTGGCAAAGCTCATTGTATGACTAAGGTAAGTGCTATTGCTGCAGCTATTTAATCCCACAAGTCTGGGTAGAAGAGGAGGAATACATTAAGAGGGTCTCAGAGAACAAAAGATTAAAATTAAAAAACTGACTAGGCAAGTAAATGTAAATCAGATGGCAACATGGAGAGAATCAGTGACTTAAATGATACAACTGATGAATTCATAAAAAATAATGCAGCATGACTTAAAAAGCATGCAATATATATAGGAAATTTTAAAAGAAAAGGAAAAAAGAGAAATTCCATCACATTTCATACGAGACCCACAAAATGAAAACATAAGACACCTGCACACACAGTCTAAAACCAAAACCACTGCTGTCAAGTTGGTTATGACTCATAGTGACCCTGTAGGACAGAGTAGATCTGACCCACATGATTTCCAAGGCTGTCAATCTTTATGGAAGCAAATTGTTTCATCTTTCTCCACACAGTGGCTATTAAGTGGGAACTGCTAACCTTTTAGTTGGCGGTCAAATGCCTTAACCACTGTGCCACAAGAACTCCTTCCACAGTCAAAAGAAAGAAGAAATAATGGCTGATATATATATATATATATATATATATATATATATGTATTTTGCAATTGAGGAGGGGCATGATTCTTCAAACTGAAAGCCCATACTGAAAGTGCAACAGGAAAAGCAAATTGGCTATATGGAAACAAATTTGATTGGCAGTAGACTTAACAATAAAAGAGTTGGTTGGAGTTTTAGTTGAACAGAGTTTTAGTTTAAAAGTTTTTTTCATTAAAATAACTGTCAATCTAGAATTTTATGTGAATTTAAGCTATCTGTAAGAGTGACAGTATAATAGACATATTTTAAACTCAGAGTTTGAAACCAACAGATGCTTATTATGTTCTTCAGCAAGAAGAGTGAGTGGAGAAAACATGGTAGTCAAGAACTCTTTAAAACATATTGTCCTGCAGTATGAATAATAACAAACACTAATCTATGAGTGGATACACAGGCAGATATGCAAGCTGAACAGGTATGAGTAGGTGAATGGGACTACATCCACAATCATATATAGATTTGGCAGAGGATATTTCTACATGAGGGAGCTCTGGTGGCATAGTACCTAAGGCACTTGACTGCTAACCAGAAGGTTGGTGGTTCAATCCCACCAGCCACTCCTCAGAAGGAAGATTGGGCAATCTACTTCCATAGTGATACTGCCTTAGAAACCCCATGAGGGGTCACCATGAGTCAGAGATAATTCAATGACACACAACAACAACAACAACACTTCTACATATGTACTTGTATGTGCTGTAAATATATCCATGTATGTAATAGGACAAACTGTGCAAAGTTAAGAAAACCTCTTAGCTATAATCTGACACGTTGTGAAAATGAGTCACCGGCCTTGGACGCTTAGGACTGCAGTCAGGGGGCATGTAAGTCAATGGCTTAATATAATTCACAAAGACAATGTTCTACACCCTACTGTGTTGAGTAGGACTAGGGTCTTAAAAACTAGCTAGTGGCCATCTAAGATGCAACTAGTGGCTCCCCCCTCCCCCATCAAGAGGAAAGAAGAGTGAAAAATATCAAAGATTCAATTTGCCCAAAGGACTAATGGACCATGCGTACCACAGCCTTCACTACCCAGAGACCTGAAGAACTAGAAAGCGCCAAACTACCACTACCAACCACCCTGATTGGGCTCACAGAAGGTCCTGGACAGAATGAGAGAAAAATGTAGAACAAAATTCAAAATCATAAAGAAGACCAGACTTACTGGTCTTATAGAAATTTGTGGAACTCCTGAGACTATGGCCCTTAGACTCCCTTCAAACCTGTTACTGGACTCACCTCTGGGGACCACCTTGTAGCCAAACAGCAGGCAAGGCTATAAAGTGAACAATAATACTCATAAGGAATGTATTCCTCTGAACAATCAACTATATGAGACCAAAACGGCAGCATTTGCCCGTAAACAAAGCTCAGAAGGCAAGAAAGGACAGGAAAGAAGGACAAATTGAAATAGGGAACCCAGAGAGAACGTGAGAAGAGTGCTGTTAAATTGAGGGAATCACAAGTAATGTTATAAAACAAAGTGTGTATGAATTGTTGAATGAAAAACAAATTTGCTCTGTAAACTTTCACTCAAACCACAATAAAACAAAATAAATAACATTTTAAATGTATTGATAAATATTGTTACTACTGACTTTAGATAAACTTCCATTTACATTTTTTTAAAAAACATACTTTAAGTTGGAAGATACTTAGCAATATCAAGTAAACCTGAATATATAACATTATCACCTAGCAATTCCACCATTAGGTATATACCCAACAGAAATGGGTATATATGTTCACCAAAATGCATATTTTAACCAAAACTTGGAAATAGAACAAATTTAGAAAAATCTATAATTGCCTGAAATTAGAAATGTGTATCAATACTAGGATTAATCAATAATCTGTGATGTATTTATTCAATGGAATACTATAAATGCCAAGAATGTATGAAGCACCATTCATACAACTATGTAGACTATTCTAACAGTGTAATGAGTGAAAGACAGCAGAAAGGAATACATAGTAGATGATTTCCCTTGAACAAGGTACTTTTAGGCCAGGCAATATGAAGCACAGGTGGTTTGGAATTGGCTGCTAATTTAAAGGCTGGCAGTATAAACTCACTCAGCTGCTCTCTGGGAAAAGTCCTGGTGAATTGCTTCTATAAAGCCAAAAAAATTCTATGGAGCTATTCTACTCTATAATACATGGGATCACCATGAGTTGGAATTGACTTGAAGACAACAGGTTTGGTCCTTTGTTTTTTGTTGTTATTAACCAGGCCTTGAAGAGGTTGAAAAGGAGCCCTGGTGATGCAATGGTTAAGCACTTGGCTAGTAAACAAAAAGTTTGGTGATTCGAACCCACCAGCTGCTCTCCAGGAGGAAGATGTGGCAGTCTGCTTCCATAAAACGTACAGCCTTAGAAACCCTATGGGACAATTCTACTCTGTTCTAAAGAGTAGCTATGAGTTGGAATTGATCACATGGCAATAGGGTGTAGTGGTGGCTGACAAGATTATGGAGGGACTAATGCTTGCTAAGCTACTTCCCTGGCTCTGGTGGCACTATGGTTAAAGCAGTGAGTTGCTAACCAGTACGTCAGCAGTTCAAACCCAGCAGCCACTCTGCTGGATAAAGATGAGACAGTCTGCTTCTGTAAGGATTTACAGCCTTGAAAATCCTATGGGGGCAGTTCTACTCTGTCCTGTAGGGTTGCTATGAGTCCAAATCAACTGGGTGACAGTGGGCTTGGTTTGATTTTTGCTTAAACTACTTCATGGCACAGTATTTTTTGGTAAGAGGTTCATCTTTCTGAGACTGCAACAGCAGTTCTGTGGCTAGATTAAAAAAAAAAAAAAGCAAAGTGCAAGAGTGAGAAATAAACATAGACTTTCTCTGGAACCAATCCACCTCACAGTTGCACAGAAGAGAGTAGATACCATTCACTAGAAAAAGGCCTATCAACAATAGAGAAACAGCTTCCTATTTTTTTTCTTTTCTTTTTTGGAAAATATATAAAATCTAACACAAAAAGAGCATTAATGATGTATATGAAATAGGTCTACATTGAAGATGGAATATTGATTTTCTTTTATTAGGAAATGATTGGGCATTGACTGTAAGTGATATAGAGAAACCAGAGTGGTCTTGGAAGGAAATGGTTAAAATTAGAGCAAATAGATTCAATGAGGCATTCTTAAGAATCTAGCCTATTTGGTTTAGATTTAGTGAAGGCTCTGGTAGCATATTGCCTAAGGCACTTGACTGCTAACCAGAAGGTTGGCAGTTCCAACCCACCAGCCACTCCTCAGAAGGAAGGTTGGGCAGTCTACTTCAGTAGTGGTACTGCCTCAGAAACCTAAGGTCGCTATGAGTCGGGGCCAACTCAACAGCACATAATAACAACAACAACAATGGGAGAATGGGTGGCCCTGATTGGTGCAAATGGTTAACATACTCAACGACTAACCAAAACTTTGAAGGTTTGAGCCCAACTAGAGGCACCTGAGAAGAACCTGGAGACCTACTTAATAAATAAATAAATAAATAAATAAATAAAATTGACATTGGAATACTCACAGAGCACAATTCTATCTGACACTCATGGGGGTTGCCATGAGTTAGGATCTACTTGACAGAAACTGGTTAATAGGCCCCTATTATGAAACACCTTCAAGGATCTCTATCAGTTTAATTTTTGGCAAATTGTGACCAACATTAAAATAATAATAATAAAATCTAATACAAAAAAAAAAAAATTACTGACTATATCTAAAAGAGAATAAATTACTTACATAAGAACTCTGGGGACTACAAAATAAAGAATGCATTTGTTCAATACCCACCTCTAGAGATCTGTTGAGAAGTACCAGCATTGAATGGTTTGTTTATAGACTATATGAAGTCATGGTCCCAGAAATGACAATCTCTAGAAATTCCATTTTGAAAAAAATCCATGCTCCAGTTACTTCTACGAAGAATTGGAACCAGCAGGGTTCATTTCAACTTTGTATTTCTGAGCTCATTTTTTTTCTCATATCCATATCTCATATATCATAAAGTTCGTATGAATTTTAAAATCCATTTTTGAAATAAATTGCCTGACCGGGGTACCATTTGTTTTGATAGTACTTATTCATTTAAGTACTTTTATTAATTCTCCTATTTCATCAATGAGCAAAAAAGTGGATCAAATTTAGGGAAAAATGAATTGCTCATTTTTCTCTAATGAAGTATAGCTTGAAAGAAAGAAGGGATAGGCTGATTATGTCAAACAGAACTTAACTGTGAAGTGTTAAGGCATGGGGAATATCTTTACATTTTCCTTTGTGTAGCTTCCTTCTTGTATTTTAAAGTTCTACTTTGGCAGATAAAGCAGCACCTATTCTTGATTATGGATATCTGATACAGGTAATTGCAATCTAACATAAATCTCTGAGGAAAGACTTTATGTTCTGTTATTAATAATCAGAACTGTCTGCTATGGGACAGTCAGGGACTGACATTTATTTCTCACCTTCTAGTAATGGATTTACATGGGTGTTAATCTTTTAAGGACATATAAAGACTCGTGAGATTACATTTCTATACCTTTGTAAATCAGATATTAGTAATATTAAGATACAAGAGGATGACTTTTCAAACCCCATAGCTTGCATTCACCATCCAGATAATTGATGGTTGATATTATTGTGCTGTAGCTTTATACAAGTGACAAAAAATTAAAAGAGCTAATCCCCAGTTAAATCTCAGTCTATTTTGAATCAGAGTAAAAATTTTGGGGAAATTCAGAAGAATGATTGAAAATATCACAATTGTCTAACAATGTAATATTTTTTATTGAGTTTGGAAATTAACTGTGTGAACTTCCTTTGAAGCAGGGCTTCTCAAATGTTAATCTGGTACAAATCACTGTGTAATTTTTTTAAAAATGAAAATTCTGATTCAGGAAATCTGAGATTCTGCATGTCTAGCCAGAGCTCTAGTGATGTTGTTAAGTGCTGGTCTATGATCACATTAGTAGAAAGGAGGGAGGGCATGGGTTTGAAACCTAAGCTCCAAAGATGAGCCTCAATGGTTATGTGAAATATATTATATTTTCAATATGAAATCGTGTACAGAATGTGTGTGGTGAACATATATGAGTGTGTATGTGCATTTTCAACGGAGAGTACCGAAACTTTTAACACAATCTCAAGAGTTGGGTGCCCTGATGTTCTTAAGTGTTCATTAGTATATGCCAGGCATGTTCCTTGTAATGCTAATCCTATGACATAATCACTGGAAAAGGAAGCAAAAAATAATTGGGCCACTGTAAATACTTTCTCTCTCTATCGAGTATTGGAAATGAATGTTAATATTTTAAACACTTCAAGAAATCTTAGAATACCTAAATACCTTCTTTTAACTTACACTTTTCTTAAACTAATTAGGAATTAATACTTTTTTTCAAGTTTTACCAATGTTCCATGAACAATCTAATGATGATACTGGTTTATATTATACAAAGTAATGATATCCCTCCTCGGAAGGAAGGTTGGGCAATCCTACTTCCATAGTGATACTGCCTCGGAAACCCAAGGAGGGGTCACTATGAGTCAGGGCCAACTCGACGACAAAACAACAACAACAACAACAATGATATCCCTTCCATTACATTTTTTTCCTCTCATTCTGGGCAACTCACCTTTGTTCAGGTAATCTACTCAATATACTGCTTTGATTTTTTGTTTGTTTTATCATGATAATTACTGGTTTGGCTATACTCTTAACCCTTTTAGCCCTCTCTACCTTGTTTTGTTTACCTAGAAAAACTCAAATATTAGTTAGACATAAATTTCTCACATTCACATTGCTTGTTCTTGAGCAGTTGAATATGCACATACTTTTAATTTCTGACCTCAACTCTTATGTGTGTTCTCAGCACTGATAGTACTATTATATTTTTTTCAGGTAAATGCACTTTTCCCTTCTATTTCTGATGACTGTTTCACACTACTTTTTCTCTCTTTAAGCCTCCAATATACTCTTTTTTTTTTTAATTTTCTCTCTTAAACAATGATCTCCTTTCTTATTTCAGTAGAAACAATGAGATAAGAAGTTTATCATTCTCCTATAACTGAATTTGTAAACTTACATGCATCTCTCTCTCCCTCTTATTTCTGTGGACAAATTATTCATCCTCAAATATAAGGCCACCACTTCTGCTTGCACCATGGATTCTATATCTTCCTATCTCTTTAGGGGCTCAGCACCAATAATTACCTTTTTTTTCTACTTCTTTTGTCCCCTCTACTGAATTATTACACTATATAAATATGTTATAATAATTTTCACATTAAAATGGAACAATATCAAAATAATCTTCACCCTTAACTAGGAGCTCAACTCCAGCTACAGGCATGTAGCTTCTGCGTGTCTGGCCAGTGCTCTAGTGATGCTGAAAACTGCTGGTCTAGGGATGACACATTACTAGAAGGAGGGAGGGCATAAGTTTGTAACCTAAGCTCCATAGGTGAGCCTCAATGATTATGTGAATCATATTTTCAATATGAAATCGTGTACAGAATTATGAACAAGGTCCATTCCTATATATATCTATATTCCTACATATACTCAAACCTGTAGGAACTGGTACATACAGTTCTTATTGAGCCTCACTTTAGTACGAAAAAGGACCTCCTGTGGTGCAATGCCTAAGGCATTTGACTGCTAAGCAGAAGATTGGTGGTTCAAACCCATCAGCCACTCCATGGAAGGAAGACTGGACAATCTACTTCCATAAAGATTTACCACCTTGGTAACCCAATGGTGGTCTCTGGAAGTCAGAATTGACTTGATGGCAGTGGGTTTGTTTTTTAGTTTAGTGCAAGAAAAGCCACAAAGACTTTTCAGTTATTTAAAAGCTGCATGTGCAACAAGTGAGGATGATTGTGATGAAGAAATTATTGCAGATAGGAATTGGTTCAACCACTTTAAAGTGAGGGTAACATGAATGGGCAAACAGGAGTTTTCTGTAAGTCACACTTTCATAACCCAGAGACTGTCTTTATTGCCACATATACAGAAAAACTCCTTGAAAAGGTGTCTAAACCTAATGTCCACCCATTCTCTCCTCAACCCACTCCACAAATATACTTATGTCAAGATTATTACATTTTCTATATTTTCAAAATGAATTAATGATTTGTCTCAACTTAATTGATCTATTAGTGTTGTTTGACACATTCCCAATTAATCATTTTATTGTGGTCTCAGACAATCCCATGGCCTTAAATTTACTCTAAATTTTGATGGGACTCAAATTTTTAACATTATTCTCAGTGTTTCCTATGATCTGGGGACCTGCATATCCAACTGCTTATTTGACATCTTTCATTAGATGCTTTATGTTGTTGTCAGTATTCATCAAATTGGCATCCACTTGTTTACCCAATGTATAAGAGAATGAAACGTTGCCCAGTGCTGTGTCATTTTCACAGTTGTTGATATGCTCAAGTTCATTATTGTAGCCACTGTGTGTTTTGAATATCTTCTAGTCTGGAGAATTCAACTATCAGTACTATAAGACAATATTCTGTTGTGATCTATGGGGTTTTCATTGGCTAATTTGCTGAAGTCAATTGCCAGTCCTTTCTTCCTAGTCTGTCTTAGTCTGGAAGCTCTGCTGAAACTTGTTCACACAACTGGTGTTGAATTATTGATGACATATCTTTAAGTGTCATGTTGTTGTTTTTATTTGCTGTCCAGTCAGCCCCAACTCATAGTGACCCCTCCTTGGGTTTCCGAGGCAGTATCACTATGGAAGTAGATTACCCAACCTTCCTTCCGAGGAGTGGCTTGTGAATTTGAACTGCCAGCCTTCTGGTTAGCAGTCAAGTGCCTTAGGCACTATGCTACCAGAACTTCTTTAAGTGTCATAGCAACACACAAATTAATACTATATGAAAAACTTGACAGATGGGTGTTGGAGATGTCTTATAAAATACCAATCAGCATCCTGAAGGAGATATTCCCAAACAAACAAACGAAAAAAAAAAACCTTACTGCCATTGAGTTGATTCTAACTCATAGTGACCCCCTTTGGGTTTCCAAGGTGGTCAATCTTTATGGAAGTAGATTGCCCAGTCTTCCTTCCATGGAGTGGCTGGTGGATTTGAACCACCAACTCTCTGGTTAGCAGTCAAATGCCTTAGGCACCACCACCAGAGTTCCTTGGAAATATTCCCAAGTATCATTAATTTACTATAAGAAGCAAGTAAATGTTGATGGTACAAGGAGTATGGTACCCCTCCCAGGCTCTTTTTTTAGGGACTATCCAATCATTCTCCAGCCTCTGGGAATATCAGTTGCCAATAGATCATAGTTATACCCTTCATGGGAAATGGCCTTTGGGCAAAGGAACTTCCTTGCTCAAAATGATGCCACCTCCCAAGTAGTGGTCTATAGTTAGTGACTGACTGACATGAGTGTATCATGTCCTTTTCTCAATTTCAGAGAATTCTCATGGGTTTCAGAGCCTCATAGTATCATTTGAGGGCTCACTTGCAGTCACATTGGGCCTCTCCTGTGGCTCAATTTTGCCTTCCTCACTTCTTTGAAGGTGTTTCTCCTAAGAAAATCTCCCCCAAAAATCTGCATTCAAGTCTTTGGCTCAGAATCTGTTTTTGGAAACAAGTCTAAGATACACTCTATCTAAAATTTCTCTTCTACTATATATATGTCTCTAATTATTTGCCTGGCTTTATTTTCTTTACTATGTTTATCACCTTCTGAAATTATAGTATGCATATATTGCCTAGTTTTGTGTCACTACTCTTTAGTGTAAGTGCTCCTGCATTAGGAACTTTGTCCTTCTTGGTTAGCACTGTGTCTCAAGCACACAAATTATCCTTTTCTAATGGTAGATCTTATAAATTTTATTAAATGAACTTGAGTATTCTATATTTATGTAAAAATTACCCCTGAATAATGATTGCATTAATAATTACAATATAGAAAATAGTTTTTCTTAAATTTTACATAATAGATACAGTGATTACACATACTTAATTTGCTGATAAGCACAGATGTTCTTATACACCAGAAGGAAAAAAGAAAAACACAAAGACAAAATAAGTTAAAGGTATATAATCAACAGCTTTAGTATAATACATATTTAGAAATTTTGCTTAATATTCTGATCTATACTTTAAGAAACTATGGTTTTACTCAAGAAGTGAATAAGGATATGGGGGCAGAGAAAGTCTATTATTTACTCAAGGTCTAGCTTATGCTAGACACAATTTTAGACATATCAACACATCTTAATTTTCCAAACACTGAATACAAATTTGAAATTATTATTTGTAAATAGAAGAAAAATTGAATGAGAAAGAAGTTAGGTATTTGGTTAAAGTCACCTATAAATCAGGACTTTGAATTAACAAGTTTTTCCAACACCAAAGCCAGAAAAGTCATGTTTTTTTTTTTCTTTTTCACAAAATTGTCTGATCTGTCTTGAAAAATGGGATGGCATCTGACTGTTCTTAATCTACCAAAATTTTATAGTGAAAGGAGCCCAAACTCTAGAAATTATGAGTCTGAGTTTCTAGCTTCAGGTCTGCCAGTTTTGAATGACACTATCTTCAGCAATTCACATTACCTCTCTATATTCTTATATAAAATAAGAAGACTCAATAGTAGTTAAGAGTCTAACTCATCCTAGTATTCACTGACAGAATAACATAGACATAATAAAATCAGTGCCAGGATGAAAAGGAGTCTTGGAAACAGTGTTTACCAGATGCGAAATAGTACCTCTCTGGCTGATGGAACATGGTGTCTGGTCATGTCAGAAACAGCCAAAGGTGGAAATCTAGGCAGATGGTCTGTGGTAGGGATATCCTACCATGGATTATAAATGGTTATTTTAGAAGACAGGAGAAAACTAATGAAAAAGAAACAAGGTGAAAGTTGTTATATGTAGAGAAGCAGGCAAGTGCCACCACCACCTATCAGTATATGGAATGGTCTCAGCTCAAAAAACAAGGTTGAGAAGTGGAACTTCATTCTGGAGGACACAGATATACAAGATACGGGAATGGGGCCATGACAAAGAAGCTTTCTTATTATAAATAGAGTCCGGCATCAAAGTGGGACTAGCATACTCTTGACTTGGTACTATGTTACAAACATAACTGATTAAGGATTCCTTGGATTTCCAAAGAGCTAGATTGGATAGGTTCCTAAAGTACATTAAAACAGAAGGAGGAAAGTGGTTTTATTTGTAGATTAAAACATTATGTGAAGAACGGGCAGGTATGGGGTCTTGGCTCCTCCTGGTAGGTGATTATTTTCAACAATCTTTTACTCAAAGAAGTCAAGAGTGCACTTTTTTTTCCCCCTAAATTTCATGTATTTATTTTGCTGTTATTGTTAACATACACAGCAAAACATACACTAATTCAACCGTTTCTACATGTATAATTTAATGACATTGATTACTCTTCAAGTTGTGCATTTTCATCCTCCTTTTCTGATTTGTTTCTCCCCCAATAATATAAACTCAGTGCCCTCTAAGATTCCTATATAACGTTTTCAGTTGCTATTGCCAATTTGATTCCATGTAGATAGGTCTTAAAAGAGTACAATGCTCGAGGCAGACATTTTTTACTAGAGAAACTATTGTTTGGTTTTATGAAGACATAAGGGGATACTTTTGACATAAGATTTAAAGATTATCTCAGGGCAGTAGTTTCAGGGGTTGATCAAAGGGCTGATCTTTTTTATGTTTTCAATCTGATTCTTTAGGCAGAGATAACCATAGATGTAGTTACCAAAAAAAAAAAAAAAAACCCCACTGCCGTAGAGTGGTATCCGATTCATAGCGACCCCTCCTTGGGTTTCCCAGGTGGTATCACTACTGAAGTAGGTTGTCCAACCTTCCTTCCGAGGAGTGTCTGGTGGTCTTCTGGTTAGCAGTCAAATGCTTTAGGCACTACACTACTAGATCTCCTATTCTTACTGAAGCAGTTTGTAATTAGGGCATTAACTTTAGAATGTCTTTCTCTTTAAAATATAAATGGATTTATTTGTAAGAGGATTTATTTATATCACAGATTGCTTAATCAAAATAGCAGAGAGCAAGCCAGGGTACTAGGGGATTAGAAAACATACTTGGTGTGGAGAAAGAAGTGGGAAAATCCAGGGTACTCAGTGCTTGCTGTGCATGGAGGTTTGCAAGGGTGAAACAGGAGGTATCAGGACACTTATTTACTGAGGGCTTACTGAGAAGATTTAAAAAAAAAAAAAACAAGAGAAGATAACTAATTGTATCTTCCTAATTTTCTAAGGAGCTCTGGTGGTACCATGCCTAAGGCATTCATAAGGCACCAGCCACTCCTTGAAGGAAGATGAAGCAATCTACTTCTGTAAAGAATTACGAATGACTGCCTAGGAAACCCAGTATGAGTTTAATTTTCTATAATCAGGCTCTTGTTTTCAATGTAATTTTAAGTTTTAGAATGTCACCTAATCCTTACAATTAAAAAAAAGAAAATTATCTTCAGTCTTGTTTTGCTGTTTTAAACATAAATCAAATGCCTTTTTATTAAATGCAGCTAAAAGAATGTGATCTATCACCTGGCTTTAGCTTCCATGCTATCAAAGTATATATATACTTTGAGCTTTGGATTTCTGAATGTATGCCCAAATCAAATTTCATAACATCAAACTTCACACTAGTGTGCTTAGCTATACATATTTGAGTGTTGTTATGGTATTTGTTGTTTTCCCAATAGGAACTATTAAACTAAGAAGTACCTCAAGTTTATCCCTACCCCTTTTGTGCATTCCTTGTAGTGTTTAAGAAACTCTGTGCAGAATTCAGGATGAAGAGGATAAGATGAGGTAAAGTGAAAATTCAAAAGGCATGTTAAAAACAAAACAGAAAAAACAAAACCATTGCCATCAAGTCAATTCGGACTCATGGTGACCCTACATGTTACAGAGTAGAACTGTTCTGCAGGATTTTCTTGTTGTAATAATTATGGAGAAGATTTTCAGGCCTTTCTTTTATGGCAATGCAGGGTGGATTTAAACTGCCAAGTTGAGTGCAAGTTTTTGTGCCACGCAGGGATCTGAGGAAGCATATTATTGTTGTAGTGTGTTGTTCTTTTGTTATTGTTGTTGTTATGGGACGTGGAGTTGGACCCGACTCATAGCAACCTCTCCTTGGGTTTCTGAGGCAGTATCACTATGGAAGTAGTAGGTTGCCCAACCTTCCTTCTGAGGAGTGGCTGGGTGGGGGGGGGGGTTTGAACTGCCAGCCTTCTCGTTAGCAGTCAAATGCCTTAGGCACTATGCTACCAGAGCTCCTATTGTTCTTTTAGTGGGCCTAAGACATGAAGTATAGTTGTTGTTGGGTGCTGCTGAGTCAGCTCTGGTGTACATCGACCCTATGTATGACAGAAAGAGACACTGTCTGGTCCTGTGCCATCCTCACAATTTTTGTTATGCTTGAGCCTGTCACTGCAGCCACTGTGTCGATCCATCTCACTGAAGTCCTTCCCCCTTTTTGCTGACCCTCCACTTTACCAAGCATGATCTCCTTCTCCAGGGAATCATCCCTTCTGACAACATGACCAAGGTAGGTGAGACGAAGTCTGACCATTCTCACTTCCAAGGAGCATTCTGGCTGCATTTCTTCCAGTGCAGATTCGTTCATTCATTCTTCTGGCAGTTCATGGGTATTTCCGGTATTCTTCACTAATACTACAACTCAAAAGCATCGACTCTTCTTTGGTACTCCTTATTCATTGCCCAGCTTTCACATACATATGGGGTGATTGAAAACACTGTGGCTTGGGTACAGTGCACCTTAGTCTTTGAAGTGACTTCTTTGCTCTTTGACACTGTAAAGAGATCTTTTGCAGCAAATTTGCTCAATGCAATTAGTTTTCTTATTCTTGACTGCTACTTCCATGGGCATTGATTGTGGATCCAAGTAAAATTAAATCCTTGTAAAGTTGTTGTTGTTGTTATGTGCTGTTGAGTTGGGCTCAACTCATAGCGACCTCTCCTTGGGTTTCCAAGGCAATATCACCATGCAAGTAGATTGTCCATCCTTCTTTCCGAGGAGTGGCTGGTGGGTTTGAACCACACAGTCAAGTGCTATCAGAGCTCCCCTTATAAAGTTAGACAACTTGCATTCTCAAATCCAGAAAATTTCCCTTTTATTTCTTATCATTCAAAGTTTCCCAGGGATTTCTCATTAGAAGCTGCCATATTTCTCCATGCCTCTAGAGACAAGTTGACTATTTGGTACATAAAAGCATCTAGAATAACCTGAATATACCAATAGAAGTATAATTAACACAATCATAATTAGGCTGATTGGTTGACTCCAGAAATTCCATAATCTACCCATTTGTGAAACAGATATGCTGATGCATTCTGACTTGTTTCACATATTTTGTCCCCATTTAGGGGTCAAGAGTGTTTGGGCAGTGTTTGTTCTGATGTATCAAGGTGTGAGATATGTGTGCTTGTATCCTGCTCTATATAAATAAAGAGTAGAAGGAAGAAGCCTTTGGTTGAGAATATCTCCCCATTCCACTCTGAATTATACCTTAATTTTCAGCTAGATTGCCACACTGTTCTTTTAAAATGGTTAACATACTCATTAGACATCTGAATCACGGTCATTGACATTTTAGTTTGAAATTCTTTAATCCAGATGTTGATTGCCAAGGCCATTTTTACTGAAGAGTGAGTGTATTATTGAAAGCCTAAGTGAGGAATGTGTGGAATATTTATACATCAAGGGGACATTTATGGCAGACATAAATAGGGCATTTTGGATAGCTTAAGAGCAAGAAGAAACATTAGAAAGTAGAATAAAGATAGAAAGATACTGAAGAGAATCTTTGCCTACTTCAAAATTGTTCCTGGATCATGTGTACTATGAAAATGATCTGGATATCTCTCTGTCATGAATGGTGGAACTTCTATTAAATAATTATTTTAGTTGCCCAGTGTTGCTATAACAAAAGTATTGCAAGTGGGTGGTTTTGAAGAATAGAAATTAATTTTCTCACCATTCAGGATGTGGGAGGCCCAAATGCAGGGCATGTCTGTAGGTGGAGGTCTTTCTTGTAGGTAGTACCATGAGGCCCTGGGAGTTCCTTGCATTCTTTGGTGTTCATCTTCTTCATATGTCTGTGAATATTCTGCTCTTTTTATAATTCAGAAATAATTAAGTGTCAGACTCACCCTACTCTGGTATGTCTTACTAACATAACAAAGAAAATGACTATATCCAAACAGGGTAATATATATAACATAGGGGTCAGGATTTCAACACATGTTTTGTGATGACAGAATTTAATCAGTAACAGGGACTAAAAGATGACACATGCTTTATCAGAAGAAAGAGATATTTGAATGAACTATAATTCTTCATTTGATAAAGAAAAAAAAAGACTACTATTTGAAAGAATATTTTAAAAAGTACATATTCCCCTTAAAAAGGAGATTTAAAAAAGTAATTTCAAAGTGTTAAAAGTGCAAATGATGAGTGAAACTATTTAACAATGTGGAAGGTACTTCAGTAAATTTTAGCATCAAATAAATATGGCATAATGGTTAAAGCATTTGGCTCCAAACCAAAAGGTCAACAGTTGGAACCTACCAGCTGCTTCATAGGACAAAGATGAGGTAGTTTGCTTCCATAAACCATAAGGTTTCAATGCCTTGGTAACCCTATGGGGCAGTTGTACTCTGCCCTATAGGATCACTATGAGTTGGAGTTTATGCAATGGCAATGGGTGTGGTCTTTTGTTGGGATCCAAGTCACAGCTAATTAAAGAACTGAGAGAGGGAGGGGATATTCAAACATTTGGAGTGATTTTAAAAACAACTATTTTAAAAGAGTTTATTGTTATTATTATCATTGCCAAGTATTACACCAAAAGTATGCAATATTGTATATAAATAGGTCCAAGCATTTGATGCATGCATAAGTTGTTTAAAAGTGGTGGGGTTAAGTAGGAGTAATGTCCCTGAAATATGGTTTTTAGATGTGGTTTGAGTAGAGTTGAGAGTACATAATAAAAATGATAAATTGACTTAAATTTTTATTTCCCATTTCTTTTAAGCACAGTTGTTTAAATTTTTTATATGGTCAGAATACATGCTTTTTTGAAGAAAGTATTCTGCTGAAAGTAATTGGGTATTTCCTGCTATCATATAAATCTGTTTGCTTGTATTTGATTTTCTTAGAAAGTCAGACCACAATCAGCATTTGTACTATCAGAAGGGCCTAACACAGAGAAAATTCATACTTGTTTAAAAAACAGAACAATTTAATGAGTTTTAAGATAAATAAAATCTTTTGAAAGAAAAAAATTTTCAGAAAGATTTTCAAGTTTAAAATAAGCAACACGTTACCAACACAATCTAGTTTTGCTATCAGACGATTTTTGATCATTTCACTGACTATTCATGGAAAACTTTTCTGTATCACTATTCATAATGGAGTGATTGTTCTAGAGTGAACCAAAAAGTAAATAAATAGGCAAACTCATTGGTGTTGAATTGCTTCTGACTCATAGAGACTCTATAAACCAAAAAAAAAAAATAAACAAACTCACTGCCATCGAGTCAAATCCGACTCATAATGACCCCTCCTGGGGTTTCTGAGGCAGTATCACAACAGTAGTAGATTGCCCAATATTCCTTTTGAGGAGTGTATGGTGTGTTTGAACCACAAGCCTTCTGGTTAGCAGTCAAGTGTCTTAGGCACTATATCACCAGAGCTCCTAGAGACCCTATTGTTGTTGTTGTTAGGTGCCATCAAGTCATCTATGACTCATAACGACCCTATTCACAGCAGAACGAAACACTGCCCAGTCTTGTGACGGCCTCAGAATCCTTGTTATACCTGATCCCATTGTTGTAGCCACTGTGTCTATCCATCTCCTTGAGGGCTTTCCCCTAGTTTGTTAACCCTCCACTTTACCAAGCATGATATCCTTCTCCAGGGAATTGTTCCTTCTGACAACATGACCAAAGTAGGTGAGACGAAGTCTGGCCATTCTCTTCTACAAGGAGCATTCTGGCTGCACTTCTTCCAGGACAGATTTATTAATCCTTTTAGAAGAACATGGTACTCTTAGCATTCTTCTCCAACACCACAACTCAAAAGCATCAACTCTTCTTTGGTCTTCCTTATTTATTGTCCAGCTCTCACATGCATAAGAGGCAATTGAAAATACCATGGCTTGGGTTAGGCACAGCTTAGTCTTCAAGGAGACATCTTTGCTCTTCATCACTTGAAAGAGGTCTTTTGCAGCCAATATGCCCAATGCAATACTTTGTCTGATGTTTTGACTGCTGATTCCATTGATGATGATTATAGATCCAAGTAACATGAAATCCTTGCCAACTTCAATCTTTTCTCCATCCACCATGAAGCTGTTCATTGGACCAGTTGTGAGGATTTTTGTTTTCTTTATGTTGAGGTATAATCCATAGTACAGACTGTAGTCTTTAATTTTCATCAGTAAGTGCTCAAAGTCATCCTCACTTTCAGCAAGCAAAGTTGTGTCAACTGCGTATCTCAGGTTGTTAATGATTCTTCCTCCGATCCTGATGCCACATTCTTCTTCATATAATCCAGTTTCTCGGATTATTTACTCAGCATACAAATTGAATAAGTATGGTGAAAGGATACAACCTTGATGCACTCCCTTCTTGATTTTGAACCATGAAGTATCCCCTTGTTCTGTTCAAACCACAGCCTCCTGATTTATGTACAGATTCCTTATGAGTACAATCAAGTGTTCTGGAATTCCCATTCTTCTCAATGTTATCCATAATTTGTTATGATCCATACAATCAATTGTTTTTGCATAGTCAGTAAAACATAAATAAACATCTTTCTGGTATTCGTTGCTTTCAGCTAAGAGCCATCTGAAATCAGCAATAATATCCTTCATTCCCTGTCCTCTTCTGAATCAAGATTGCATTTCTAGAGGTATCTTTTTGTCTTATTCTTCATGGTGAGATGATATTCTTGAGAGCACTTGCCAAGACACTTGTTTTTGCCTCCCCAAATCATACAGAAGATTAGAGAAATATCTCCTTCCATTGTGTAGTTAAAAATAAAGAAGAACAACAACAAGAGTTAAAATGTATATTTAGGCAGGCAAGGCCTTCTACAAATACACAGTTTTCAGTATGTGTCCAACCCAGCATGGTGAACAGTATGGGTGGGATGAAAAAGTATAGCAAATCCGATCACTGATATTTTGACCAAGGGAGTAGAGTTAGAGCAAATTATAAAACCAGGAGGTTTACTTTAAAGTGTGTTTTAAGGGCTAAGTTACCAAGACAAAGTATAACCTTGCAAGTCCATGCAGCCAGCACAAAGTAGGAACACAGAACATCCAAGCTCAAAATATTATAATGAATTACACACATGTGGAGTATAAAGAAAGAATAAGAAATGTGCACACATAATAGTATTATCAAGAGAAAGATGGTGGAAGGGAAAAAAAAAAGTCTTTCAGAGAAATGTTTGGTGTTTTGAGTGGTGGAAATGTGTAGGATTCCTGTACTACCTATACATAAAGAGAAGACTCTGAACACAAATGGATAGAAACAGCAATATTGAGGGTGACAATGAATAGTTCTGAGACATTTCCCATGGCTGCAGAGACATTACCACCTCCTTAATGAGGCAAAAAAGTAGGAATTTTTGAAATTAGATGAACCATTTATAGTTAATTAATAAAAAATAATTTTGAGCTAATCCAATGAAATATTTCTTCTTACATAATTCTTATATTTAAAATTTGAAAAAATAACATGATATATTGAATATTTATTATGTGTTAGAGATCAAGCCAATTGTTTAATACCAGTTACCTAATTTTACATGACAACCTTAGGCTTTCATATCAAATGTTCTATCAAAAAGTTTGATCAGATCTAAGCCAGAGCTCTGGTTTTACAGCAAGGAATGAAATTGATTATTTGATTATGTTTTTCATCACTATTGTGGGGTAGTAAATTACATAATATGGCTTTTCTAGCCATAAGTCTTTTGTGAACTCCATGGTGGAATTTGCTGTGAGCAACTGAGTAGCTCCTGCTTGCTAAAGTTATCCACCTGGGTTATTTCTGTTGAACCAGCATAAAGCAGTCTTCTGGGAAGTTTGCTCCCTCTCTCAGGTGTATAGAATTCTGATGTTGGGATTGGTGGGTTTGGTCACTCTGCCAGGCTCAAAAGGAGCCCTCCTAGAGGCAGAAGATATCTCTCACTGCCAGCTGGGAGATGCAAGAGACACACATTGTTGAGAGAGAGAGACACAAAAGACATGCATTTCTGAGAGAGAGATGCGAGAGACATGCACTGCTGAGACAGCCCTCAAGACGCACACTGCTGAAGAAGAGACTGAGAGACATGCACTACTAGGAGAGAGACGCTGAGAGATACACACTGCTGGGAGAGAGACTGAGAGAGACTGTTGACTGAGAGACAGTGGGCTGAGAGAGACTGAGCGTGTTCCTGAACTTGAATTGTAGCCTGTTGCTTCCCTAATAAACCCCATAATCTCTGTGTTCTGTGTGGCTACTGCAGCGAATTATCGAACCAAGCAGAGAGGCGGTGGGTGCTGCTGGAGTAACAGTTGGTGTCAAGGTTAGTGAAAGGGCTAGAGGAAGGAAGCATGTCTGGCCTCTCAAGGATAGGCCTTGGGCTACTGATGGTGATTCTGTCTTCATCTTGTGGAGTTAGAGGAGGTCAGAAGATGCAGCCTCCCTTACCCTTTGGCAACTATAAATATAAGGAAATCCATATAAAGAGTCATATGGGTGTTCATTATAATAACACTAAGTCCAGATAGTTCATACCACTGGAAAGAGTCTTTTAGGTAGTCTGCTTAACTCTTCTATATCCATCCCCACATAAGAAAAAAGCAGAGGATGTTTACATAATTCCACCAAACTCATCCTGCCTTTAGAGATTCACACCTATCCCCCTAACATGCCCCCACCTTTGGAATATTTTGCCTCTATTTTGCATAGACCTAAAAAATATATTTTAATCATTCTATGTATGTGCATTCGTAAGTTATTGCCTAAAATATATTCTGATTGATTTATTTTTAACACTTGACAATATGTTGTCTCTCTTATATTTATTATTTGATTTAGTAGCTTTCTATCCTGAAGAAAGTAGGCTTAAAGAGAGTCAGACAATTATTATTATTATTACTGTTTACTTTACAACTAGGAAAGTCCTTGGAGCATAATAAACCAGTTGCCATCAAGCTGATCCTGACTCATGGTGACCCCATGTATGTCAGAGTAGAACTGTGCTCCATAAGATTTTCAATGGTTGATTTTTCAAAAGTAGATCACCAAGCCTTTTTTTTCTGAGGCACCTCTGGAACCTCCAACCTTTTCCTTATTAACCAAGAAGTTTAATCATTTGCACCATCCACAGACTCCCAGGAACATAATAGAAACTCAATAAATAAGTGAATAAATGAAGCAGATTATGTAGTACTAGTCTTACAAATAATATCTCAAGTTGGCTAACTGTTGCTGTATTAATATAAGTAAACTGAATATCATTTGAAAAGAATTAATGGAAGAAAAATGTAAGACAAATGAATACCATTGTCTAATATTGATTCATTTTAAAACAATTGATTGACTACTTTTTATATTCTTGATACTTGGTGCTAAAGATTTGTAAATGAGGAAGGAACAGTATTTTCCCTCAAATGAGCAGTCTGGTGATTAAATAAAGAGATGAGTGGCCTGAACATTAGTGAACTCTGTGCATTTGAACAATGTGTGTTAGTTGTTGTTATGTGCCATCGAGTCAGCCCTGACTCATAGCGACCCCTCCTTGGGTTTCCGAGGCAGTATCACTACGGAAGTAGGATTGCCCAACCTTCCTTCCGAGGAGTGGCTGATGGGTTTGTAAAAAATGCAAATAATTAAATTCAGTGAGGTCTCTTTAATATTATACACTTGTTCCTCTGAATTTGCAGTAATATAAAATATGAGGTAATAACAGCCATCTCATACTATCCAGTGAGTTTTATCAAATGCATTTTACCTAAGGCACTTCACACTCAGGTAAGATGAAACCAGTTACTATTGTATTTAGTGCTATTTTAATTGCCTCTTCAAACGTACTTCCAAGCTGAGTAAACTAATAAAATATATGTTGAGTGTTCTCCATTTTGAGTGTTTACACTCACTACTGTAATCAATATTGAGTGGATGATGATAAAGAAAAAAAATCTGTAAGTGGATAGATAGATTGGACTATTCAGTTTACCAGTAGAAGAATGAAAAGACAATAATTTAGGAATAAGACCAACTTGCAAAAGTAAAATCATAATATAAATAATTAGATAGTATTTGTATGCTTCCTAGATGCCAGGTGTGTGCTCTGTGTGTATAGTTTTTATTTAATCCTTAAAATAGTTTCAGACACTGTTAGTTTTTAACCCTGTTTTTTTTTTTAAAAATGAGGATATTGAGAGATATTACTTTATCAAAGTTTATAAAACTAGTAAGTAACAGAGACAAAATTATAATCCAGAACTCTAACAATAAAGCCCCATAATTTACCTGTCTTTTGATGTCTGTCTGTATCAGTGTTGGATTACCTAATGAACTAGGTAAGTGTGGGCTTACTTGGGTTTAACTACTAATCTGTATTTGCAGTGTAGTAAGTTACATGATATGGCTTTTCTAGCCATAGTCTTTGTAACTCTCATCAGATTACTGGGTGGGACCATGCAATTTAAACTCCTGATTATTAAAGTCATCCACCTGGGGTATTTCTGCTGGAGCAGCATGAAATTATCTGGGAAAGTTATCTCTCTCTCAGATGTATAGAACTCTGATGTTGGGATTGGTTGGTTTTGCCACTCTCCCAGGCTCAAAATGAGCCCTCCTAGAGGCAGAAGGAATCTCTCACTGCTGGCTGAGAGAGACACGCTGCTGAGAGAGAAACGCACTGCTGAGAGACAGATGTCCTGCTAAGAGAGATGCCCACATGAGAGATGGTGGCAGTGGAACTAAGAGGCATGAGACAGAGCAGCAGGCTTACCTGGCCCATAGGAGCAGAGGCCAAGCCAAGAGGCCAAGGGCCAGAGAGGTGTGTCTAAGGGCACACTGTCCCTTAGCAGAGCGGAAACTGTCCTGACCAAAGAACTGTATCCTGAGTGAATTCCTGAATTTGAAATCTAGCCTGTTGTTTCCCTAATAAACCCCTAAATCTGTGAGTTCTATGTGGTGACTTCAGTGAATTATTGAACCAGGCAGAGAGGTGGTGAGTGCCATGGGAGGGATGGTTGGTGTCGAGATAGATAAGAGGGCTGGAGGGTGGTGGCATGTCTGGCCTCATAAGAAAAGGCTTGGGCATGATGGTGATTCTTTCTTCCTTTTGTGGAGTTAAAGGAGGTCAGAAGATGCCACCTCTTTGCCTCTCTACAGTAATGAACAATATCTCATTTTTTCACCACATCAAAAATTCTGCTTCTAGTTGTGGCTGGCATCTGTCTCTTTCCAACATCACAGAACCTTCACACAGAATCAAAGTCCCTTTTCAAATTTACAATCCCTGACAGGGACAGAGTACCCAGTAAACAAGGTAAATGTGAATTTATTTGTGTTATAGTGAATAGTTTCACATGTTTTTACAATAACATGTGGAGAAACACATGGGACAATGTTTACTACAGGTTACTAAGTACAAAGTACAAATAAGCCCTGCTTACCTTTCTTATTGGGTAATTAGTCCATCCCTGCTTTGTATCTTATTGATATTCTATGCTTTGACATATCTTGTTGTCTTTTTAGAATGATAGTAGTCAATGATTTCTGATCCACAGTACATTCAGAAGCCTGTGGATAGTGAGTAGTAGTCTTGTTTCAGATGTCCTGGGTATTCTATGGATATGGCACACCCACTTATACTAGTGAGAAATGTTTTTTTTCACAGAGACATCAAAGAATGTCTGGAGTTCATGCCAAGTTATAGAAGTGGAAATCAGTCAGCAATGCAAAAGAATCAAATTTATTTACCTACCTACTTATCAGTCAGCTTCACAATGGATGGAGAAAAGATTGAAGTTGTCAAGGATTTCATATTACTTGGTTCTACAATAAACACCAATGGAAGCAGCAGTAAAGACATCAGATGACATAATTACATTGGGCAAATCTGCTGAAAAAGACCTCTTTCAAGTGATGAAGAGCAAAGATGTCTCCTTGAAGACTAAGCTGTGCCTAACCCAAGCCATGGTATTTTCAATCACTTCTTATGCTTGTGAGAGCTGGACAATGAATAAGGAAGACCGACAAAAAGTTAATGCTTTTGAGTTGTGGTGTTGGAGATGAATGCTAAAAAGACTAACAGATCTTCCCGAGAAGATGTGCAGCCAGAATGCTCCTTGTAGGCGAGAATGGCCAGACTTGTCTCACCTACTTTGGTCATGTTGTCAAGAGGAACCATTGCCTGGAAAAGGATATCATGCTTGGTAAAGTGGAGGGTCTACAAAGAAGGGGAAGGCTCTCAATGATATGGATTGACACAATGGCTATAATGATGGGCTCAAGTATAGCAAGGATCATGAGGCTGTCACAGGACCAGGCAGTGTTTCATTCTGCTGTGCATAGGGTTGCTATGAGTCAGAGACAACTCAGTGGCACCTAACAATGACAACAATCTTTCAGTCTATTGAAAGAAGTGAGACAAATCAACTTAAATGTCAGAGAAATTTAGAAGATTCCTTAATGAGAGAAGTTCATATTAAAGCTGGGAAGAAAGGGATAATTTTTATTCCCAAATTACCTATAGCACCAAGGACATACAGCTACATGAGTGGACAAGGGAAAAAAGTGGACAGTAGAACCAACAAATTAAAAAAAAAAAAAATACATCATTTTTCATACATGCCAATATTGATGGCTTGGAGAGCTTAGTGTAGGTACATTGATTTCAATCCCATTAGACCCCAGAGCAAGTACCCCTTATGCAGCACATAACCTGAAAAATAATCCATTGAGGCTTTGGCAGACTGAGAGTTTAGAAGAGAGGACAGTTCAGGGTGTGTTATATGAAGAAGTAGTAATAATTGCTAATTAACTATTTATCTCACAGATCATATTTGTCTTTTTTCTTTGACTACCAGAAAGCACACAGCAAATCTGTATGATATTAAGAGGCATTCTGTTTGGTTTACTTGTGTAGTCCTTTTTTATGTTTCACAATTTCTTTGTAAACATATTTTGCCTTTATAGATAGTAAATCTATGTGGTAGTTAAGTTTTTATGTCAGCGTGGCTGGGCCTGGCTGAGTGGCTGGGAAGTTGGAAGTAGTATTCCCTATGACAAGAATGGTAATCACCTCCATGGTGGAATCTACTGTGAGCAGATGAGTAGCAGCTGCCTTAGGGATGTGGTCTGCTTCCTGTATATAAGGAGAACTCTTTGGGAATGGTCTCTAGCTTATGGCACACTTGAACCCTGCATGTAGCCGTGTCATTATTCAGCATCTTGTCATGCTCTGCTGACCTTGGGACTTTCAATGGACTTGAAGTAATGCCCTGCCATGTGGTTTGGTAACATTGGGACTGTGCCTTTTTACTTGTCAACCTTGGGCTTGTCAGTCTCAGCAGCCAGCAGCTGTCTGAGTGAAGAAAAGCCTCTAGCTCCAGTGGGCTGGGAGCAGGAGACAGAGCTGAAGCTCAAGGTTAGGGGCTTTCACCCAGTTCCTAGAGCCCAGCACTTTGAACTTGGACTTAAAGCCTCCAAACTGTAAGAGAATAAACTCATGTTTGTTAAAGCCATCCCATTTGTGGTGTATTCTTGTCAGATGGGTACTAGGTAAACAAAACAATCTAATTGTAATGTTATATATATTATATGTGCACACACAATGTGTATGTGCATATGCATATATGTATATCTTCAAGTTTTCAATTATTTTTATAACTAATAAATTATTGTTATATTTAGAAGTAATCAAAATTTGCCATTTTAAATCAAGAGATAATTTTGATATAAAGTATGTATAAACAAAAGGTATAAATATAGGTTGACTGAAGCAGAGAACTGTCATTTTTTAATATCAAGAAAATTTTTTTTTTCTCTTCACATCTGGTAGCAAATTTTGCAAATAATATAAAAATTAACCTTTGCAGGGTTAAAACTCTAAATCATATAAATCAATTATGGTGAAAGTAGCTTCATGAAAATATGATTAGTATAAATTCACTACATATGACTATCTTCACTGATGTATGATAAAATTAAGACCTATACAGCAGTTTTATTAAAATAACAGGATAGATCTGTGGTATAGTAGGATAACAAAGAAATTCTGCATTTGGCTGATATTTTTTGATAACAGATGACATTTTGATAATACCATGTCAGAGGTTAGATGTGAATTTTAAGTATGAGAAAAACAGTTCAGTTCTTATTTAAGTCCTGAAATGTCACTTTATAATATTATGCAATGGTCCCACTTTTTCACACTTATACCATAGGCCAACATTACAAAGTAATGTGGGGTGCTATACGTTTGAATTTACTCAGTCTTTACAATCAAAGACATCCCCAGTGTTTACCATTTGGCTTATAATGTTTTATACCTCTGTTTGTTTCTGTATTAAAATGATACAATTTTAAGTCATAAGCTTTCTTAAAAAAATATTGAGAATTTATTGGATACACGATCAACCAGATGCAGGAAAGAAAAATAAATTGAAGACCATGGATACATGGCATTGAGAAATCCTTAGGGCCAATTTTAACTTGTGTGTTATTGGTATGGATAATTTTATAAGAAAATAAAGATTATGCCAATTTTCTTAAATTGTATGAGTAAATCAAGGGTAATTAGTCCCTAATTATAAATAGTCCCCTAAATTATTATTTTACAGGTGACTATAACAAGGTAAACCCCTAACCTAAAAACTCACAATGAAATAAAGCCCACAGATAGGAGCTAAGATTAGTGTTTGCAGCTCAATAAACATGATTGCAAAGGGAAATAAAATGGAAAAGGCAACAAAATGAAAATTAAAGGAAAACGAAGTCAGACCAGATGTTGTGAATCTGTTTTTCATGCAGAGATGCTTAAATGCAAGGAATGGCCTTCCAGGCAAGGTTGCTGAGAAAATAACACTGAATTTGTTCAAGATGGTTTGATTAGATGGTCTGACAGTGGAGGTTTAGAAGTAAAAGGAAAATAAGCCAAGTAGGCCAACTGGAGTTTATGTAGTTTTTTTCTTTAATTCTCATATGTTTATTCAAGATCCTGAACAAAGATTGTAATTTCTCTGCCATTTATTTAGCCATAATAGTGCACGCACACACACACACACACACATTTTGTTTTACTTTTTTGTCAAATCTTTTTAACAGCTTACTTCTCATTATTATCAACTGTTTCGCTTCTGTATAACCTTTCTTCTAGACTTTATTATCCCTGGCCTCATTATAGTCCCACCACTAGCTTCTCTTACTGTGATCTTTACTGTATGGACTTTGGTCCATGTGCTGTTTTCTTTCATCATGTTTAAGTCTTAGCAAAAATTGTTCCTAACTATAATACCTTGCAAGTAGATTGTACTGGTCTGATGCAATCATTGTAATTATTGGATATGTGGCCATTATTCATGACAGTTTTCTCTTTGGAAGTTTCTGTACGAGAACAAGGAAAAAAATATTCTTGAATAGAGGAATAGGAAATAAAAGGACTAAATTATTTTGTAATCTGTACATAAAACCAAAAGACCAAACTCACTACCATCAATTGAATTCTGACTCAGTGATCTCCCTTGGGTTTTCAAGGCTGTAATCTTTATGGAAGCAGCTGGCCTCATCTTTCCTCCTCAGAGTGACTGGTGGGTTCAAACCTCTGATCTTTTGGTTAGCAGCCAAATGCCTTAACCACTATACCATCAGAACGCCTTAATCTATATGCACAAAATATTAAAATTTTAATACCTGTTTTTTTTACAAATCTAGTCTAAACTGAACTAAGTTATAACCCTATACTAAGGGCATAAGTTGTATTTTGCAAGTAGTGAAAGAAGCAACTAAAAAATAATTAAAATAAAAGATGTAAACAAAAAATCTAATAAGACAATATTTATAAGATTTTTATGTAGCATAAAATTCTTCTAATGAAATTTCTCCTTTTTGGACTGATGTTCCCATGGGTGTTGATTATGGATCCAAAGAAAGTGAAACCTTTAACAACTTCAATCTGCTCTCTGTTTTTCATGATGTTGCTTATTGGTCATGGGGATTTTTGTTTTCTTTATGTTGAATGTAACCTATACTGAAGGCTGTAGTCTTTCATCTTCCTCAAGTACTTCAAGTCCTCTTTGCATTCAGCAAACAAGGTCGTTTCATCTGCATATTGTTGTTGTTGTTAGATATCATAGAGTCATCTCTGACTCATAGAGACCTATGGACAACAGAACAAAACTTTGCCCAGTCCTGTGCCAGCCTCATAATTATTGCAGTACCTGAGCCCATCATTGCAGCCACTGTGTCAATCCATCTTGTTGAGGGCCTTCTGCTTTTGTGTTGATGATCTACTTTACCAAGCCTAATGTCCTTTGCCATAGTACGGTCTCTTCTGACAACATGACCAAATTAGAGGAGACGAAGTCAGGTCATTCTCGTTTCCAAGGATCATTCTGACTGCACTTCCAGCACAGATATGTTAATTCTTTTCAAAGTCCAAGTAGGCCAGCTGAGACTACATTCAGTTGTCTTTTCCAACACCACAACTCAGAAGCATCAACTCTTCTTTGGTCTTCCTTTTTCATTGTCCTGCTCTCACATGCATATGAGGTGATTGAAAATACCATGGTTTGGGATAGGCACACCTTAGTCTTCAGGGAGACATCATTTCTCTTCAGCACTTGAAAGAGGTCTTTTGCAACCAATTTGCCCAATGTATTATGTCATCAAATGTCTTGATTGTAGAAAACGTAATACAAAGTTTTGACAACTTCAATCTATCCCCATTTATCCCAATGCTGCATATTGGTCCACTTGTGAGGATTTTTGTTTTCTTTATATTGACATGTAATCCATACTGCAGACTGTAGTCTTCAATCTTCAGTAAATGCCTCAAGTCATCCTCATTTACAGCAAGCAAAGTTGTGCCATCTGTTGATGAGTCTTCTGTAAGGTTGATGTGCCATCTATAATGAGTCTTCCTCCAATCCTGAGGCCATGTTCTTCTTCATATAGTCCAGCTTCTCAGATTATTTGCTCACCATACAGATTGAATAAGGATGGTAAAAGTATAAAACCCTGACACATTCCCTTCCTAATTTTAAACCATGCAGGATCCCCTTGTTCTGCTCTAATGACAGCATCCTGGTCTATGTCCAGGTTTTTCATGAGTACAATTAAGTGTTCTGAAATTCCCATTCTTATCAATGTTATCCATAATTTGTTATGATCAACACAATTGAATGTTTTTGCATAGTCAATAAAACACCAGTAAACATCTTCCTGGTATTCTTTGCTTTGACCCAAGAACCATCTGATATCAGCAATGATACACCTCATTTCATATCCTCTTCTGAATCCAGCTTGCATTTCTGGATGCTCTCTGTCAATATACTGCTGCAACCACTTTTGAATTATCTTCAGTAAGATTTTACTTGCATGTGATATTAATGATATTGTTTGATAATTTCCACATTCTATGGGATCACTTTTCTTTGGAATGGGTACAAATGTGGATCTCTTCTAGTCAGTTGGCCAGGTAGCTGTCTTCCAAATCTCTTGGCATAGCTGAGTGAGTGCCTCCAGCAGGGCATCCATTTGTTGAAACATCTCAATGAGTGTTCTGTCAATTCCTGGAGCCCTGTTTTGCACACATTTTTTCAGTGCAGCTTTGACTTCTTCCTTCAGTATCATTAGTTCTTGATCATATGCCACTTCCTAAAATGGGTGAACATTGACTAGTTCTTTTTAGTATAGTGACTCTGTATTTCTTCCATCTTCTTTTGGTGTTTACTGCATAATTCAATATATTACCCAGAGAAACTTTCAATTTTGCAATTTGAGGCTTAAATTTCCTCTTCAGTACTTTTAGCTTGAGAAATACTGAGGGTATTCTTCTTCTCTTTTGTTTTTCTAACTCAAGGTTTTTACACATTTCATTATAATAATCGACTTTGTCTTCTCAAACTACTCTTTCATATCCTCTGTTTAACTCTTTCATCTTGTCATTTCTTCCATTTGCTTTAGCTACTCTCTTTTCAAGGGAAGTTTCAGCCTCTTCTGACATCCATTTTGGTCTTTTCTTCCTTTCCTATCTTTTTAATGACTTTTTGCTTTCTTTGTGGATGATGTTCTTGATGTCATCTCACAATTCCTCTGATTTTCAGCCTTTGGTGTTCAATACATCAAATCTATTCTTTACATGGTCTCTAAATCCAGACGGGATATAATCAAGGTCATATTTTGACTCTTATGGACTTCTTTTAATTGTCTTCAGCTTCAACTTGAACTTGCATATGAGCAGTTGATGGTCTGTTCCACAATCAGCTCCTTGCCTTGTTTTGGCTGAACATATTGAACTTCTCCATCACCTGTTGCACAGTTGTAGTCAATCTGATTCCTGTGTACTCCATCTGGTGAAGTCACTTGAATAGCCATGGTTTGTGTTGTTGAAAAAGGGATTTGCAATGAATAAGACATTGGCCTTGCAAAATTCTAGCATGGGATCTCCAGTGTTATTTCTATCACCAAGGCCATATTTGCCAACTGCCAGTGATTCTTCTTTGTTTCCAACTTTTGCATTCCAGTCACCAGTGATGATTAACACACCTTGGTTGAACATTTGGTCAGTTTCAGACTGTAAAACTTGGTCAAAATCTTCAATTTCCTCATCTTTAGCTTTGGAGGTTGGCGTGTAAATTTGAAGAATAGTAATATTAACTGGTTCCTTGTAGGCATATGGATATTACCCTATCACTGACAGCATTGTAGGTCATGATAGATCTTGATACATTCTTTTTGATGATTAATGGCCATTCTTCTTCAATTTGTCTTTCCTGGAAGAGTAGATCATATGATTGTCTGATTCAAAATGGCCAAAACCAGTCCATTTCAGCTCACTAATGCCTTGGGTATCGATCTTCATGCATTTCATTTCATTTTTGACAACTTCTAATCTTCTTAGATTCAGATATTGTACATTCCACATTCCAATTATTAATGATTGTTTACAGCTGTTTCTTCCCATTTTGAGTCATGCCACCTCAGCAAAAGGAGGTCCTGAAATCTTTACTCCATCCACATCATTAAGATTGGCTCTACTTTGAGGAGGTAGCTCTTCCCCAATTGTATTTTGAGTATCTTCCAACCTGAGGGGCTCATCTTCCAGCACTGTATCAGACAATATTTCAGGGCTATTCATAAAGTTTTCCAGTAATATATCAGATAATGTTTCACTGCTATTTGTAAGGTTTTCACTTGCCAATTCTTTGAGAAGTAGATGGACTCTTCCTTCTTCTGAGTCTGTCTTAGTCTGGAAGCTCTGCTGAAACTTGTCTACTATGGGTAACCCTACTGGCATTTGAAGCACTAGTCACATAGCCTGCAGCCTTATAGCAATATGCAAACCACCACAGTACAAGAAACTGACAGACAAGTTTGTTTCTCTTAGTTGTTCCAAACATCTGTGCTCACTTTCTGGTCTCCCTGAGTAGCTCCAAACCCACCACACTAGCTCGCTTTCTTCCTGGTCTCCTCATCTGCATATAGAAGGTTGTTAATGAACCTTCTTCCAGTCATGATACTGCATTCTTCTTCATGTAGTCCAGATTCTTACGTTATTTGCTCAGAATACAGATTGAATAAATATGATGAAAGGCTACAATCCTGACACACACTTTTCTTGTGTTTAAACCACATAGTATCCCCTTGTTCTGTTCAAATGATTGCCTCTTGGTCTGTGTACAGGTTCCACAAGAGCACAATTAAGTGTTCTAGAATTCCCATTGTTCAAAATATTATCCGCAGTTTTCTATGAGCCACACAGTTGAATGCCTTTGCACAGTAAACAAATCATGGTTAATCATTTTTCTGTCATTCTCTATTTTCAGCCAAGATCCATCTGACATCAGCAACAATATCCCTCATTCCACATCCTCTTGTGAATCTGGCATAAATTTTTGACAGTTGCCTGTCTATGTTCTGCTGCAACAGTGTTTAAAGTATTTTTAGCAAAATTTTACTTAAGTGTGATATTACTGATATTGTTTGATTATTTCCACATTCTGGTGAATCACTTTTGGAATGGGCACAAATATAGATCTCTTCCAGTTATTTGGCCAGTTAGCCATCCTCCAAATTTCTTTTTCTTTTTTTTTTAACTGTAGAGAAGAGCCTTCAATGAACTTTTTCACAAGATACAAATAGAACCCTGGGCTTACATGCAATGGGTTGATTTGGATTAATTGCATCACACACAAAAATTGCCATAATAATTAAGGGAAGAGGAGGGGCAAGCTAAAAAAAAGTCACCAATACAAGAATATTTCAATTTGAAAGCAGTTCATATTTTATTAACTGAGCAGATTACAAAAATAATCATGGTAGACACCATAGTTCATCATTCTAATAAGCCTAGTGATCTGGTCTTCCCTGTTGCCAGCATCTCCACCTTCTACAAAATGGGTGGTCTTTTTCTTCATTCCACCTCTTGGAGAAGATAATTTGAAGGGCCACAGGAAATTGTTTGCTTCTTTGAAGTGTTTCCCAGTGGTACAGATCTCATGAATCAGATCCTCCATGCAGTTGATGCCATCTTTACCAAGAGAGCATGCAATCAAAATGTTAACTGTCAGGGCAATTTGCTTCTTATTGATTTTGCCACAACCATGCTTATAGATCAGTTCATTCACTGGATACCCTCATGCAATATATGGTTCCACAATCCTCAGCATGTTAATTGAAGCCTTGTTGAGCTTAACAAAGATGCCATTGAAGATCTGGGGAAGGTGAAGCTGCAACACCTTTCAAACTTTTGGGCTCACACCATTGATACCTCTGATCCTGACAACAAATGCTAGTTTGGGTTCTCCAAGTGCATAGAAGTTGCCAGCTTTCCTTGCCATTCTAGCCATTCAAATCTCATTTCTGTACAGCTGCCTGTATTTCTTGTGATAGTGCTTAGCTTTTTCAAAGATAAGCTTCCTCCTTGCCTTTTATAACATCTTTTGGGCAAACTTCTTTCTCAGGAACTTGATGTTTTGTTCTGTGAAATTCCTTCACTTTTTCTTAAGAGTTTCTGGTACAGCAGGCACCTTTTTCTTCTCTTTGTCATCTCCCATGTTTCCAACCCCCCCCCCACAC